>NC_048903.1:4727887-4823192 GCF_011077185.1 Oxyura jamaicensis | reverse complement strand
GCGCGGCCTGCTCCCCGCCCGGGCTCTGCCCGCCGCCGCGACCTGCTTCCGCCCCTCGCCCGGCACGGCCCGGCCCGGCCCGGGGCCGCTCGGCTCGCGGCCACCGCCGGGAGGAAGGGGGAGGCCGGGCCGGGCCGGGCCGAGCGGCCGCTGCCGGGGGTGGGGAGGGCGCGGATGCGGTCCCCGCAAAGTTTGGAGGGGGGAACGGGGCCTTGCCCCGGGCCCTGGGCGCTGCCAGGTGAGGGGAAGGGAAAGGGGGCGCTGCCCTCCTCGGGGAGGGCGAGGACGGGGCTGGATGCGCCTCGTCCCCCGGTGAGGAGGAGGAAGGTGAGGGGAGGGTTTGCCCCCAGCACCTTGTGGGGCTGCGGGCAGGGAGGGGATGCGGGATGTGGCACCCTCCCGGGTGGGCAGCGGGGCTGGCTGCGCTCGCTCCCCGCCCAGGTGGGCAGAGGGAGGAAATGAAATGATTTCCCAGGCAGGGGAAGCCGAAGGAAAAAGGAGGCGACTATGGCAGCCCCCAGGCCCGGATCCACGGCAGCAGGAGGTGTGGGAGCGGGGAAGGGGGTGTGGAAGGGAAGGCTGGGTGTCTGGGGAGGGCGGCGATGGGCGCTGCTGGCCTGCTGGGCTGGGGATCGCTGCCATGAGGGCAGCCCAAGGCTCATGGCCACAGGTTCCTGCTGCATGGGTGGGAGCTGAAAAAGGAGGCTGTGAAAGCACGAGGTTGGGATCTATTGGCTGGCGTTTCCCAGGTAGCAAGCTGGCTTCCTTGTGGGATGACAAGGTGAGGATTTTGAGGCTAGCTCAGTATTGCATATCGCGTTGGGTGAATTGGTGGCGTGCATCATTTCCCACTAACGGGGAGACATCACACTATTTCTTGCTGAAGCATTGAGTGGCGAAATGTGAAAACATCATTGTTCCCTCTTTGCACACGTTTTTGTGGGCAGGGATACGAAGCAGGTGAGGAGAGCAGGCTCCTCTCGCCTGGCTGTGTAGCTTTGACACGAAGGTTGATGCATGCGCTTTCAGTTCTCAGGAAATATTTTGCACTCCTCACTGTCTTCGTATAAGTGCCATAAATCTTTAGCAACTACAAACTTCCTTCAGTTCCTGAAAGTAGTTCAACTTCAGCAGCGTGAGGAAATAGAGCTCGGTCTTCCTGCCTTATGCAGAAGAAATCTGAACCCTTGAGCAGCATTTTGCATGCTCACAGGGGACAAAATAACAATCTGCATCCATAGAGGAGAAGGTTTTTAGTTCTCCTTGTGTGGTTTTTTTTTTTTTGAGACTGCGAGAAGTAGCCATGAAAAGTAATTCGTCTCGCAGGAAGATTAGGCCCATCAGGTGTGAGACCTTCCTGCATCTCTTTAAAGCTGTGTCATTTGACACCATCCAGCTCCTATTTGGTAGGTGTGAGGTAAAATCCTTCTTTCACTTACATTTGCATACAAATGATTATACGGTTAGCATTCAAGGCAGAATGTTAACATCCAGTCATCTTTGAGAAATACCTGGCTTTTTACCTGGCTCCAAGTTCAGATGTCTTGGTACATGGATCGACTTTTTGCTAGTTCCTTCCATAGGAAATTATTTTTAAATTAATAACTATTCCTTTCATATACTTTGTTAACTATTAAAGAATGAGTAGTTAATATCTTTTGGCTTTACCTACTGACAGAGTTTCTACCACCTCCCATTTATATATTTTTCTTTCAGGCTTAATAATGACTTTTTCATTGTTCCTGCATCTGGCAGATGGGACTTCCAAAGCTCCATGGACTTAAATATGCATTTTTTTGTCAACCAAAGAGCAAAAATTAATATACAGGGCCTCAAAAGTTAACCAATGCAGGGAACTGTGTGCCAGGCGAGGGCACGCAAAGAAATTGGTGGGCAATAGAGTGGGCTACGAGCCTGAGGTATCAGTAGCTCCGTGATTACAGCCCGTTGTGACCCCTCTAACCTTACAGTAAATGTGAGGTAGCTTTCTGTTTTTAATGAGAAAGAGGGGGGCAAACTGCCTCAATTTACTGTGCATTTATAGTATGGTGAGGACGGGCACATAGGTAGTTACAATGCCTCTGCTGGTTTGCTTTGTGCTTACTGGTTTGTGTTTAACCAGGTAGTCCCATTTGTAAGAATTTATGCTGCTCTTCATGATGGAGGTGTGTTAACTCCTCTCCCTCGGATTAAAGCTGTTCTTTTTACTGGAGGAAGAACTGGGATTTTAAGCCCCGTAATTTTTCAAGGATTTTGAGAGATCTCAGCACCTACTCAGAGCTGCTGGTGCTAAATGCTCCTGAAGATTCCTCCAAGGGTTCAGTCACGGAGAAATGTTGATGAAGGCAGTGTGTTGTTTTTAAAAACTATTTTTAGTGATGTTATCTAAGTGATGTATGACATGAGCCAGTACTAGGAGACTAAAGAAGCCCTAAAACAGACATTGTTCATTTGTTTCCCTGTATAAAGAGAAAAAAGTTAGTGGTGCAGGTGGATTAAAACAGAAACATAGACATGATGCTTTAAAATTACCTTGTTTGTGCAACCCATTAAGTAAATAGGTGCACTTTTGTTCTTGTCTTAGAGGGCTAGTTGTAAGATTTTTTTGTGTATCTCACAAATTTATAATACTAAGATTTAAGTATATTAATCCTTCAGACACTTCAGAAGGTAAGCTTGACAGTTATACATGCATTTCATGGGTCTAAATCCCTTACAATGCAGTTTTCTTTTTTTTTCTCTTTCATATCAGTCTTGTAGATAATGGCCTGGTGTTCAGACACTTAAATCTTTCTTGGATACTGTTCATGCAGTTTAGGATGAGAAGAAGTTGGATCTGATGGAGTCAAGTGGCATGAGCCTACACATTCAGGGTTTGTAGTATTAGACTTCTTTCTACGCCTGTTGTTAACTAAGGTGTCAGTCAGCTTTGGGCCCTAGGTTCTTAAATTGTTCAGTTGAAGTATTTTTCTGGCTTTAACAGAGATCTGGTAACTTTCACACTCAGTTTCTTCTCCAACCAAACTAGTTTGGCAGATAAGTTGTATTCTTCTGCTCAGCTGCCTTTATTTGTCCTTTTCTATAGCGTCTCCTATCAACCAGTGTGTTTAACGAGCACCTGGAAATCTCCCACTCCCAGGCTTATCTGATGTGCTCTAATTCCGTTTCCTAGTGCTCTTCTGAAGTTAGTGTCAGGAATGCAGTGTTAACGCGTGTGTGTAAATGGGTGATGGAGAAACCAGTTGTCTCTGAAGCCAAACGTTCAAGAATTGATAGTTAGCATTACTGGAAATATTTTAGGATGTTATTGGAAGTAATAATATCCTAAATGTCCTCTTTCCCATTCAGCAATATAAACTGTTGTGCTAAGGATTAATTCTTTTGGCTGTACAACAACCACCAGAAATGGTTTGCAGCTCTTCCTTTGGATGAAGAATTGCAGGATTTTCTGATTTTTATTTTTTTCCTCATCTAATCAATTCATAAACATGAGAAAGAGCTGGCCAGGTGTCAAAAAGGCTGAACAGAAGAGTTTGCTACTTACAAGGGTGTGAGGAGGGGTCTTTTTTAAGCAGTTTTTTGTTTAAGTATTGCATGACCAAGTATGTGGTTTGCGATGACCATGTTTTTGAGGAACTGCAGAGTTCAAAACTTGCTGAAGATCAGCTTTAAATCAAACACTTTTTAAATGGTGTGGTTAGTGAAGCTATAACTCAACTTCAGAAACTTTTAGCATCTCAGTAACACTTTCAAAATGCATGCGTAGTAGTATTCAGATGGATACACAGATACCTTGAGAGAACCAGCTTCAGTGCTGAAGTGAAAGGCTGCTCTTGTGTTGAGTTCTTCAGTGCTGCCTTTGCTTTGTTACGAAGCTGCAAGAAACAAGCTACAAGAAAAGGCGGTTCTTTTAACTCAGAATTCAGCAGAAATATTGATAGGATGTGACATTTGTCAGTGAGCCAATGCATTGATCTTCAACTTCACTCTTGGGATTTACCAAGGAGAAGTCAAGTATTCATGTCTTTAGACCACTAGCAAATGCATGTTACTTTTTAAAATAAAATATTTTCTTGAGGTAAATATTTTTGTTTTCATCTTAAATCAACAGTTAAAGTTTGCAGCCATGTGGAAAAAATTCCTATCATTTTTTTTTTCTGAAGACCAATAATAATTTTTGACTTTGTTCTTTATCTGAGTCGTATTAAGAAAATTTAATAACTCTGGTTGCCAAATGGTTTCCTTCTGCAGTGTCTACTTGGGCATTTTTCCTTGTGTTGCACGAGAAGTATTAGAAAGCTCAGTTGTGTTCTGGTCACTAAAATTGAGGAAGTTTTCCACAATTTCTTCTGCAAAATGGCTTTTATAGAGCAAATTCTTTTATTACATTTGGTCCTTAACATCTCAACAAAGAAAATGTTAAGTTTCATAGCACTTAGGTATGTGTAGTGGTATGAAATTTGCCTCTGATACTCCATGTTTTAGAGGGAATCTGAGAAGTAAATTTGACATTTTTGTTTTCCCTTACCTTGTAGCGAAGCCCCTGCAGCTGGTGGCTTCCACCAACATTTCCACGTGTTAGGGAAGAGATGGGGCCTGATGCCATGGGGCACCGTGCTGCTGGTTTCAGCATCCAGCTTTTGGAAGTAGTTTTTTGCTGTTTTGCAGAAGGTAGGCTAAAATCTAGGTTCAGAGCCAGAATTTCAGGGATGTTTTTAAGAATTAACGCTTGGTTGCCCTTGAGAGACAGATGAGTATTGTCCCACTTCAGCAGGGGAAGTGTTTCAGAAGTCTGCGTTGTCAGATGCTTGTGGCAAAGTAGTGGTGTTACAGCAGGAGCCTGGATTCTCTGGCCGTCTATTGTAAGTGAATTCAAGAACACGTTCAAGAAACAATGAAACAAGATGATGAATGTTATTTCGCTTGAGATAATATCATTTTTCATCGTTTTCTTAAGAATAGTATATTAAACTAGTCACAAACTCAGAAGGTTTTGCTTAGCATGTGCTTGAGAGGGACTTTTTTTGAGCAACTTTGGTATCAAATTTGCTTGGAAATAGTTTTAAAGGAGAAACATTACATGCAGCTTAGTTTCTGAAAGATACAGATTAGTGTAATAGGTGAAACACTTAATGCCAGCCCGTGAAGCATGAACCTGAACATCCCAACCTGTTCTGTTGAGCAGAGCGCTGTCATGGCACTGATGTCCACGGTCCTGTCATGTCCTCATCTGGTGGTGTCGAGACTTGAATTTGTGTTGCTTGGTGTATTCTTTTGCAAATTTTTAGGAATTTCTGTTAGTGTCAAGTCTTTGCTACTGTTGGTCTGTACTCACAGCTCATTTGTAGAACAGACGCAAGCCTTTGAATTGTTCGAGTTGGTACATCCAGGTCATAAAATTGCAGCAGTTCATAAAGATGCTTATCAGATGAGAACATGGGAATTGCTGGAAGTTAATATACTAACAGACTGTGAGCTGAAAGAGGGCTGTGCTGTGAAGTCTTTTTGTCTCTGAAGGTTCCTTACGAAAGTTGGTTTTAGGCCATGTGAAAAGGAGAGCGCTTTTTTCTGTTTTTCAGTGCATTCATATTTCTACCTCTTAGAAACTGCAGTGAAGTTCCTCAGGAAGATACTGGAATTCAGAAATGTGTCTCAGGTGTAATGCTGGAGTTCATGATAAAAGCAGCTGGCAAATGATTAGAAACACTATAATGTACACATGAGAAATCTAGAGAGCATCAAGAGGTTTTTTTCTTTTTAAACTTAGAGGGTAGCCTGTGCAACTGCCTTTCTAGTGACCAGAAGTGCAAGTTACAAGGATGTTACACTGAGTATCTTGTTTCGAACTCTTCTGAGAACTAAAGAGGATAAAAAGAGCCCGTTCCTATTCAGTGTGGGTGTGCTGAGATTTGTGGGCAGATCTCTTAAAGAGCAGAAGTTATTCTGCAGGGTGGTATTCGCACCTGGAGAAGACTGGGAAATTGTGTGAGCTGTATTAGCAAAATAAGCAGCATCTCTCAAGTTCTGAAATGTGACTCTTCCCTTTGGAGAAGCAAAATGATGGTAATGTTTAAAGAGCAGAGCAAGTTATTAGAATAGCTTCCTTCAGTAGCCTTGTGGCAGAACCCTTGAACTTTCTAACATTTATGTTCAGTAAAATAAACTGGCTCAAGGATAAGCCTTACACTCTTTACAAGAAGCTTCTTGAAGCTTTAGCTGTCTTCCAAGCTCCCGAACAATTGTACCATGTTGCCATTCTCCTTATAGCCTTCGTTATTGTTCCTCTATTGAAATTCATGCCTGCAAAATATAAACGAGAAAATGCAAAGTATGTGTACGCCTCAGCCATTTTAATGCAATGTCTAACGCCAAAAGGCTAGGTTAAACCTGAGCTGAGACACTACGCACCGAAGCAGCTGAGGCACATGTATGTGCTTAGTTCTGAGCATTGTGATTTGAGGGCAGTAACCTTTGGCAGATAGGGTGAAAGAAGGAGTTGAAAAAGAATAATTTCTCAATCTGCTGCTGGTAAGTTCCCTAAAGGGTATTTGCCAAAGACCTAAGATAAAAATACACAAGGATTTTGTATAAAACTTAATACACTCTCTTATTAAAATTAGGATAGTGCTCTAAGAAGTAGAAATTGGGGTTAAAATGATTATTTTAAACTAATTGAAATGCATGGCTTATATCCTGTTACAGTAATGTGTATAAAAGTCTGCATTTTGGGGTATAAAATGAGAAAGTGGCTATTGTTCAAAATCTTGTATGAGGAATAGTAGTTCTCTCGGATTCCGTCAAGAACATAAGAAAATCCTCGTGCCTGTAGGGAAGTGCATGTTTTTTGAGTATTTTATGATGAAGATATGTTAGTTGGTCAGTGGAAGATAAAAAAAAAAAAAAGTTTCTAAGATAGCTTAATATGTCTGTATCTAGTTCCAGATAAATTTAGTTCTGGTTCCATTTAATATAAGCTTCCTCACATATCAGCAAACTTTCCCAATTTGAGATTTTAAAGAAGAATTAAGACCATGCGCCAAAGAAGGAAACTTTACAGAACGTTTTTTAACCATACACATTTAACAGATATGTATATAGTCATGTAATTAAAAGCTCACATACAACATAGCTTAGTTGAGAATCTGGGGAGACAGATCTTATTTTGCGTCTTGAGAAAGCTTTAAGTTCCTTTTGCATGTGTCTTTCTTTGGCACTCAGTGCAATCATCAATGATTCTTTCTCTGTATGAAATACTTCTTATATTTTACAGTTAGAATAATGTGTCGTCATTCTGTTCTTCTATTTACATACTGTTTTTTCTTCTTTTCAACATAGGATATTTCAAACTTCTAAGTACTCCACAGTTGTCTCCATATTGGAAGCTGTTCAAGCAAGTGGACACTGGCCTAAAGAGTAAGTAGCATCTTTTCATTTTTAAGATTTCTGAACACACTGCTTCAGGGAGGACAACTATGTTTTCTGATAGCAAAGAACTTAAGATAGTGCTTGTACTATAGAGTACTTAAAGGTTAATTAGACTTCTGGTTTTTACTGCTTCACTTCTATAGCTAGGAGCAATTACTTGATTGCAATATAATAAATAATAATATTTTTAATGCTTTTATTCAATTTATATATTGTAAAACAACTTTTAAATAAACAAGTTTAGGAATTAAAATACATTTTGAATTGCTGCATAGTACTTGACAGTTGAATAATTTTCAACTTGATTCTAACATCTGGATGTGAAGAGGACTTCTGCATAATGGGAGATCTATTTGACATTACATCAAAGGATAAATGTAGTAATAGTACTGAGAAAATTTTACTGGGATGTTGCTTTTTTTTTTTCTTCTTTCAGAGTTAGTAAAAATAGGCACTTCACTTCCTTATTTATGAGACATTTATAACATCATGGCTACTACTGATTGTACATTAATTCTGGTGTTCTTGTTTTTATGGTATCTATTAAATAATTGAGTTCCAACTGTTGTGTTTGCATAATAACATACTATTATTTCAAATATAATCTTCAAATTGGTTTTGTGTGACTTGTTTAATATGTTTCATTTTCAGGTCTCTAATGATGAGGTGCCCATCTGGAGATAAAGAGCATCTCTGAACTTAATTCTTCCTTAAAGAGATGTGTTCTGTATTCATGGGTAAGGATATTTTTCATTTTGACTTGCACACTTTTATGGAGTATCTTGTGGTATATTGTTCATTTCTAAGATTTTAGCAACTGGTGTCTTACAAGTTCATCAGATACTCAGTATAGAGCTCCTTAGGTGCATGTAAGAGCTCTTAATTTTGACCCAAGCTATTCATGCAATTTAGGAGTTCATATGCCTAAATATCAGTGGTCTGACTTTCATATTATACTAACTCTTGGTTAGATAGTGAGACAGAGTTTTTGTATATAGGTAGATAATAATTATAAATAATTATAAATTGGTCACTGAGTTTGAATTCCTTTTTTGTATATATACAACAGTTCTACTGGCTTTAATAAGACATTTACCATGCATCTTTTGAATTTGGAGTTCTAGAAAGAAAAGAACTATGTCCTGGAAAACAACAAACAAAATAGATGTGAATTTTGTGTAATTAAAAAACAAAAACAGTTTTTCAATAGTAAAAGCTGTATCTCATCTGAAGAAACTTTGGGATATTACTCCTACTTCAAAAAAGTAGAAACAAAAAAACTTGCAAAAATCCAACTAGAGAATGGGAGTTTTTCTAAATACTACTAATATTTTCATTTTTGTAGCTCTCTAAATAAAGCATAGATAACTTCATAGGTTGCAGAAATTGGTATAACATGTTCCCTTCATATATTAAGCATTGCTTGTTGAAATATCATTTTGAGACTATAAAATAATCTTGAGTTATAAATTAACGGATCCTTAAAGAAGTACACGAAGTGCCACAAACATTGCTGATATCATTGCATGATGTCATGCAATTTTATATATAAAATTTTTGTGATACATGTTCTCTTTGGTGTGGTTTTGCTGTGAGCTTAAGCAAAGCTGTTCTCAATGAAGGATCTGTCTCATTCATACTGCCTGCCAATCTCTTTGCTAATGGTAGAAATTTGGCATTAATTGTATTGAAAGATGTTTCGTTTCCATGTGAGATATCTTTTGTCACGTTGGTTCACTTGAACTTTTATATAAAACCTTACAAAGTGTGTAATTGTCATTTGTCTTTTTTTCTTCCTGTAAACCTTCAATATTTATTTCCCACCTGCTTCAGGGGAAAGGAGGAGAGGTGTTAGATGGCACTTTGTGCATTTGTGAGGGGTACAAGGGGGAACAGTGAGTTGACATGAGGTATTTGGTGTAAGCAAAATAGGTGCACATATGCAACCAGCCCACTCTGTATCCGTAGGCAGGTACACCCCAGTCAGTGTGCTCTGGTTGTATGCTCTTACTCAAAATTGGAGCTGTAGCTATGGACAGGAATCCCCTGAGAACTTAAAGCAGTTTCAAATCTTTTTCTGACGTTCAAACCAAAATATGAAGTACTTGAGTTATCTTCTGAGCATTTAGTATAATGTATATGAACTCTTTAGTAAAATAGAGTTCTAAACAAAAGTATCACGTTGAGGGTATGGTTTTATTGAAGGTATAGCTTATTATTCCAAAATAGTTAGAAATGCATACATATGAAAGGCAATTTTAAAATTAAAAATGTGTATTTATATATATGCACACATGTATATAGATGTAATATGCAACATACCAATACAATATGCATTATATAAATAAAAATTTGGATGTTTATTCTCTGTTCAATGAAACAGACTACCCAAGCAAACTTCATACTAATTTTAGTGATACCAGAAAGAGAAAACGCACCTCTTCGATCCATATTTGCTATAGGTACCATGGTATTCTTATTCAAGGACTTGCTTCTCTCTTTCTGTTAGAGAATAAAACAATTCATCTCTACTAAATGTCTAAATATTCTTTTTCTATCTTCTGTATTTCTTTAATTTGAGCAAATTGTTCTGTCCCTTTGAGCATTTTAAATTTAACATGCACATTGATCTTTAAGTCTATAATATACTATCATTTATATTGGAGCATCACTGGGAAATAACTTCTGTATTTAATTTACTGCTGCTTTTTAAACTCAGCCAAAGCTTTGGTTATAATTAAATTGGATAAATAATGATAGTGTAAATGTAATTTATTTTAATATTGGGGGAGGGAATGTCTCTACCACTTCTGAATATCATGCAGAAAGGAACGCATTTTTCAGTATTTTTTTCTACCACACAACTCTTTTGACATGGTGTTCCATCTGCTATTAGATTGTCTAATGATACAAAGCCACATGCCTGTCATGCTGTTGTATACTACATAAAACTGAGCAAACAAAACTATTTTTCAGTCTTTCATAGATCTTGTTTGGAAGCAAGTCTGTTACGCTTTGTTGCCTTGCTTTCAAAAAAAACCAACAACACAAAACTAAAAAACCAACACTGTCCATGCATATAATGTAAAACTCCTCCCTAGTTACAGCCATATGTGTTTACCTCTTCTGTTTCCTTTACGTGTAATCTGGATTTTTGTTATGTTGTGCTTCGATGGCTTCAGTTCTAAGCTCTTCTACTAACTTGTCCCTAACTTATTTCTGAGGTAGCTTTTATGATGTGTCTGGATAGCCATTATTTCAACTTCTCACATAAAAAATGCCCATCAAAGTCACCTGCTTCCTATTATCTGTGATGCTGTCATATGTGCGTCATGTGAAAGCTGCGATACTCAGTCCCTCAAAGGATAAAAGAGGAGATGTCATCAGTAATGTCTGAATCTTTACCTGATTGGCGTGCTCATAACTAAAGCAGCTAGTTTGCTGTTGTCACTTCATCATAAGTAATCAACAATACAATTAATGAAATAATCAGGTTTTATTTTCCATTTTACTGCTACTCTTCATTGACTACTACTTCTCTTCTTGCAAGGAAAACTTGTCTTTTTCTGTTTTCTTACAGGTTCATTCTTTTTTTTTTGAGGCATGTGATAAAATACCTTTTCCGTGCTTTTCGTCTGGTTATTGTATCTTCTACCATTGCCTTCATTTCTGCTCTCGCTTGTTACTATAGCTGTAGCTTGTCTTTTTGCAACTCTTACCTTCCATACGCTAATCTACTATAAAAGGAGATCATCTCTTTGAGACTTCCAGGCTGTCTTTATTTCTTCTTGGCCTTTCTCTCTGACTAGAGTAAAAGGTTGTTACTAAACTCTGACGGACAGCCAGAATGGAGAAAGTTTGCTTATTTTCCCTTTGCAAGAAGTTACATTAACCTTTTTAACTTGAAATCTCCGTTTCCTAACCTCTGCTCTGGTATCGATTCTGTCTTGTTGCACACAGACTTTTTAATGAAAGGGATCAAATAGGGCTGAGTGTATCCAGCTTCATTTCTAAGTGGTTTTGAATATAAATAAAACTTGAGAAAGATGTAAAGTTTAAAGAAGTTAGAATTACAGAAAAAGTAAACGAGCTGATTTTGCAAATTAAGAGGAACAGGAGTAGTTAATTGATTTACATTGTAATAGAAAAGATGTTTTTACAAACATAGGTTACCAAGTTGTGTACTTTGAAATGAAAAACGTGAGCTATGCAGAAGTGAGTATATTTTCATAAACTTGGACTTGTAAGATCTATTTTAATACCATTTCTTCTGTTCTAAAACTTTGGTTTAGGTCTCTACTATAAAGCTTATGTTAGGAACTAGTAAATTAAAGTATAGGTGTTCTGTTTAATGAGTAGTGAACTAATAAAAATAGAATCTGGAAGGTGTTTTTGTTTTAATTCAGGTATGTTTGCAGAATAACTTGATACTTCTTGCATGCTGAGCTTTGTGTGAGGTGAAAATGTAGAGTTAGCAGTTTGAGAAATTTAATGTTTAAACAAGAGATGCTTTAGAGTATACAAGGATGACAAACCTTGAAATGTATTTCGATGTCTGAAGAACACATTTGATGTTTTCTCTTAGCTGTTGTTCAATTTTCTTGCAAAAATCAGCTTGATACAAAATTGAGAAGTTAAAAAGAGAAACTAAATGCTAGTAAGAAATGTTGTTGGATGTCTTTGGGTTCTACTATATTACAAAAAAAATAAAAGTATAATGGGCAACACCATGGAGAATCACAAGTTTATCAGATGTCCTATATTTGGTAAATGCTGTTGAAGCGATCCCAGCTCATAGGGGGCAGTAACTTCTTAAACTCAAGTAAAGGGACCATGGTCTTCTAATTGCTTTGTCAGGTTGTACCTCTGGTGTGGTGCTCTTTTTATTTTCTAGAATTTCTCCAAATAGCTCTTAGACTTCGCTGTTGTAGAAGGATTTTACCAACTTCAAGCTGGGTTGAGATTAATGTTAAATCAGTATAAAATGATGGTGAAGTCAGACATGCAAAGTATTACAGTTCGTTTAGTTTCTACAGCAAGTGCAATTATCACAAATTTGGGATGTAAGGGACACATAGATGTTGAATTTTATTTATGAAATCAAACTGGATTGTTGTAAAATAGAGTTATTAACTGTAACTGTTTGCTTGATGGGAAATAAATAGTTTTAACAAAACAGTGTTGGGATTTGGGGTGGGATTTGTTTGGCTGGTTGTTTTTTGTTTTGTTTTGTTTTTTACATTCTGCCTCTTGTTACCGTAGTTTGCTTAATTGAGGAGGGATTCAAAACTAGTTTCCCCATTCTGATTAGAATGGGACTGCAAGAGGAGCTTATTGGAAAAATACTGTCTGCACTTGCATTGTTAAACTTCTGGTTGTCGAGTACCATAGATGAAAGTCTTAAAAACACTGATTTCCTAAAATGCTCTTTTGCCAGCCAGAGGTAAAAGAATGTCCAAAATTCAACGTGGTACAATAGATCTGTTGGGGAAAAGACAAGGCTGGATAAAAGTGTGCTAAAACCTAATTGTAGCTGCTATCATTTTCTGTGTAAGAGGGAGCAAAACAGGGGAAGAGAAGCACTTAAAGCATGTGAAATAGTTTCCATGTGAGAATCTTAATGTTTAACTACGTTGGATTGTTGGATGTGAGAAGGTAGGATTTTTTTTTTCAAGACAGGGACAGAAAAACCATGCTTATGTGCCAGTTTTAATCAGAAGTGTGCTGCAGTTTGCCTTCACGTGCCTTCACGATTTGCAAGCTGAGCATTCAATGTTTTCATATTTAAGTACAGCAGAGACACAAGAAGCACAGTCACTAAGTTTTGAAGATGACTGAGTGCAAGGCTAGATATTACTGAAGTTCCCAGGTATGCTTTTCATTGGGCTGAAGAAACATGCATTTTATGGACAGTGAATTTAAAAGCGAATTGTGAAAGTGCTTCTCTGGTCAAAAGACAAGGTGTCTTTGCAACAGTTCTGTTCAGGTTGTCTACAGTGGCATCCTTTTGAAAATAAAGTGTTTTTTTTATTATTTTTATTTTTTCCCACTTGATCATCTCTTGTCTACGTAAAAGTTTTTGTCATGATGTATTTACATGTATCTATTTAGCCTGGAGAAGTTTCTCATGTGTCTAGCCTTCAGATTTCTCATTTGGAAGTCCATCTAGGGTGGATCCTTGAAGCTGACATCTTCAGGTCACTGTTCTTTTTTACATCTCTGAAGACTTTTATAAACCTTTTGCATCTTAAAAGGGCTGTTTATATTCAAAGAGTTTTGTAGTCTCTTTATTTCTTCCTTTGTTTGATTAGTTTAAAGGAAGTTGGAAGAACAGAGATGGGAAACATTTCTTGTCTCTTGAGAGAAGAAGAAAATTACCATGAGACAAGCTCAGAGTTACAACAGTGCCATGACTGCAGTGATATCTGCTATTATGCTTCCCCACCCCCCACCTTTTTTTTTTTTTTTTTTAAGTTATTCAGTAATAAAACATGAAGAGGTTGTCTGGTCCATGTTTTTTCAATGGTTGTTTTTACTCCTGTTTGATACTTCTAGGCTATTGTATAGTTCAACTCAGGAGCATGTATAATAGTTACTGTGGAGTTGCTGAACTGTGCATGACTTACCCGACATAAAAATACTGTACATCTGGTTGTATCGCTATCACTAAAGACAGAAGTAATATTTTTTTCTTTTTTTTTTTTCAAGTTATTAGTACAAACTTAATAGCCTTCCTTATGAGTCACAGTGAAACAGTCTATCTGGGCATAACCAAGGAGCTACGTGCGGTGTGCTGAGGTGGTTATGCTCAGTCCCAGTATGTTAACTTGGACTGATACAGGCTTCAAACCTGAGTTTTTAACACTTGAGTTCTTGATACCTGGAACTTGACATTTTACACGATTACCATAATTTCCACCCATCTTTCCACAGATGGGCATCTCTTAAATTAGATTGTTTGTTCTGTGGCAACAATATTCTTCCCCTGTACTTAATCTTACTTGGTTTTCTTTTCTTAGCTAAAAAAGCTTCTTCCCCCAGCTTATCTTTAAAAAAAAATAACTCTTAAGTGATTTGTGCTTTACCTAAATTATTAAAATTATGAATGAAATATAAAAATCCATAGAAATATTGGGAAGGAAAAGGAGGTATGAGGAATGAAATACAAAGCAATTACGTGTAATTATGCTTTTCTTTTTCTCCCCTCTCCTATAGGATGCTTTAACACTTTAAGACGAACATTTCATCAGAAGCACTAATGGATGCTGGTATGCCTTGGATAAGGTGGTGACCACTGGATGTAATCTGTTTCTGTTTACTGCAGAGAGCCAAAACTGACTCCTTTTGGAGTTGAGAGAAGTTAGCAGTACAGACCTACCAAGATGACTGATCCTATGATGGATTTTTTTGATGATGCCAATCTTTTTAGTGAGACCTTAGAAGGTTTGTCAGATGATGCCTTTGTTCAACCTGGACCTGTTTCACTTGTTGATGAATTGAATTTAGGTGCAGAATTTGAACCTTTGCACATAGACTCCTTGAACCATGTGCAAGATGCTCAGAATCAACAGAAGATAAGTGAGTTTGAGCCGCTGAATCAGTATGATTCTCTGAAACTTCACCAAGTAAGTACGTCTTTCAATAGCTCAGCAGACAACGTCTTATCGCCACACTCTCAATTCAATTGTTCACCAATTCATCCACAAACCCAGTCTAATGGGATGTTTCCAGATGTGGCTGATGGTAGTCCTATGTGGGGTCACCAAACTGCCACGACTGTTTCGAATCAAAATGGGTCCCCCTTTCACCAAGGACATTCTCAGTCTATGCAGCAAAATAAAAGCTTTGTAGCACACCATGACTTTGCCTTATTTCAGGCTAATGAACCGCAGCATCAGTGTGCCTCACTACGATCTCAACAAAGCAGGAATAACACGGGGCAAGATGCTCTGAGTCAGCCAAAAGACTTCCTGGAAGTTAATGTATCTACTTCTCACAGAGTCAATGTTAACCACCCACCTCCAGTTTCTAATCCTTCGACTTCACAGCAGCCTCTGTCTGTTCAACAGTTTTCTCAAACTGCAAGTGCTTCAATACATTTTTGTGGGAATCAAGAAGGAACTTTTGATGGACAGTCCCCAACTATTACTCCGTGTTCTGTCAATAACAGCCAACAATTTTCATCTCCGTATTCGTACTCTAATAACCACATTTCTCCTACCAGCCTTCTTCAGCCTACAACAGCTCTTTCTAGTAGCCAGCAGACACACCCTATTTCTGACTTCACTGGAAGCGATGCCTTTACATCTCAAACAGGGACCAAGCAAGAAACAACCGAGCACATGTTGAATCCTAATACACCTTTGAATTCAAGTAGTTTTCAAATGTTGCATTCTGCGCATCCTCAGGGCAACTTTAGTAGTTCAAAACTTTCTCCTGTGAATATTAATTTTCCAGCCTCTGCTGGTTCTGCTTCTCAGATAAGCCATTTCACAGACCCTATTGAGAGCAATGGTTTTACGTCTTTGGATGACAACTTGCTTCATCAAGTTGAGGCTCCAAACGAACCGTTTACAGGACTTGACCCAGATGACCTCCTTCAGGAAGACCTTCTGCCACAGTTTGATGACTCTGCGTTTGTTCAGGATAGCACAAGCCATGTTTTAGAGCATGACCTAGAACACCATATAAGCCCCCATCAAGTAACACAGGCATCTGATATTGGTCGGGCACAGTCGCAAAGTCACATTCATCCCTGGCATTCTGCAGTTTCCAGTCAGCATCTGCAAGAGAGAAGTCGTATAACCTTACAAGGACAGGTATGTGGGGGTTTAGGGGATGGGGGGCTTGAGCTGCCCGGCCTGATTTGGCTGCTCTGGCTTTGGTATTTGTGCCAAAGCAGGGTGACTGGAGACTCTGAGCTTTTGTTGGTAATTGGTCCTCAAGAAGTCTGTGTAACTCTTGGTTTATGAACAGACTGTTGATACAAGCCTGCTTTCTCTTCTGTTTTCTTACCATTGTAGAAAACCAGATTTATGTGACCTGAGATATTTGTTCAGAGGAAATGGAGCCAGTCCTTCTACTGCATGTATTTCCTAAGTACAGCAGAGAAGAACAGTTGTTTTATGCTTCAGGTGTAAATATCGTGGCTTTTTGTCTTTTAAAGTACTCATGGCAGCATATTTTTAAGAGCTTTAATAAGATGTACTGGTGTGGCTGATTGCCTGCAGGCTCTGGTCTTTTTGGTAACTTTTGGTGCTCATTGTCATTAACTAAAAATAGTTTTTTTTTTTTAGTTTTTATATGATTAGCAATAATAGAAAAGGCTATATCTATTTATTTCATTACTTTTGGGTAAAAGAACAAAATGTGCAGTTGTTCTTGCATAACATCCGCGTCTATTACACGTATTAAAGCCCTCAGTATGGAGAACGTGAAAGCATAAAAATTATCTTGTGCTGTTCTAATGGCATACCAGATAAATTAACTTTGCAGATGCTTTTCATATTACCTGAAAAGATAAACATTGTATGAACATTGAAGAGTTTAGAAAAACAATCCTGCAGTGACATGAATATATGAAATGCAAGGTTTTGTAGACTTTTTTTTAATGTTTTCTCTAGTGAGCCTAGTGAATTTTCAAGTTGCTTTAATTGGTTGAGATATTACGTTCTTTTTTTTCTTTTTTTTTTTTTTTTTCCCAAACACTGACCCCTGTCTTCATCTGTATCACCTTGTCTTCTGTTGAAGATGTGTGAGCAGTAATAAATTGAAATATAGACTGGTATTTTGCTCTCTCCTGAGAGCAGCTAAACTTTTCAATAATTAACAACAACAACAAATATCTGTTAAAAAGACTAGTAAAAGTTCTCTATTCACAACTCTGTTACCAGCAAAATCATTTGTTTTGATTACAGTTATTGGAAACCTCACTGTGTGCACGATTGCAGGAATTTTCATCTCAAAAAAAAAAATCTATTTCAAAAGAAATTATATCCTGAATGATGTGGTAACCAAATACAGAAAGAACTATGTAAAATCTGTAAGTCATTTAAACCAGTGCTGCTGTTTCTGAGACTGGTTTAGTGGCTTTCCTTTGTTAAGGCTTTGAGTGCCATCACTGCCTGCATTAGCTGCAAGCTAGTTCCTGAGTGCTGTTGCCTTTTGGCACTGCTTGGTAGCTTCAGGCCTGAATTTGATTTGACAGGAATGACTAAAACTCCTGCTAATGGTTTGGCAGAAGGAGCTGCAGCTTCTGTATGATACATCTACATATTCAGCCGTTCCTGCTGGTAATCTGGGGCTTCCAAAAGCGTGAGGATGTCTGTTCAAGTCTGTGTGCATCTGAGCAGTAAAAATGAGAAGTTTTTTAAACTGTTGTTTTAAATTCTACTAGGAATTTAGCTTCTAGTTGGGAAAGGAGAGAGGAAATACCAATGTTTTCTGCTTTTCCATCTGTGCATTTCAAAATAGAGGCAACTAACATCAAATACGTATGTGCGTGTGGCCTTAAAAAGCTACAACTGTTGTGTTACTTCTGTGTTCTCTTTACTGATGCGCTCTGAACCTTACAATATGGATTGGTGTCCTGTTGGAAGAGTTGTTGGGAAGGAAATGGTTGCTATAGTTAGCTTGCAAGACGTGTCCTGTGAAGGAGGCATTGTAAGACGTGCCATCGCTTCATGGCATTGGCGGAGAGATGAGGGTCTTGCACTTTGAATCTCTGGTCCTGGTTCAGTAGATGACTTTTCTATTACAACTTGGGCTTATGTGCATGGAGCATGGAGGATCTTCATTTCCTACAAGCAAAACTTTTGGCGCTTCAGTTGGTGTAGTGCTGGCGTGTTGCTCCTAGAATACAGCAGTGTATTGAAGATGATGGATCGAATGATGTGGTAGGTGCGACCCGTTGGTGTTGATGTGCTTTTATTTATTTATTTATTTATTGGGGGGATAGGGGGTGAGGAGAGGAGGGCACAGCCTACGTGGCTGCTGATGTTGTTTCTGTCTGCTATGAGCCCCTAACACAGGGGCACAGAGCTGGGCAGCTGGTAGGGCACTGCGGTACTGCTGGGTTCTGCTAAGGCACCGGAGCTCCAGTTCTCTGCCGTGGGAGGCAGGGCAGAAGCCAGAGCTGTTAGCTGTGCCCCTGGGTCTCCCATCGATATGCTGGGGTAAAGCGTGAGCGGGATGTGGCTTCCTGGAAAAGAGGCGCTGGCAAGAAATGCGTGCGTTGGGACAGTTTGTGAGGAGTGTGCAACATACAAGCCAGGCAGTGAAAAGTAGGTCTCACGACGCTTTCTGGTGCTGTAATTTTTCTGTAGCATACATCAGAACCTTTTTAAGACTTCATCAGCCTTGCTGACATAACTGTCAGTGCCTTGTTTTGTAACCTGGAACAGAGGGAAAGTTCTGGGGCCTGTAGAGAGTGTTCAAGTGTTTGGGAGGGTTGCTTTGGTTTTGGTAGCGGTGGGAGAACAGTGCAACTTCACAGGATTTCAGCGCTACTTCATCTCTTTTACTTCTTCCTGGAACTTTGAAATAACACTGGCAGAGAACGGGTAGGCATACAAGCTGCCAGGTTGATTTTACTATTATTCTAGGGTATGCGATAAATTGTATAAATGGGTTTCAGAGCTTAAGTTTATCTAATAGAAGAGTTGTTTAGGGTTTCCTCCAGAAACTGGTGGTGCAGTGGTGGCTGTCATACAGCTGCAAGGATGCATCGATGGGGGACCGATAGGAGCAAACCATGTACAAGTCTCTCTGAGCCTGCAGCGTACCTAGTATGACTTAGTATGGCAACTGGAGGAAACAATCACTAGTGGATTTAGTTGTTTTCAGCAGTTTTGCTTTGATAATGATTGAGGAGTTTTGAAAAAGAACTATTTTTAAATTTTATGAAGTAGTTGATGAACTGTAGCTATTGGAGTGGACCCAACATCAGACAACCAAATATCCCCAGCTCCAGTTATACTGAGATCATTTAAAAATGAGATAAGATTAAATACTTGTGATTCCCTTGTTTGAAAGAAAGCGTGCTTATCACAGTTTAACTTGTAAAGCTATTCTCTCTGTACAAATTAATTTAAAAATTAATAGTTCAGTGTAATAGTGCACAATTAAAAACAATCTAAAATATCTTATGCTGCTGTTATACTTTCTATGCCTGCTGTAATTAGATTATAATTGTAAATATATCGTGCCTCTTAATTTTACATCATGCATTTTTCATCATAGTTTGATTATGGGAACGAAATGAAGTGAGGGAATACACAGGAGATCCGTGTAGTCTCACCCTTGACTAATGTAACGCTTCTGATCTTTTTACCTCCTCTTAAAACTGTTTTGAAAATATTCTCTTTTCATGAGTGTAAAAAAAAAGGTAACAAATATAGGCGTCCATGTCCAGTTCTGTATGCTTAGAAAAAAAGGAAGTTGAAGTGATATTCTGAAGTTCATAGTGGCCTGAGAGAAGGTTGCCCCTGTAAGGTCACCCTGGAGCCTTCCTTCTCCAGGCTGAGCAGCCCCAGCTCCCTCAGCCCCTCCTCGTAGGAGCAGGGCTCCAGTCCTCTGAGCATCCTCGCGGCCTTCTCTGGACCTGATTCAAGTCCATGTCCTTCGTAGGCTGGGGGCCCTGGTGCTCCTCTGGCTACATATCTCAAAGCTTAACAGAGATTGAGCTGGAAAAGAATACCTTATTAATGATCGGAAGTGCTACACGACAAGGCATTGATCTCAGCTCTTGGTATCAGGTGAATCTTTTTTCTACCCCTTTTGTGACTAAATGGTTGGCACCTAACGTGATAGTTCAGTGTATTCATGAAGTCCACTATCTGACCTGTTTGTATTTGTTTTGTTTTGTTGTTTTGAAACTGACTTGAAACCTGAAAGTGCTTTTCTGCTCGCAAGTGCCTGCTTTCCTACTGCTTGTCAGAGCGACAGGTGACGCTGCTTTTGGAGAGAATTTGTCTTGCCCTTGTTGAACGCTTAGAAAGGAATACTGACCCATATCAGAATGGTGTAATTTGATACATGAGGGTATCATCAGAGGAAATGTCACCTGACCAGAGCACAGGGCACAGGCTCTGGTGCCGCTGAGATGCACGTCCCGCGTGGTCGCAGCCTTTCACCTGTGTTAGCAGCTCCCTCCCTTTTGTATCGGCTCTGAATTTGGTTTTGCAAGTATCCCTTGGATTATCCCACTCAAAAACCTCTTGCTCTGCTCTTGATTGCCGTTGTATTCATATATCAGATCTCAAACGGAAGATATGCCTAGTAAGCAGTGATGTGTTGTCTCTGGTAGTCGTGGTTGGCCCAACAAGCCAATTCATTGCAGCGTGCGCTTAAGAAGATGTATAGAACTCAAGGCTAGAGTATTTTTTAGAGTGCATTTCTGAAATTCCACATAGTTTATTTTTAAGAGAGCCCATAATGAGAAATATTTTCAAATACTGAACTGATGGGACTGTATTTAAATTCTTCATAGCAGAGACCGGCTTTTCTGCATTGTAAGCTTATTGCTCTTGAGTGTTCTTACGAGACCATGTTGTAAAATTATGATCCTGTTATTAACGTTGTTTGTGAAGCAGTGTATGACAGTTTCCAGTGGGGCTAAGCATATTAAAATCTGTGACTCAAAATTTGCCCTATTTTGCATTATCTGAGAACTGAAATCTAGACATCTGGTGTATTGAAAGCGCTTGTATTTGGTGGGGCATTAGCTTGTAATCTGCAAGTGGTGGTGTTTGTTTTTTTTTTGAAGCCCTTCCTTCCCCCACCCAAAGAGAGCCCTAAAAACCTCACTTTCTTCTAAAACGCTGTTAAGCATACCCATTGTATTTATATTATACTCGTTCCTTTTAATTATGGTTAATTTTATGGGTGATGTCACCACGTTAACAAATGTAAATCTGTTTGAACTTGCCTTTTAAACATTTCTAGGAGTTGCGTGCTCTGGATTTACTTCTCTGTTTGAAGACCAATTTTCACCTTCCTTGCAGTTGTAGCAGCTTAATAAATTGTCTGCCACTGTGAGGCAGCAGAATTCAGTTGTCATCTCCCAGCACCTAGCAGGTTTATCATGTCTGTACAAGTAACAAAGTACTCCCTCCGCTGACCTTTTTTGCACCATATTTTCCTGCTTTTTTGCTTTCTATTTTCAGAAGGGCCCACGCAAATGGGAGGAAGTGAAAGTGGCAAAGCTGTGTCAAGTGTGTAGAGTTAATGAGATGAGTAGGGCATCATCTCTGAGCTGAGTAGCACAGTTCCTGGAATGAGCAAACTCTTTCAGACTATAGCTGCATTTAGTATGTGTTTCAAAACCAATCTATGGCTTTTTGCCATGGATGTCTTCATCACTTAAGACAGCAGTATTTTGCTAGCTTTATAGTTGGATGTATATGAAGAATTTTGGTTTTTATATATTTTATCCAAATTTTAGGTAAGCATTTTATACTCTCTATTTCTTTTTAAAATGAGAAATTGCATAGGATGGGGGAAAGGAAATATATGTGTATGAAATCAGCTTGTAACACATTTACTGATGAGTATTTGCTGTTATATTTAACTTTTATCCATTTTTTCATTTGCCTTGCTTTTCTTCAAGAAATACAGCTGCATAACAAGGGAAGGACAAAATTGCTGGAAAAATGTACCAGCCTATCTGCTTTATCATTTTAAAGGCTTTATGGGTTTGTCAGTAGCTAACATCTCCATCAGTTAAAATGTTTAGTCATTCTTCTCAGTTTTGAATCGTGTTAGCTGTTGCTAATGCTTTTTCTTTTTTTTTTTGAAGTCTCTGAACCTTCATCAGTTGTCAAATAATTAGGCTGTCCAATTCTTTGCGTGTATTTCTTATTTAAAAAGTAATACCTGCTGTTGTAATGATTGTTACAATTTAAGAATGTAATCTTTCCTGAGATAATTGCACGCTCATTAAATGACTGTAATAATTGTCTTCAAAATGCTCCAAAAGAGAAACCTTTTCGTAAAAAGTTGTTAATGGGTGGCAGGCGCAGGCAGGAAGCTTCTGTCTAGCTCAGCTTACAGGGGTAGTCCTCCAGATAGCAGGGTGAGACAGGTTGACAGAAGTAAGTAAAACAGATAATTATTAAAAAAAAATGCACAAATAAGTAAGATTGAATATCTAAATACTTATTTGCAAACAGATGTCTTGTTAACACTGAAGAACCGTGAAGCAAAGAGTAATGATGCAATGGTGCAAGCTCAGTGTCTGAGCTTGGTGCCTAATTAGAGAGGGGGAAAAAAGGAAAATTAAACACTGTCTTGAATCATCTTCTAAAAGCAGCAGTCCCTGTGGACTGTTGAAGCAGTTCAGTGTCTGTTTAAAATATCAGTAGATTAAGGGAAAAAGTTTATGGGGAAAAAGCTCCCTTCTTACATCATGTGTTAATTCAACCATTTGTGCTGTGAACTGAACTGCAAAACTGATTCAGGAGCTGCGAAATGACTTTTTGTTGCCAGAGCTGTTTCTCAAGAATACAAGTTGCTGATTTGGTTTGCTGCGTAGTTGGACAAAACTGCACACGCTGGAGACAGCGGCAGTGAGAGAGGAAGGCGTGATGAGCTGGGAAGCACCTTGTGCTGCAGTAAGGCAACTAACTGCAGGCTGTTACGCGTCTCAAATGCTCAGAGGACATCACTGGGCTCGTAGGGGGATTCTCCCTTGGTACCACTGGTGACTGGCTGTCCAGTGCTGTTAGCTAAAGCCTCATACGTTGGATTCTTTTTTTTTTTTTTTTTTTTTTTTTTCCAAAAGGCTTAAGACATAGGTTTGCCTCCAAATCTTCCAGAATGCCATTTCACCTTGAGACATTTTGTAGAAAATCAGAGCGTTTCTAAAGCATTAGTGAAATCTTACTGCCAAAAGAGAAGTAGAGCTTTTAAAGATGTTAACCAGTGGCCTGCTTTTGAAGCCAAAGAATCTTAAGTACATTTGGAATTCATGCGGCTTTTTTACAGATGTCATGATGTTACGTGAGCTCAGGTTTCACCATTTCTTTTAGCTGTAATGTTACGTCTAAATATATAGAGAAACCAAAACAATTCCCAGCACTTCGTCCACCCAATAGCCTTCCAGAACGGGAGGGGTGTTATTTACTTTGTAGTTTATCTAGATAGAAAATTTGCACAAGCTCCTAGTTGCATGGATTCCCAAGACAGTATCTGTCCTTATGTGCTGAGAGTGGATTGAATTTGGCAACTCTTAAAGAAAGTAAATACAAGTGAGTGGGTTTCTAGGGTGGTGGGGCTGAGAATTAATATTGGGATTTGAATAAATTTGATAAATGAATCTAGGAACATAGCTTTAGGATAGGAACAGTTGACAAGTCCTATATTTTTTGTACATAGTGTAATTTGTAGTATACTTATTCATGTTTCTTTCATAAGTGTGGTAGGCTTTGTTTTGCGTGGATTATTTAGCTTGTGCTTGCGCTTACTTTGGTTTTTTGCTCTCTCGATGTCTTACTGTGAAGGCTAGCATTTTAATGTACATTCTAGGAAAATGATCCAATCTTTTCTGTAGTGCCTTTTCAGGAGCTTGTCTGTAAGGTAATTTCCATGTTAACAGCATACTGTAAATGCATGCAAAATGCTATTGAATAGCAAGCCAGAACTAGTCTCATAGATTAGTAGAAAGACCTACCTGAGGAGATATTCATAACTTCACAACTGAGTTTCAGTTTATATGTTGGAAAGAAGAAATATTGTCCTTAATGTTGAAGAAGATATCTCAGTTTTTGTTCTGAGCATTTTGTTGACTTCTTTTGTTATACTTGGAAAAAATGTTTCAGGAAGAGAATTTCTGAATTCTAACCCAAGGCTTGAAGCCCGGTGTTTGTTCAGAGGTTCCAGGAGCCTATCTCTCCAGCTGTAGCATTAAGTGTCAGGTCACCGGGCTGCAGTTCAGCATTCATACTTGTAGACAGAACTGTGTCAGGGCTTGCTTCAACGCAACGTAGAGCCCTGTGCACACAGAGATGCTCTCCAAAATGTTTTTGGAGTCGGGAAGTGTTACAGTGCTGAATGCTTTAATAATACTCAGATGGAGCTGTGAAATTGAAGTATGGTTTTAACATCTGGCGTGTCATGATTTATTATGGGAGAGGAGTACACAGCGGGAAGTGCCAGTTTTTCAATGGTCTGTGTATTGTTGTGATTCTTCTGCAAGCTTTACGCTTAGGGACCACTGATTTTAAGTCGTGCTGTCTTGGTTTTAGTATGATTAAATTCACCAGTAAAAATGTAAGTTTGAGTTCTGCATATTCAGACTAGAGCAATATCTATCCTGTTGAAATTATCACGTAGCCTGTGCTTGAGCAAGGGGTTGTTGATGCATGGGAGCTCAGTTCCTGTTCTATAGGCCAAGTGTTGCTTTATCTCTTCCTTTGGGGATTTTGTTCTGGAATAAAAATCATGTCAGAATTAAGAGGTGATGTTGTAGACATAACCTGAATATGTGCTCTTCTGTTCTACCCCCCACCTCCCTGTTTTATGTGGCTTTTGATATGTGTTTTTTCAAAGTCCTGCCGATTATAACCATCTTAAATGAGATCTGTCCAGGAAGCTAAGTGGCATGACTGAAAGCATCATCGTGTGACATGAATATGCATCCCTACATGGATAGGGAAAGGTGCCTTAACATCTTCTCGTTGTTGGTAGGATTCCAGAGAGACAGGATATATGTGTACAAAGCTTAACAAAGTTGCCTAAAGTTTGTTTTATTTTAAGTAAGCAGAGGCAAAATCAGAAGCGTGTCTTACTGTCTATAAGATTGGTAAGAACAATTTCGAAAAAAGATTAGGCAAATTTATTTAGAAGTTTCTGTGTTGGAGCTCTTAATTACGTCATCCCGTGGAGGATTCTTTCACCTGCAGTCATTTTGTACTATGAAATCTAATCCAGCTCCTGATATTGTACAAGAGGCACGTTTTATGGTGCCAGCCTGCTGGGCGCTTTCACTTAATAGAGTTTAATCGCAAGTGGGCTTTGACTGACTCTGGGAGATTTGGAGACCTGCTGAGTGAACCTTCCTGGTCGGGGACGGAGGCAGGAAGGTGCTGGTGCTCCTGGCTGTGCCGGAGGCATGTCCTTGGCAGCACGTGGCCATCTTTAGCCAGCCTGTCGCTCTATGTGTGTTAACAGCAGTTGCTGTTGACTCAAACTCCATTGAAGATGATACAAATTTCATTTGTCCTGAGCCCTACACCTCGTCTTGTCTTCTGTGCAAATAGCCAGCTTTGGCTGAGAACGAAAATGACTGCTAGGCTTCCTTCTAGTAAGCTGTCTTAAAACTTTGTTTGGTCCCTACCAAAAGTTCATACTCACTACTGGTTTTTGTGGTTATCCCAGTGAAGCTCTTGGGTGTTATGTTCTTTCTCTCTCTCTCTCTCTCTCTCTCTCTTTTTTTTTTTTTTTTTTTTAAGAGGCTTCTGGGAAAACAACAGTTTGTTTTTTCCCTCGTGGATTTTTTCTTTTGCCTGAAATTGAATCCTGCTGGTCCCCTATAGTATCCCTCAACTTGTGAGCATTGTTTTCAAACCAGCACCTCTTTTTAATAAACGCCTTTTCTGTGGGCGACTGGCTTTCCCTATTCATTGAGTGTTTTTTTCAGGAATATTTGAGAAACCTGTATGCAACAGGAGTGGCTTATATATATGCTACAGTGCACTTCTTTTACATTGGATATTCTAGCACCTTGGTAGAGAAAGCCATCAAAGTAATTCCTTGAGGCTGACATGGCAGATATGCAAGTTAGTTTGAATTGAAGAGGAAGAAGTATGTCCCCCTTTGATTTAAATGGAAATATGCTGTGCAGTCAGCACTGGTTTTAATGATATGTGACTTCCTAGCTGGTAATGTTAAAAATAAATTGCTTTTCCCAATTTGCGTCAGTATCTTCTAATGTACATAAAATGCTCGTTTTTTTTTGTTTCACTGAAATTGCAAGCGTTGAAGACATTTTGTTTCTCTGTTAGGTATCAAGGTATCAAGGAATCCTACAAAAATGCCATGCTCACAGTTTGAGTGAACTTTTAAACTTCAGTGCTTTTAATGAATAAACTCCCTACTTGTAAATAAAGTGGTCTTGCATGTAAGACTTCCTGAAGATGTAGCTTGTTCTAATTTACAGAGAGTTTATGATCAATATTTTCCTGTTCATGTGGAATCAAATCATATCTTTTTCACATCTGTTATCTCTTTCACAGCACTTGATTTTTTTGTCATCAACAAGCAGTGAAAGTACATGCTGTTTTAAAATAATAATAATAAAAAGAAGAGGGTGCTATCACAGAATCATTTCCTGACATTGCCCGAGACAACGATCAGTTCCAGGAGCCTTCATGTTCTGAATAAGCCGGTTCGCTTTGCCTCCAAGTGAACTGTCAGGCCGCGCTCAGTGCGTTATGAGTTGAATTTGGTAAGGCACGCTGCTAAAACATCTGATGGAAGAGAACCCGTGTCTGTGTTTCATTTAATCCCCAGTCGTTTCTCGGGCCTAGCCCAGCGTGCCTTTCTATCAGTAATTGCAGTGAGGTGTGGAGACAGGAGGCGGGCAGGTTCGCGCTAGTTCGGTGGAGCTGCTGCCTCCTGCCCTTGTCTCCCATCGCCCCAGCAGGCTGAGCGGCTCCGCTGAAGAAGCAGAGCGCAGAAATGAGAGCGGGGCCGGCTCCGTGTCTGCCGCCCTCGCCGGCGGCTGCCTGGCTGCAGCGCCTGCAGGCCTCAGGCTCTGGGACAAAAGACAAACCTGAGGGCTTTCGGGGGAAGAGCGTGAGGAAATAGTGGCATCCTTTTCATAGGGATGAAAGGGGGTTGGGTTTTAATTATAAAAATCTCTTATGAGGCCGTTGACATCAGCAAAAGGTGTAGAAAAGGAGCGCTTTGTGAAATGGAGCTGTGACCAGAAGCAGCTACCCTTCAGGCCGCACGGTTTGTTGCTGCGAGCTGTATGCAGGTCGTGCTGGTTGCTGGCTGTGGGTGTGCTGAAGCTGATCTTGGGGTGGATCATCAAGGTGATAAAAAACTCCTTGTGTTCTTTTGGGGGGGTTATTTTAGATGGCTTCGGGTTTTGGTTTGATCTCCTTGTTCTCCCTCTGGTTGGTAAAGAAAAACAGGAGAAAATCTCTCGACAGCGCACAGAAGTGGTGGCAACTTAAAACATGAGTGGGCAGGTAGCAACTTGGCAAAATGGCAAGGGGAAGAGCTCTTCTTTTCTTTCCCTTGTTTGTAATTGTTTTCTCTCTTCTGCAGGCTTTCACAGCCAAATCTTTGTAGTTTTAAATTGAAATCAGCATTTTTAAGGGTTCTGCGGTCTCTTACAGTTTCTCAACAGAAACAAAATGGCTTCATATAAGATCAAGTAGCCCAAACCTGAATACTTTTCAAGTAATATGGAAGTTGACTGAAGGCTATAAATCTGCCTGCGTTGTTTAAATTGCAGTGAAAAGGTTGGATAAAAGCTGTCTCAGCATATTCAACCTGCCTGAGTTTGCACACCTTTGTAACGCCCGCCCTTGTGTCAGTTTTAATGTGGGGTAGTTTTATACGCAGCAATGGTGAATGACAGATAGGTCTTGAAGTGCATACAGCTGCAATGATCGAACATAATTGTGTCTTCAGTTCTCAGTGTTTGTTTCACAGTATGCACAGTAGTTCCTGTTCTGCTATTAAGCCATTGACTTAAATTCTGTTACTTGGCTGCATGGAAAACACCACATGGATGCTGTGGGTCAGGATTGCTGTTCTGTTTTCCCTGTGGGTTGGCTATAGGGGTTTCCTCTCTGGCACACCTAAACGTTGGGCTGTTGAACAACTAGCCTGCATCTGCCTGATAGACTTTCAAGGGGTGGTCTTTGAGCTGGTTAGTAACAGAGTTCCAGTGGATTGGTGCCAGCTTATTTAAGCTGCCGTCAAAATTGTGTACAAAAAAAAAAAAATAATGGAAGCTTTTGATGAAAAGGAAAAGTTGAAGAGTTCGGTGTATTCTGTGTGCAACGGGTGGGGTGTATCTTATTTCAGGTGTTAACTCTTCACTTTTTTAAGTTAGAGATTGAATTTATCATTTTTAAGACTCTGATTACAGAACACTGAAAGGTTTTCTGGGTTTCTGAGCAAAAACAAGCTTGGATTTTATTTGGCTTTTTATTTTGCTTTTTGATCATTCTTGCAGTTTTGGAAAAATGCAAATGCTTAGCTAGCTTCCTCTTGTGACTCATAAGGCCTCCAAGTAAGCTGCTGCATTATGGCAGATCTTGTTGCTTTCCAGACAGGCACTTTCTGAAAGCTGCTTTCCCATTGGAGACTAACTTATTTTCTGGCAGTATAAAAAAAAAAAAAAAAAAAAAAAGTTTTAGACCACTGTATCAGACTTGTCTCTGCATTTAAATCTGAGCATGTGAATTCTTCCTGACTACAGATAGCCAAGCTTGTGAATTTATCTCCCTTTCAGGGTGGGAGTGATAAAACATCAAAAGAAAAAAGTGTAGAAAGTAGTAGTTTCTGAAACTGATAGGAAACTAACTACAGCACTCTCCGCTCTGTTTTATGTTATTATTATGCATAGAGAATTGAAATAAGTTTGAGTAAGCAGGATGGAAGTACAGAAATGATTTTTTTCAAGATATATTATCCTACAATTTACATTTCCTGTATTAAACCTTTTTTTTGAGAGAGGGAAGACTAATAAAGCCTATATGATGTTCTTGAATGTCCAGAGTTGGTATATTTTAATTTACATGTTGAAAATTTCCTTTTCAATCATGTGTTAACTCTAGAGAGCAATACTGTGCTTAGATCAGTTAGGCCTTCACAACAGGATTCAATAGCTTAAATGTAGTAATAAATGGGCCTGTACACTCGCCAGCCTTTGCTTTTTTACAAGTGCTCAGCCATTCCGCAGTGTAGACAGTTAAACTGCCCTGTCAGTTGGGCCAGGGGAAGGTGCTCCGATCAGCCGGTGGGAAGGAAGACTGGAAAGCTCAAGGTGATGTAAACGCTGCTCAGCTTGAATTGACAACAAGAGTAACAAACCAGGTGTGAAAGATGGGTATTTTGGCTACTCAGACCAAACAGCTGCTGAAGAAATCTGGGTCCCAGTAGGATATCCGTGGTTCTTTGCTTTTGATGCACTGGAATGGCTTCTGGGAAGGGGGGAGAGGAGGAAGGTAGCAAGGAGACTGCTTAGAGAATTGCAAAGACTGCTCTTTAGCAGAGGGAAGTTGAAGGTTTGTTTTGTTGGGAGTAGGGAGAAAGGGAAGAATGAGAAGATGATGTGGTGTCCAAGGGCTGCATTTTGCAGCTGGTAGTTCCAACACCTAGAGCATCTCAAGTGGATGCTCAGAGGTCTAAGGAGGGCTGAGCTCATTTTCCTTGCCCCAGACCCTGCTTAAATCCTGCGTGCTTCATGCCAGTTGCAGAAGAACAGCTATCTCAGAGATGTACCCAATTTGGCTAAATTTGATCAATGGGTTAGAAATTACTAAGAACTTGGAGGCGTAAATGCCCAACCTGGTATGACATGGTTGTGTAGCCTTGCTTTCTTTTAAAACAAGCTGGAGGAAAACGGAGCAGCTGGGAGCTGGGCAGCAACCTCGCTGAACGTTTTAAAGCTTAATCTTTCTTTCCAGACACGAGTCAAAGAATGTGTGATTATTGAGGCTGCCTTTGTAGGGTTCTGGCTGCCACGGGATGTGTTGGATGAGGAGCAGTGGGACCAGATCTGGCGGTGCCTGCAGAGCGCTTGCTGTCAGCGAATGGTTGCGATGCTGGCATTTCTGCTCTCCTTGCTCATGGCACCACCAGGCTGCTTTTTAGCAATTCAGCACATAGTAGCAGGAATAGAAAATGTTCCACAGTAAGCTTTTACTTGCTACATTGTGTTGCTACGTGCTATATTTTCAAGAGACCTTGTGTTTGCAAACAGGAAAGAGGGAATCCTGAATCATTCTCCTGGAGGAGAACTTCATTTCTATTTGTGTATTTATTTGGGTGGTGATGGTTTATGAAATTTTATAATAAGTATTTCTAGATTTATCTCTTTTTGCAAAGTCTCCAAAAATAACTCCAGGAAAATGTCTGAAAAAATGACTTACCTTGTGGGAAGAAAAAAGCAAAACTAAAAAAAAAAAAAAAACCACCCTTCAGCTAAGTCATTTAGGGATTTCCTGTTGCTTGCTTTCATTTTGTGATGTGGATTAGTTTTTCCTTTATCAGTATTATGAAAGTTTGGAAATAAAGTGTCATCGTATTGTACTTTTTTTTTGAACAGAGAACACAAGCTTAGTAAGCTTTCTTCATTTTTGAAATCAGAGACGTAATAGGACTTTTGTCTAAAGAAAAACTTACATTCAGTACAGTAAAAATGATTTCTTACCTTCACTAACAGCATTTTATATTTACATGTGAGGGAGTACTTACAAAGTAAGGGAGTCCCCTTACTTTGGATCTACAATATAATGTAAGATTCAACTGAATTTAATCTCGTCAGATAATAGTTTCATACAGAACAAAGTTAACAGCTCGTTCTGCTTTGCTAGAACGTATTGCTACTTAGCAGGTTCTTGAAGCACTGCTTGTGCTGGAATGAGAGATGATTTTAACTGACCCATGTTCAGTGATGAAAGACTAAAAATTACTGCAGTTTGGGTTAATAACACATTTTTATGGAGTACAAAGGACTTAAAAAAGATAAGTTGGAGAGGGCTGTTCCATTTTGCTGCTTTGCAGCATTCTGTTACAGAAGCTGTTGGACTTCCTTGACCTGTTAAATAAAAGCTTTCCTACTGCAAAACCAGGAGTGTGTTCCAGTAGAAGCTGCCTCTTACCTGTACTTTTTAAGAATGACATGGATCAATACATTTGTAGGGCTTTGGAGGGTTTTGTACTTTAATGCCCAGTCTCTTTAAAACCAGAAAGATCTGTGTTATTTTATTGTCTGTAAGTATTTGGCAAAGTACCTTACACGTCTGTTTCCAGATACTTGCACAGGTCTTGTTTGAAACCAGTGAGGTGAAATGTGACATTCCTTTTATAGAGTATTGCGTTAGGTAAACTTCTTTTTAAAGAAGTTAAATAATTGTAAAGATTGGCGAGTAAGATCAGTCGAGATTGTAAGAAAGAAACCAAGTAGGGGTGCTTTTTTGTTGGACACATTTACGTATTTTGGGGAAAAAAGCTAAGACTTTTGGATCCATAGGACTGGCATTAGCAGCTTTAGAAAATCTGCAGAGGTATGGCATGGCTCCAAAACTGCTCTGAACTTGAGTAATTCAAATCTACTGTGCAGTCACAAGTCCAGTTGACTTGAATGTGATCGTTACCATTTTTCATATGTAGGAGCGCAGCGTTGAGGCTCACGCTGCGCGCAGCGGTACTTCGGGCAGGGTGCCCGCCCTGTGGCTGCAGCAAAACCCTGCCATGCACCAGCCTGGGATCAGTGCAAGTACTCAGTGCTACTAGTTCAGCACGGGACAGACAGCACCTGAGAAATGCCCCTGAGGAAGTTGGTTTGGTTGGTGTTGTATGCCCTTTTCCAAATAGCTGTGTTCAGTGCTACAGACTAGAACAAAAGAAATCGGTACGTGATGGGCACAGCACTCCAGGCCACTGAAAGCTGACACGCATCCAGTGCAGTAGCTTGGCAGGGTGAGCAGGATGAAGTCCTCAACTTCTTTCATTTCCTGGCAGTGTAATACGCTCCATTACATAGTACTTCCTCTAAGATTTACTGGGAGGCAGTTTGCATACCACTACCGAATATTCAGTAAAACAATTCATCTGTATTTGGTGCTGAGCTCCGAAAATGTCTCTGCTCAAACAAAATCTTCCATGCACAAACATGCACACTACAGATTCGTTCTCCAGTATCAGATGCTGCCTTTGCAGCAACAACCTGCTAGTATGCGTGTGACGTGAAAAGCACTTGCTTCTTTCTTCCTAGGAAGATGACTAAAGTTGCTGGCCTTTACGTTAACATTTTCATTTCTACGTAAATTTAAAATTTGTTGTAAGCCTAGTGTTAAATGTGTGGTAAGGTATGAACTACAGTAGCCAAATTTACACTTGAAAGTGACAATTATACAGACACAGACTGTTGGCTTGTCACTTTGCTGTAGTTGTCAGCCATTCATTTATCAACATTACAGGTAACAAATATGGGAGACAGCAAAGGTATTTTTTTTCCTGTATCTTTTTTTTTTTTTTAATCTATCTGTAACACTTCAGTGTTAATTTGGGTTAGGTTTCACATATGTATGTCTTAAAATTCGGTATCCCTGAAACACTGGATCATTTATAAGAGCTGATAACAAGATACAAGCAGAGTGCGGAGTATTCTCAGCATAACGAAAGAACCACAACTTAGAATGCTTCATTGACTCTCCTGATAGTTCCATATATACACCAAAAAGGAAGGAAAAATTACAGAACCCCATGGATCTTCCTTCAACAGTGCTCTGTTTTGTAGAGCAATCCCAACAGATGGTATGGGGCAACTGTTGAATAGAAAATAACAAGCAAGTCAGAAGGAACTCCGAAGGGGAGGAAAAAAAGGTTGTCTGGAGAAAAGAAACCCTCTTGCATGTTTAGATCTTCTGTCAGTTGTGTGGAAGCAGCTTGATTTAACTGAAGTTTTTGTCACAGTAAGTCATCAAAAGACAAATCACTGCCTCTTCTGGAACTGCCATTCAGCAAAGGATTCTGCGTGCACGTGGGGTGACGCATTTGTCTTGTAAGCGATCTTCTACAAATAGACTCTGTACAGGGAGTGAGCTGGTATCTTCTTTTTTAATAGATTTCTTTTTGATTATAGAACTGTCATAAAACCATCTCTAGAGTTAATTATGCAGGCTTCTGCAGAGAAGAAGATTTTAGAATACTAGAATGGAATTCAGAAGTCATTGCACTGAGTCCATGCATTTTTGATTTGCATTCCTAAATACAGTTTTGTGATTCAAATGATAAATGTAAGTTCCTTTAAGATTTTTTGCTGGGGTAGCTTAAAGCAATTGCAGTTTCTGAATTCTAATGTGATTCTAATATGAAAATATACGACAGTCTAATTTGAACAGAAATACAAACAATACTGATCACGATCATTTATACGATTCTTCCTATATTTGTGTCACAGCTGGGGTATTGATACTATATTGGTGGCTTGACATGCACAAAGGGATTCCTTGTTTAGTAATAAACAGGGACAAAGATGATGAAGTGGTAATGCGTGAAGATCAGGTTTCCAGGTGGCTAATTTTAGCTGCTTTCCGTGCAGTTGATGTCAAGGTCATCTTGATTTGCCTAATGACCTGGTAGACTAGCAGGAACTTGTTATGCTCTTGCCATAGAGTACTTCGTGCTTGCAGATCTTCTACATCTTCCTGCAGGTGTCTGCTGCCAGTAGAAGGAAAGTCTTTCAAGGCATTGCAAATGTAACCCTTAGCTTTCTATTTTTTAGGATGGTTGGGATCATAATTTATTTTGTAGTGGTAGTTACTGTTTGGGTGAGCTGATCCACAAGTGAAAATGATTATTTATAAAAAAAAAAAAAAAAAAAAAAAGGAAGGGGGTTATATAATTGTAGTCAGGAATGTGTGACTAATGAAAATACCAGGGAAAGGCATCACTAGGCCTTAGAGAACATCAAGAACGGACACAACTCGAGAAATTTGGTCTTAAAGACTGTGCACACGGAGGGGAGAGCCATACTGCCCCAGCACGATGGCCATACCCACTGCCAAGCAGGGTTTCTTACAGTAGAAGCAACGCTTTGTTCGTGGAGTAGGTAAGGCAGGGCCTGGGAGGGTTTTCTAGGAGATGGAAGCTTTTGCTATATTAAACTCCTTTTTTTCTTCTTGGGACTTCCTTTGTAGTGATATGCAGGGGATGTGGAGGTACTGTGTGTTGTCATGGAGCAAATTTAAAGTGCGTTTAGGTTTTGAATGGGAGGGGGAAAAAAAGCACAAGCAGAGGTTTGTCCTTGCTGTGGGAAATGCTGTTAGGCCAGAGAAGTGCTGGGCTGATGAAAGCCACGCTGAAGGATTGCAGAAATTCCTTCCTGTGAAAAGCCTCCTTGGTAGAGTATTCCCAGGTATCGGGAAGACTGCTGTCATGATTGTTTCTGGGTATCATCTGGTAATTTGATTGTTTTTACGTGAGTTTAATTAAGATACCAGTCAGACGTGTAGAGTACCTTCTGCCCCTGTAAGACAGCACGTCAGTGTCTTTTGGATGCTGCTGAAGAGAAGACGCTTTGCTGGCAGCAGTGAATCAGGGCATATGTGGGGAAGCCTACAGCTCTCATTTTCTCTGTTCCACCCTTAATATTTTTTAGGGATAGCTCTTCCGCATGACCAGCAGACAGCCCGTACCTGCTGCTACTAATGGCTGTAGTGGGTGGCAGCATGAAGTCTACACTGGATTGACGTGGTTCCCCATGTTTCCCTGCTGCCACAGCACTCAGAGCAGCAGCAGGGAGCTGCCAGGAGCTCGGTGGTGTCCTTGTGCTGCTGCTTGCCGAGGCTGTCAGCAGCACCACGTACCCCGGAGCTTGCTCCGTGCAGGCTCGAGACGACATCGCGTTGGTTTACGTTTGGTTCTATCGGGATGATTATCTTTGCAGCCATGAAAACAAAAAGCATGTTTTTCCAAACAAAATACTCAGTTTTTAAATACGTCTGCCTCAGGGTTTTTCTTTCCACCTTCTCCTACACGTTTGTCAGTTAAGCATGTCTTTCTTGATGCTGATAGATGAAGTAGGTTTGTAAGCCGTTGGCAAAAGGACATGCTCCTTCTGGGTGTTAGATCGGCATCCCCTCTGAGCGAGGGGGAAGGGGCGTTTTTGGCTTGGCAAAAGCCTTTGTCCTTTTTCTTGTGGATGCCATGTAGCTTTCAGAATTTATTTCCAGTGTGCATGATTTTATAACTGCTTATGAGTTTATTTCAGGATGAATTGGTAATCAAAATAAAAGACCTCTGCAGAATCAGATCCTTTATGTCGCTGTGGTTGCTAAGTACACGCAGACGTTGTCCTTCGTAATGCACGGGTGGTTCTGGTTCTCCTAATCTCAGCTCAGTTGTGTTGCTTTCCAGTTTTGTTTTTTGTGACGATGGTGACTTCCCTGATGCAGGTTTCACTACAGCTTTATTTAGCTAAGAATGGCTGGCTGGTGCCTTCCGGTATCTTTGTCAGCGTCATTCCCGTATGGTTAGAAATGGCACAGCAAAACCGAAAGAGTACGTTCTGAGTCCTCTGACCACCAGCTAGCTTACTGTTGGTGGAGGGCAGGAGATGTAACTTAACAGAAGGAAGAGTATGGAGCACAAAGCAGTGGGCCAGCCCCAGGAATTAAAATACAAAGTAGCCTCGTCCAGCATACTCATGATTTTACAAGAAGAAAGTAAAACAAGTTGTTGAGGATTAACTTGCGGGGCGGCTCTGAGGAGATGTAGCCTGAGAAATTTCATCTTAAAGTAACAAAACACTTAGGGAGATGATTTCAAAACAATTACCCAAAAGCTACCATGGTTATTCTTGCCCACTTAATTATTAGGCACACTTTTTTGTTTGCTTCCAGCCCCAGAATGGTTCAGGAAGGCATCCTTTCGTTCTTAAAATCCTCTAACCATACTAACTTCAGTAGCATTTGGCTTAGAGCTGAAACTGTACTGCAAATGCCTTAGGAAACTTCTTTTTGTTTAACTGATCTCAAAAAGCTAAAGTAGTACATTATTTAGCATTGTCCTGAGTTATGAGATGGTAACTCTGAAAGATAAATGATGGCAGTTTCTGTTATATATTGCATAACCGTAACGTGGAAGCATCTTGGCTAGAGTTCTAAAAGCAAAATTAAAATTTAATAATTGTCTCTGTAGTGAAGCTGCATATGTGCAGAAATATCTTCTGAATTTAGGTGATACTGTTAAGTAAAGGATTATTTCATGTACCAGTACCACTGATGTTTTTAGTGGACAATTGAAGTTCATTTTGAAGTGAATTTTAATAGAAGTAAAATCCTGGTCAAGTGTAAGGCCTAGTCTTAACAGTCAAAATCCTAACAGAAATCACATCCTGAGCTATTTCTTGATTCTTCTTTAGTGGGCTTCTGAGGAGGAAAAAAATAAAAGGAGGTTTTGCTAGGAAATAGCTGTGAAGACAAAGGTGGGTTAAACAACTTTGGAGAGTTACCAAAAAATAACTTGTTTGTGTTCTTTGAGAACACATGTAAAAATGTGTCTGATCTTTTAAAATAGCACTTGAAACAACCTTAAAATGAGGAGGAGTTTTCCATAAAGCCGTGTCCCATGTAGTTGAGGGGGCCCTCACCGCAAGGTGCGCATAGACCTGGGACGGGGGGAGAGGCTCAGGTCCAGGTCAGGATTTCTTCCCTCTGTAGGAAGCAGCAAAGCCTGTAAGCGAGTCCTTATGTGGTCACTGTTGCTTGCTTATCGTTCTGAACCCCCTTTGGAAGGGGGGAAAAAAAGAGCAAGGAATGTCAGAGGACAAACTGGGTTTGAGGCCCGAGGCTCGGAGTGCGGTGTGCATCGCCACCCCCCGCGTCAATGTGAGAGCTGGAGCGCTTCAGGGAAGCCCCAGCCCCACAAACGCTCCGTGTCCCCTGTTTCCAGCCCGAACCAAGGCACAGCAGCGGTGTGCTGCGAGCAGTGGAAGGGGAAGAGTTAATCCCTGTACCACATGTAGGGAAGAGCAGTCCGTTGGGGGTTAAATTGCAGAGCCTAATGGAATAATAACTGGTAGCACCATCTGCTGGCCTACTTCCGCAGAAGGAGTCAGTATTTTTAACGACATCTCTAATATTCATGCTGATGCATTTTGATGCTTTGTGCATTCATTTCTTTCTGTGCTTTGTTGGAATCTGGCTATCTGCTTTCGGCCCTGGTGGAAGCCCCGCTGCTGAGGGGCGGCAGGCGGGCTGTGCCCTACCTGAGTTGGACGATCGGTGGACGGACGTCTGCCAAGGGAGAAATATGTTGATAAATCCCAATGTGTGTTTGTGGAGGGTTGTGCATATCTTGGCTGCAGCTTGCTAAATAGGCCATTTAGCAATCTTCTTTCAATGCTTTTCTCTTGAGCACTGCCTGGGGTGCTGAAAAAGCAGAGGGCAAGCCTTTGTCTGACGCCAAAAATGTCTTCAGTGAAGAGGCCAAGAGGAAGGGTAAGTGAAAGCCTGAATGAGTGGGAGGAGGAGGGGTTCTTTGGGCTAAAAGGCTAATGGGATTGAATAACCTTCCTTATTACTGGCTGCTGCTGCGGGAGCCGTGCTGCATCGCCATCTTGAGCTTGTGGCTGTTTTCTCGAGTCTTGGTTATTTGTTATAGCCTGTAGGCCTTAAGGTGGCATTTTGGAGAGTGATCCTAAACCCTGCCTCCTTCCCGCTGCCGCAGCACTGCTATTAAGCCTTTGATGAGGCACGTATAGAAAATGTATCCAGTGAAGTGCACTGGATTTGGCCTGAAAATGTGTTTGGAAATTCCTGGTGGCTTTTCTTCGTGCTGTAGTCAGAGGCGCATTTACGGGTGAGAATGTAACATAACTGTTATCTGCTGTTGTTTTTTTTTTTTTGTCTGTTTGAATAGGAAATTCTTTCCATTCCTAAAAGGGGGGCGGGGGCAGGAGGGAAGAAAGCAAAAACATGTCTTCTGCTCTCTTTAAAGAGCGGCTGCTCATTTGGAATTGAATTCTTCGCGTAAACAACCTTCATCGATGAAATAGTGCTTAAAAACCTGAAAGCAAAAACAAGACGTGCATTTTCGAATGACTGTACTATGTTGATCTAAATAAAATGATCAGAAAGCAGTATTTTTGGATTAATACAGAGCTGCATGGGCTTAGTTTTGGTTTTGTATTTTTTAATCTTGATTTTGTTCGGCATTGATTCTGTTTAGCACGGAGTTGTCTTGTGGATATTATGTCCACCATAAGATCTATGTGGTCCTGGTATCGTACCGAAGAAGAAATACTGATGCTGTTACCTTTGGGAGTTCTTGGCTTTCTCAGTTTGTATGAGAAGAATATCTACTGGAGATGTCTGAGATTTGTGTCAAACGTATGGGAATGCTTGGAAGGTTAGGGATCGGTGTGACTAACTACAGAGGAGGAAAGAATGCGGAGAGAATTTTGTGAAGATTTTTTTTCATAATTTTCAGTATGTAGACTGCTTGTGTAAAACCAACAATTGATGTACTTATTCTGAAACCCACGCCATTCTGTGGTAAAAACAGAATTCCTCTTTTGTTGTGTCTGTGTAAGTCTCTGCCAGTTTAATTTTTTTATATGCGATTCTAGATTAAAAACACTTATTTCTTTTAAGAAATATTCAGATTGTTGAAATAAGGGGATTTTGTTTACTTTGTCTCTTTCTACAGCCTCCTTCCTCCAAGAAGACTGATGGTTCAGGATCATATACTAAGTTGCAGAATACCCAGGTGAGGGCAATGTCTGAAAAGAAGCAGAAGAAAAAAGCAGACTCTGAAAGTAAACAAGAGAAGGCAAATCGCATAATATCTGAAGCAATTGCAAAAGCAAAAGAGAGAGGGGAGAGAAACATTCCACGAGTAATGAGTCCTGAAAACTTCCCCAGTGTTTCAGCTGAAGGAAAAGAGGAAAAGAAAGGTAGAAAAGTTAAAACCAAACCCAAGGACAAGGAGACCAAAAAACCAAAAACGGGTTCCTCAACCAAAATTAAAGAGAAAACAAAAATTGGGTAAGTAGATTTAAATGTTCTCTTCTCTTCAGATTGCATATCTGTGATTAAAATAAAAACTGCTTACTGATAATATTCTCCTTCGCTGCCTACACAAAATTCTTCCTAATTAAGTCCATGTGTGGACTTTCTTGTTCCTGAACAAGAATGCTTTGTTTTCTCTTCAGATAAAATCATTTTGGAACTGTCCTTTGAAAGGAATGGCTTCTGTGTTTTAAATCCATTTCCGACATTTCTTTATACTTAGTTTGAAGTATAAACAACACCAAAGTATCTTTTTGTCTATTGTTGTAATCAGTTCCTACTCCAAATTAAGTTTATCTGATATTATAAATGCTGTCTTTATCAATTCTGGTATATATCTTCAATGTGTGATACTATGAATATTCTTATAGATACCACACAGGTTATTATAAGTAAAATGCATGTTGGAAAATTTGTATTCTAAGTATTTTGTAGTCTTCAGTCATATCAACTTTATCTGCCCTCTTAAAGATTTTGCAGACTCAGCTGGATCAAGCTGGGTTGATACCCTGGGGATAAGAAGCCTTCACAAGACACGTTAGATGTCAGAGCACTGCAGAACACTTGATACATGGCACTCCTCCTGATTTCAGAGCTAACCTAGTTCTCCAGCATAGGAAACTATTTGATTTCCAGTGTTAAGTGTGTCAGTCAGGACTGAAACAGAAATCTTAGCTACGATTAGATTTGTTTGAAATGGTATGCCCTTTTTTCAGTAACAGACGTAGGAACTGGCATGTCTGTCCATATTTAAATGTCTCATATGCATATGTATATTTTCATTTATACGGAGGAGAAATGAATGTTCTTTTAATCAGCATATTTCTCTGCTTGCATGCTCCAAACAAACCACTTCCGTGAGAAGTTATCTGATAGTATAAGGGTTACTACTCTAAATGTAACTTGATTCTTAACCTGAACTTCCCTCGTCTTAATTTCTTTCCCTTCTACTTAAGGGTTTGCAAATGAATGCTGCTTATCCTTGCTAGCACTTCATTGTGTTTCCTTCTTCTCCTGCACTCCCCCCTCACCCTCCGGTCTTGTTTAAAGGGTTGGATATATACTTCCAAAGTTGATTTCCCTTTCACGTTTCTGAATTTACTCATGTTCTATAACAGGTAGGTGTTTTGTGGGTCTTTCTAACCAGGAAACTTGCACACTGTTGTTTAGCTACTGTCGGTTTCTGGAACCTTTATGTGAATTGCTCTAGGTGCTTTGTAGTCATTTGTCTAGGTAATTAACAAAACATACTGAAAAAGAATCCTCATGATATGCTACATAATTCCCATAATACTTTTGCTGCTTTTTAGTCAGAATAGTGAAATGAGCTTTTACCTTTGATTAACACTTCTGCATTCGGTTTTCTGTCTTCATGAAATGCTTAGCTGTGCACATCAATTTGCATCAGTTCTCGAGATTGCACAAGGTAGTATCAACTGACAAGTAGACATTTGTCAAACTGGGTTTTCATGTGATGTTTGTGCTTGATCCCAAGTACGCTGAAGCTGGCAGACAGCTTTAATTCCGTAGAGTCAACTCTGTGTAATTTCGCGTTGAGCTGCAAAGGTTTGCCTCCCTCTTATTTACCAGTCCAATCGAGTCATGCCCCAGTAGCACGCTACCTCGCAGCATGGGTAAGTTAAGTTAACAACCTGGGACAGATAGCTAAAGAAATAGGAGACAGATCCTATTTGAGAGCTGTGAAAGGAGTCATCTAGAGCCACAACTTATGGATTCTACCAAATTTCCATATACACCAGTGGACTGCTGTAAATCTAATGCTTCTGGGCGTCCATGTGCTTCATTTTTGTATCTTAATAGCTTGATGTGGTTTTATGTTGGGTTAGCGCTATTTTACGGTTTTATAAATAAATACATGTCTTTATATAAATAAAATAGCAAGTGTGTAGCATGAGTGTACACCACAGGGTATATATACACTGAGTAGCACTAATTGCAAGAAGGCTCTATTTTATGTTTAAAAATAATCCTACCGGATTCTGTTTCCTTTGTAATTGTAGCTATTGATCTTAGGGAAGTAGAACACTTACTCTAGTATGGCTGTAACTGGCTATTCAAAGGTGATTAAGAAAAAGTGCGTTTACCAAGGTTTTTAATAAAACTTGTTTTACCTAGGGAAGAACAAAATGAAATCCAATAATTCATAAGGGTTTTAGATGATTAAAACGCCTTTTCTAAAGGTTTCTTCCTGTCTTACATTATTAGAAAAATACTTCTTAATGAATCTCAGCACATTCTGCAAATTGTGATATCAAAATAGTATTAGGATTTTAAACGTGTGGGTTGCTACATCCATTTTCCCTTTTATCTTAAAATAAAACAAACTCCCGTTGAATCTTGGGAGAAAGTTTTATCGTGTTCAAGTAATACTTCTAGAAGATTGAGTGCTTTGTTGGGCAAGGAGATGGAAGGACTCGAATTCCATGAAAACTGTGTGTTTGGGAGGTGGTGTGGAGCTGTGAGTGTTTGAGAGATGTGAAGTCACACTCATTTTTCAGGTGACTCCTGTTTGGTTTTACTCTCATCTCTCACATCCCTTCGTGCATCAAATGTAGCCTGTCCAATACGAGCACAAGTGTACCTTCTCTGGTCCAGTACTCGAACAGCAAGCTCGTACACAGATTGGGATCAAGGATTTAACGAGGATCTTAGGTCCCGACCGTGTAGCATGTCCTGTGCTCCTCTCGAGGAGGATTGAGAGAGGTACAGTTACCCAGCTGTGAAAACGATATGCTCTGCCTGGCTGAACTGGCAGAGCTGGAGCTCGCGCACTAGTTGCTGAACAGACCTCGTTAAAACGGCCTGCTAGCCAACAGGCTTTATTAAAAAGGAAAATAGAAAAAAATGTGCATTTAAATATAACGCAGTGCAACTTCTGGCATTGAGTAGCCCTCATCTAGGATCAAGATAAGTTTTAGCTACTGTGTTTCTGGATACTGGGGACAGCATGATTTTAATCTTTTTCTCCCTAATTAAGCATAATTAATTGGTATGTCTTTGGGGGCTTCATGTTAACTGTTTACATTTTCTGTCACTATTCCTTTGAGATATACAGGTATATATAAAAAAATAAAAACCACAATAATTCTTTTCAATTGATCACTGCTGGTTATAAACTACTGGGAATTACTTTCTAGTCAAGCTATATTTTCTTTCTAAAGGTTCCAGTTAAGGTTTTTCATCCTCTGACCTGTTGAAGTCAAAGAAACAAGATTTGTTCATTTCAGTCCTCTGGTTTGGAAATGGAATCAATAATTAGTAAAGCTTCTGTGCTGTAAGCATTGCTGAAGATAAATGACTAAATTCCTTTATTACCAAAAGTGTCATAAGCATATGACAAATTATTAGCAGTATAAGAACGGATGTATAATGTATTTAGTATTACCAGATATGGAAACGGTTATCTTTATACGCTCATTACTGATCAAGTTAATTGTTTAAAAATTAAGTTACTTTAGGGTTTCTCAGGACTGCAGAACTGCTTTTTCTGTATTGTTGATTTAGCAAAGCATATTGAGTTTTAGAAATCAAAATACTTACTATTTTTACATAGAACTTGTATTTATTTACAAGCATTTGAACTGCTTATGATTCCAGTTCTTCCATTTAAGGTGATACGTATTTAAACTTGAAAGTCTACCTTTAGCATTTTATGTAAAGGATGGAAGAATTAGGAATTTGTGAACGTTCTGTTGTTCAAGAAATTGGATTGGCATTTAGATTTATAGCTCTCAGTGTACTCCCACCTACTCAAACACAAAATTAAATATCATGGTCCTGATTAAAAGCAGTAGCTCAGCATTCATGATATAAAGGGCAATATCATTTGTCTATATTTAGGATTTTTTTTAGTCACTAGGTAGTTTTGTTTGTTTGTTTTTAAATACATGACTAAATAAATTCCCCCCAAACCATAGGAATTAGATTTACAAAAGTTCAGGTGGGGATCATAGCCTGTAAGTTCAGAACTGTTTCCTGTTACCAGAAATGTGTGCAGCATTTTGTGTGCTAAAAGGACAGTGCTGATTTTTTATATTAACCCTTAAATTGCATAATAATGAATCCAGCAAGTCCTACACAATCCTGTTAACTACCAAAATGAGTAAATGTTGTTATTGTCTTGAAATGGGTCTCAGATGTCCTTTTTACAGTACAGAGCCTTCTTAGGACCCAAGACCCTGGTAGAAAAACCTTTAAATTATCACTTGTTGATATGGTACTGCCAAGGTGGTTTGAATCCTTTCTAAACTCAGCAGCAGGAGACATGGGGATGGAAAAAAAAAAAAAAAAAAAAAGGGAAATGATTCACCTATTAGCTGATCCTGCATCATTTAAGGTTAAATGCAAGAACTTGAAGTGAATTTCCTAGAAGTAGACGTTGTCAATTGTCTTGTGTGTTTTATATAAGTCAGGAAATGCTGGCTCTATGATCTATGCTCAAGTAGAGGAGATGTCACTGAATGTCTTTGTTCCATCAGATCATAACCTTCTTTTTTCATGACTAGAAATCACACGCATTTCAGATTTGATCATCTTCCTGGGATGTGTTTGCATTGAGCCATGACTCATTGGCATAGTTTTCTCTGCTCCCAAACTCTAGTTTTGATGCACCAGTTGGGTTTAAGTAACAGAAACTGAAGTCTGCTAACCTACTACAAAGTATTTGACTGCCAAACAATACGGTCTTATTAACAACAACAACAACAAAAAAGCTTGTTTTTTCTCTTGCATTATTATTCCAGTTCTGTCTGAGCTTGAAATGGCTGCCTGTTCCAAGTAAGACTAGAGGAGCGTTTTAAAAATCTGTCTCCAATTCAGAAGTTACTAATATTTGGAGAAGGAGACAGTGGATAATATTAGGGTGTTGGTATTACTTACTAAACATGCTAAAAGGATGAGAGCAACTGTTTTCATACCATCAATATACCTCTCATTTTAAGAGGACACGCTCACTATCTTGTCAAGGAAATATCTGCTTTCTATTTTGCTAATAAATAGGATTTTCAGCTACGTTTTTGGTGATAAACACTAATGATGTAGATAACCAGCATTTTATTACTCATGAGTTAATAAAGTGCTTTGACTACAAATGAAGTGTTTGGGAGGTGGCTGTTCGGATACTAATGATTAGTTATTCAGGGTTTCTTGGTTTTGAGAAAACAGAACTGAAATGCTACTTTCCAAGTCAGCAATATCTTTGTTTCATACACCTCTAATACTAATTTGCTGCTTTCCTTTTTTTTCTCTTTGATACTTGCTCACGTTCAGTATTTTTAAGGCTTTGAAAATTGGTCTCATAATTGTAAAGCTGTTAAAAGTGCTGACAACTCTTCCATCACATTCTCCTGCTATTAAACAGGAGGAATAGACCAGATTCTAACTGGTTGTTAATTTGTAGGAAAGTAGTTACACTGTACAGGGATTTGTTCCTCAAATAGTGGTTCCTGGTGATCTTGCTGGTGGTTTAATTTAGTTTAGAGACCTAAGTCACTTTAGGAGTTATGCACTAAGGGTCAAGAGTAATACTGGCTCCTCAGATGGCTTCTTTCTAATCTCTTCCATTTGTATACATCTCACCACTTTTGGTTTACTTTGAAGATAGAGAAAAAAAAACATGTTGAAGCAAACTACAGTGTTTCTAGATGTTATGTAATAAGATTTTAAGTTCAAGAAGGCAAAAAAAATGAAATTGGAATGGAGTCGAGTGGCATTATTTTTTTCTGTGTCTACAGTGTGCTGCTTCCTTTTCATAGAAACAGCTTAGATAGTTTCTGTTCAGAACAGTTTGTTTCAGCGTGGAAAAACGGATTTTAGCCAAGGATCTTTATGCTTTCCTGCAGAAATCTATAAACTGTCAAGGCAACTTGCTCTGTCAATGAAAAAATTTCACAGAATTGATCCAGTTTACAAGCTTCTGAAAATCATTGTTTTCACATAGCAGATTTTTTTAGAAGTTTTTGGCCAAAATACGAGCAGATTGCATTTTTACTAAGAGAAATGCATAACTTCAGCACCATACTGTCATACAGCAACGTCTGATATCAAAGTGCATGGTAGTTCTGGGCACTGGATCAGAAGGAAGTGAAACTGCATTATTCCTCATTGGCATCGTATCCACGTGGAGGATGAAACGTTCTGATCAGTAATGTGTAAAGAAGGTGTTAAGAAAATTTCAGGGAGATGCACGTGAAGAAAAGTACCAGTGGTAGGGAATACAAGATTAAGTTAGGACAACAACTGATGGACAAATGGAGTATTTATAAGACTGCAGGGACAGATCAAGAGATGAGCACACAGGGAGACCAAAACTACAGAGAAGGAAGGGAAAAATGTGCAGGAAAAGATGTAGAGAAGAAGTCTGTAATCCCAAAACAAGCCCATGTTCTAAAGCTGAAGATCTGCTATTCCGTGGATAGCTCTACAAGCTGTAGGAAAATGCTCATGGCCTTCCATCACACTGTGCTGCTTGAACCCAAGAGGAACCTGAGCCTAGAATATTAGGCAGTAGGGTATGAAATGAGGATAAACCTGGTTGCACGGCTACAGATGTTTAACGTTGCAATAAGCATTTATGAAATATTTTAACGCACTGTTATGTAGAAAGAGTCCAGATTTGGATTAGGTTGGCCAGGGAGGTATCAGCTGTGGAGATGAGCGGTGCTTGGCAGAGCAAGGCCCTGTGCCGCTGGCTTTGAGCAGGAATTGGGCCAAATGTCCCCCAAGATCCTGTCCAGCTTCACTCGTATTCAGCACTTAGTTAATGAAAGAATATTTATTGGAGAAAAATAATAATCTACAAATTAGGAGTTCAATAGTCTGAATACATTCTATGTCCAGTATTTCAGTGAAAAGATCAGCAGGGGACAGCTAGAGATCAGCCCAGCGTGTTCCACCTACTGATAACATAAGGGCAAAGCTTAGGATAGTGCCTGACCAGGTCTGCCCGGAGTTTCATCTAGCCTAGTATTCTGTCTCCAGCCATGATCAGAAGCAGATGCGACAGGCAGAATTTAAGAGCAGGAGAAGCATTCCTGATGCTTCTTCGTGTTTTCCCAAACTCTAAATGTGCAGCTCTAGAACTTGCTGGGATAGGGATGGTTTTGTCAATTTGCTGGTCTGCCAACAAATTCTGTCCCACTGGTTTGTCACATTTCACTTTAAATCAGTGTTAAAATTGTAGTATCTGCAACTCAGTATAACTAGGTTCAGAAAGTTAATCAGAGTGCCTTGCCTATACTAATTTCAAAAATATTAGCTAATTGGGCACATTAGCTGATAAGTGCTGATGTAACACCTTTAAATTCTATGGAAGAAAATGAGATTAAAAAGGAAGAAAGTGGTTAATCCAAGCCTATCTCCAGAAAGAAGCATATTTAACAAATATCTGAGCATCCAACAGTATTAACACATAAACAAACTCCTAATTAGAGATGGAAAAGCAAGGGAAAAATCAAAGAGTCTGTTCTCACATACAGTGGGAAAACCATTGTATTCATTGTTGAAATTATTTCCAGCAATTATGATAAGTGTTTTCTAAATAACAAGCTGAGGATGCCTAATGAAAAGCAAGGACTTGAAGACCAGGATTTCCCTCTGAGCAGGCAGCCCTGTGAACAAGCAGCTCTGCGATCAAGCTTATTGCAATGTAATTTCATCGTGCATTTTCCAGCACTGTTCAGTTCATAATGAAACAAAAAAATGGGAGTGGAAAATATTATCTTTATTTTGTTTTGACCTTTCCACACTTAGCGGCTAAATACTGAAAATGTGGAAATGTTCAGTGTTTTTAAAAATGTCTGTAATCTTTTGGCAGCCATGTTGTTTAATCCTACCCTTAATATTTTGGTAGCTTAAGATTTTCATTTTCCTTCTGGAGTGCTGATTTGGTTGTAGTAAATATGTGATAGTTCTTTTCTTTGGACACTTCCAAAAAACAAACAAACGAATAAAAAACAACAACAAAAAACACAAGTGTTTCAACCGCCACCGCATTCTCATCAGGGTTTTTTCAGGTGGCCAATATAATGTATGCTACTTAGGCATAAAATAATCGAATTGTCCATCTAAAAGCTATTGTCAGCCACTTAATTTGTGCCGCAAATAGCGGAGACGTGTGTGCTGGAACAGTTGTCTCTTTCTCTGTTATGCAGAGCTGGTGAGCAGATACTATGTGAAATATGTGTTTTAGGACAGATTTTTATGTCTGTGTTTTTGGGTAGTTTGTAATCATTCTGTGATTATTCCACTGAAAACATATTTGAAGAGTAGTGTTTGGCACATTGCGAATATGAAAAAAGAAATATTTTGACACCTTTTAGATACAAACAAATTAGATGACATTGGTACCATAATTTATAATATAACCTTTAAAGCTCAACTGAGAAATAATTGGTGGTTTTTCATAAGAATTTAGCCAATTTCTTCAGCACAGTGTTGGCTCTAAGAGTATACTAAGAGTTCTTAGAGATAAAAGTACTGGGCTTTGAATACAGCTTCTTTCTAATTTTCTTAAAGGCAGAAAGGATTCATGTAATTCTCTCACTTTTGCCATTAAATGACTGGATTAAGCGTACAAGCTTTGCATGTCAGACAGCTTTGAGTTGTTTTAGACTGTTGTTGCTAGCTCATCTTTTAAATATTAATAAGAGAAGTTACGTTTTACAATGAGAAGTTATTTGCAGCAAGTTATTTACTGTCATCACCTGCAGATGATAGGTATGCCAATTTTTGTCTAGATAATTTACCGTTGTCAGTTAGTTTAAATGTGAGATTTTACATTTCAGTTATTAATTTATAGATACAAAATATTTGATAGAGGAGTGTAAGGTAGTTGGATAGCTGCTTACTTGTAAAAAACAAACAAACAACAACAACAAAAAAACAGGCACGAGTAAAAAAGACCTAGTGTTACGTTGTAGCTTTTTGTTTTGAGAAGTATTTTTCCTTTTTAAGGGCGTGATGCTTCCTGATTTTTATAGTAACAAGGGTAAAGGAATTGCTAGTCTATGTGGCATTATTTTTAATCTTGAAGCTAAGTAAACTTAGCATATAGCATTCACTTAGAACCGTTTTTTTTTTTTTTTTTTCCTAACAGGAAGCTAATCATCACGCTGGGTAAGAAGCAGAAAAGAAAAAATGAATCCTCAGATGAATTGTCTGATGCTAAGCAGACTCCGCAGCGGCCACTGAAAGATGAAGATTCACAGGTAAGCAGTCAGAGTTTTTCTCTTAACTTTGTATGTGCTCTTATGTCGATAGGCTTTCTTTTTCCTGTCTCTCCACAGAATGGTATTTCAGTTGATAGAGTTACTGTCTCTCTCTCTCTCTCAGTAATACGTGTCTCTCATAGATACAATCCTCACATTATCAGCTACTTTTCCCTTTTTGAAATAAGAGAATCCTGTAGGTTAGAGGCCCTCTGTAGTAATGGGACATCAATGTCCTGCTTGCATCTGCTGCGTACAGAAGTCTGTAGATTTGAGACTGTAAGTACTCATCTATTGAATTGGCAGTTGGACCTGATGCTTACTGTGGGTGACGTTGTAATAAGAAGGGGAGAATGTGGTAATTGCCCAATAGAGGGGGCATTTATCAGTGATACCAGCTCTTGGAGAACATTTAAAAGGTCTGTGGCAAACTTCGCTCTGCTTCTGTGGAAACTAAAGAATTACTTTTTACGGTGTTGGATCTGAAGGAGCTATGCTCAGTATGCTGATAGGCACTAGTTGCTTCTGAAATGCACTTGAAGGAAGTGCAGGATTGAGAACTGAAGGGGTGGGGTCATTCTCTCCTGTCATCTCTCCCTTGTAACTTTCTTCATTTTTTTAATAGATTGCCCTGGTATAGTCATATAATCATTTACCACCTTTATGCACAAAGAAATATGAACTGTGTAAGAGAGAGTACCCTATTTATATGCGGTTTAGTAACAGAATTGCAGCTTTGTTCCTTTGGGTGGACAGCATTAAAACCTAAGATTCCTTTCTGAAAATGCACAGGTTTTTATTCTGTAGCAATTTCATTGAAGGGGATGTAATCAATATTCAAAATAAGTTGCTGAGTAAAAATTCATTGCGTGATCTGATGACAATGTCAGAAAATAATCATGAATTGCAGAGCTGACCTTTAGTATTTTGCAGATGATAATGCTGGGGAGAAGAGGATCCAAAGCCATTTCCAAGAATGGCTTTTTATTAATTTAAATGATGAAGTGCCTTAGGTAAAGGTTACCTGGAAGAGACTGTGGAATGATTTATTCCTCAGGGTATTTGTCTTGGTGTGGAAGGCCCATTTAGCAGACTTGAGAGGAGGTGGAAGGTTTCATGGTTCTGAAGTACTGTAACTTACCAATAGAGTTCTATAAACACATGAATATAATCCTTTGGGTCAACAACTTTCATACAAAAGACTGAAGTTCATGCCTTTTTGGTTATTGTTTTGGAAGGGTTTTTAACTATTTGATTTTTAGTATTAAATGATCCTTGTATAAAGGGAACAGAGAGTGGAGATACTGATGGGTGGAATTGGGACAGCAAAAAATCATGCTGCACAATGTCACGTAACACTGCTCTGCCTACCTACAAGAGTTAGGGAGAAACATAACAGGAAAGACATCCGTTGCTTTACTTCAGTCTCTGCTTTAATTCATTCTTTGTTTGATATTTGAACGTGATTTCTTTTCCTATTGCAAGTAGCCTTCTATTTTAACCCCAGTGGGGAAGGTTAGTGTATTTTTAGGTAATTTTCCCTAATCCATTTGGTATGTTTATTTTCTCAGTAAGTGTATTCCTTTACTGTGTTATTTGTTGGAAAAATGTGCAGTACTACTTTATTTTGTTCCTTGTATCATTTTTATGACCATACTTCTCAGCTCAGGGAAGTATACAGTGTCTTTCAAACAAAAGAGGTTATATAAATACTTCAGAGAATATAGGTTTGTTGATGTTCTCTTAATCATTTCATAAATTAAGAAAAGACATACTGAAAAGGATTTAAAAACGCATTTTAATGACTCAGTAGGTTACATAAAATATCAACAACTATTTAATGAGTTAAACTTGAACCTAGTTCTTAACCCTTCTGTTCTTAATTCGTGCATCATTTTGCATTGCTTCTATTAACTAGGAGTTTGTATAAAAACTGGCCTACTTTCTTCAAAGTATTGTTGATTTAAACTGTAATGTCACATTCTTAGAGTCTGTTTAAATCTGAAGTTTATTTTTGCCTTAAACTACCCCCTATGCACACTTACTGTCGATGAATAGCTAGTCTGGTTGTGTTTTTTTTTTTTTTTTTTTTTTTTTTTTTGTGGGAAGTTGACTGTTTTATGCACATTTGGCTTCTATAGAAGAATGGTCTGATGCTCATTCTTCAATGTTTACTGTCTTGTATGTATTTTACGACTTCTCTACCTTACTAAAATACTTCTCAAATAGTTGTTTAAAATATTGGAATGTCTTTTACCAGAGACCAGCCAGACCAAGGCTTGAATTTAACAGTCAGGAAGAAAGTTCCTGTGCTGCAATCATACTGTTACTTCATTTCTGCTCTGCAGAAGCCAGTATGACCACAGGATGTTGGGGTTTGGTCTATGCACAACTTTTTCTTTTCCAGCTGGTTACTGCAGTATACTGCAACCAGCAGTGGCTTTTCCTAAACAAAAATATGCTTTCTGTGTAGCTCAGTATAATAAATTTTATTAATGTAAGCTGTTCTACTTGGATTTTATTTCTGTGATGATCAGTTCTTCAAAGCGGATTGCAATGTTTTCAGATGTTAGTGGCTGTATGTTAACCGACTGTTGGGATCCTGCTATCACTATTTATGCAGTAGGTTTACAAGTCAATCCTGTGTTTAAACATGCAGTGTCCTATAAATTTGTACCGTGGGAAGGAAAGGATACCTGAAGGTAATCTAAGTTTTTGAAGCTTAAACAGAGAGATAAGAAATTACTGTCCCAGACAGTATTTCTCTAATACAATATAACACTATTTCTCCAGCTGGAGCTTGTTGCCCTCAGATACTTGCACAAACAAGAGTGGAAGATACAGAAAAAGCTGAGTAGGCAAAATGCTGTGATAAATAAGCTTCATCAAGGTGGAGGAGAAAACAGAAAAACATGAATAAAGAAACAAGCTATTAACAATCAAATCAGAGTTGATCAACAATTTGACCAACAAGATCTAATAATCTTTCCTCTTACTGTTTTTGAATATCTTCTTAATTTTCACATTACGGTTGTTTAATAGAGTTAGCATATTTTGCATCTTTCACTGACATTCTTGGACAAGAACATACAGCTGTTCTACTGTTTGCTGTTTCAACTGCTGTTGAAATACTGATGCCTTCTTAAGGGAGATCTGTTATGTGGCAGTTTAGTTCACTCACCCTCAAATTACTGATCTGTGTTTGCTTCTGAATGCTAAAAATAAAAGCATCAAATGTTCCCATGAAAAGCATTAGGGGAAAAAAAAAGTCTAATTGGTTCAAAATAGGATTTGGCTACTTCTTTACCCTGTGGTTCACATGGTTGATGTATTCTATCAGATGTTGGCCATTGATTTTTAGAGAGAGCTGAAGTATTGCTTAAAGAACCCCAAAACTTGCAGTTTGTGTTGAAGGAAGTTTTTGGTAAAGCCTTAGTTTTATTCTACTCCACGCAGAAGAGAAGATCAAATCGTCAAGTTAAACGGAAAAAGTATGCTGAAGAAGGAGAAGGAAAGCAATCAGAAGAAGAAGCGAAAGTTTCTGTGAAAATCAAAAAGAATTCAGCTCCTTTACCTGCTGAACAACCTTTACAATTATTTGTGGTAAGTAAAATCTACCTTAGTCCGTAGTAGGAACTACCCAGTTGTCTCCTGGAGTTCAGTGAATAAAGCTCAGAATTATTATTACTAATCTCTAGTTTATTCGATGTGACATCTTGCCAAGGTCTTAAGAATTGAAATAAATGACTTAGAAACATTTTCTGTTAAAAGCATTTACTGACTTAACTGAAGTTAGGGATAAGTATAAAGGTAAGACAAAGGATAGGTATGGCTGGAGTAATGTGTTATGCTTTGTTGGTGCAAGATAAAACTGCAGTACTGTTACCATGACTTCCCAAAATATAAAATGAATTGAGCCTACGGAGACCTCCGCTTAGCAAGATTTTAAGAAAGGTGTTCCTTTCCTTCCTCATTCTCCCCTCAGGTTCACACTTCACTGTTTAACTTGTGCCAATTCTGGTACTTGAACTTGGTGTTGAACAATTCCAGGTAAATAAAGTAGCAGGAAATAAATTTAATAAAAGTCTTCTTGAGACAATTGAAGGGAGATCTATGGTTGGGAACCAAGTAAGGGAGGTTGGGAACCTGTAAGGGAGATGCTATGGTTGGGAACAAGTTGGACAGGAGGGAGGTTGACCTTATTGGAAGCAACCTTTAAACATGGGCTCACTGTCTCCTGTCTCTGGAACTGCAGCTTGAGTGTTGGCAGAGCTAAATAATCCACTGTCGTTCTCACACCTAAGCCCTGCTGGAATTCACAAGCATGACCTTGTCTGTCTGATTCCACAGCATAGTTCTGTTATCTGTGTTCAGAGTAAATTTATGCTTGACATATTATGCTACAAGGTTTTCATTTTACTAATTCTTAACCTGTCTGCTAGAGTTCTTGCTTCTCCATATCTGTGTAACGAAGCTCAGGGTATGTTCACTGTATCAGATGAATTTAACAGGGCATACACAGCGAGTCTGTTTCTGGAAAGCATCAGAATCACTTTTGCTTGCACAATAAGTGTGTATGGCAGGTGAGCATTGAGTCGTCTGGTCTTCAGAAGATGAACTGAACTTTTACTTATATTTCTCTCTGGATAGATATTGACTTTCCTTTTAAGATAAGCATCTGGATGTTAACCTCCTGCATCCGAAGAAAAATATTTTGGTTTAGTATGGGAACATATTTTCTTGGTCTAAATATTAGTAATCAAATATTAATCTAAGATAAAGACAATCATTTTCATCTGCTTTTGCCTTTCCATTAAACAGATGTCTATGTTGGAGTAATATTCATTGAACTTTAAATTTCTCTACCAGTATGGTAGAGACTGCTTCTGATAAAGCTCCTATTTACCTTCGTTGTTGATCTTTTAACAAGCCACTGGTGCTGATGAAGCCTTTAAGCCTGATCAATTTGAAGAGAGAGGATTTACTGCTATTTATAATGATGTCATGGGTTTTCTACATTTGTAGGAGAATCCAAGTGAAGAGGATGCAGCAATTGTAGACAAAATCTTATCCTCTAGGATAATAAAGAAAGAAGTAAGTGATTGTCATTGGATGAAATTGCTTATTTGAAAATGGGTTTTTGCTTCAGCAATTTACAATTCCCTGAAATTTCCGTTCTAGATATCTGCTGGGATGACTGTAGAAACAGAAGAGTTTTTTGTAAAATACAAGAACTAGTAAGTATTAGAGTTGTTTCACTGAAGCTGTTGACTAAAGTAAGGACCCTATTCATGTATTAAAAAAAAAAAATGTGTTATTTGAAGATTACTTGTGATCAGTTTTTGTCTTTCTCACATTTTTCTTTGTAAACTTAAAAATTTAAGATTTTTTTTTTTATTTTACCTACATGAATAACTTTATTAGATTCTTGCTAACAAATGTATCTTTTGCATTTCTGGATTCACATATTTTTGGAGTGTCAGGTACTCTAAGAGGCCTTTATTTAACTTTATTTAAGTTCATATTAAATGTGCATGCTTTTCTTCTCAGATCACTTGAAAGAGAGTTAGGAATCCATAGAGTTCTTTGGATCTTAGAACAAAAATATGCCACCTTAACTAGATGCTGTAATATGAATATTTGGAAGAATAAATCTTTAATCTTCACAGTGAATTCTGTCTTAAATGATAAAATAGTTTCTTATTTGAGTGAATTTCTGGTTTATGAACTATATTATTTGAACTGTGTGTTAAAAATAGATAGTAAGCTTTGGCTTACACTAATATATTAACGCTAATCTGTGTAATTTTAGCTCTTATCTCCACTGTGAGTGGGCCACAGAACAGCAGCTTTTAAAGGATAAGAGAATCCAGCAGAAAATAAAACGGTTCAAACTAAGGCAAGCACAAAGAGCTCACTTTTTTGCAGATGTGAGTATGAAATATGCAATTAAAATAAGCTGCTTTTTTCCTTGTCAAAATTGTGATTAATATTATTTTTTAAAATACAAGAGCTGAATGCTGAAAAGTGAAGTTTAGCCATCAGGACTGGGTGTTGGGTTGCAGCAGGAGGTGGCTTGTTTAACATAATTCTAAGAGCAACTCTTCTCGAGTCACTGAGCTAACCTGACTTGCATGTTTTCAACAGAGGATTATTTGGGTAACTACTTAAGTGATAAGGAGGGAAAGGATATTTTAGTATGGCGAGGTTCACTGCTTCCAAGAGAGCACTTCATGCCTAACTGAATTTGCATAATGTCAGATCCTTCTTCAGGGCCACTTGTCTCTTGAAAAGGGTGACTGCGGGGGGGGGGGCCGGGGGGTTGCAAAAGCCCCAGTAGTCCATAACTATCGAATTCATACATACCCGATCAGATTTCGTGTATGATGAGAGCAAGTCTCAGCACATGCCAGCGTTTTTTGGCCTCTCTACTAATTTTATTAATCTTGCATTGCAGATGGAAGAAGAACCTTTTAATCCTGACTATGTTGAAGTAGACCGGGTATTAGAAGTCTCTCTTTGTGAAGATAAAGATACTGGTGAGGTAAATATATCCTAAAGTAAATCTAGAAGATGCACCTCTGGTAATTGTATTTCTAGCAGGTTTCGGAGTAGCATTTTCATGATTTTAAGCTTTGAAGATATATTTAATGAGCCATGTCAATCTTGTCATTTCCTATGCTAGTCATGTTTTTGCAACAGGAATCACAAAGTGCAATGGCTTCTCTTTTTATTAGTATTCATATATAACAGTAAACAAAGCTTAGGTGGTTATAGATATAAATGCAAGCTTTGGTAAGAACCATGTGAGTTCAGACAAAATCCTGATCCCATTTACGGTTCGTGTTGAGGGATCACTGTGGAAAAAAAGCACAAGAAGGCAGGCCATAAATACGTCCAGTGATACCACCTTCTTCTCTAACTCCATCCCTAGCTTTTTGACAATCAGTGATTTAGAGGTTTTTTGATAGTCTCCAGTGTGGCTATCAGTGAACCTTACTGAAACTTACTTGTGGGAAAGTGGAATTGAAGAGTACTCTGGGGGTCTACACCAAGTAGAAGAGCGTGAGAAGCCAAGTATAAGTAGGTAGTTCAAAAGAGCCTAAACAAATCACCATAAAAAGTATCAGAAATGTATTTTTGTTTCTGGGTCTTACACCTAAGTTAGGTCTTCAAATAATAAGGTATATTAACTAAGGTATATTAGTATGTATACTAAACTAAAAGCAGATAACATTCAGAATTTTCTTCTGCAGCCTGTTATTTACTATTTAGTAAAATGGTGTTCATTGCCATATGAAGACAGTACGTGGGAGCTGAAAGAAGATGTAGATCAAGCAAAAATAGAAGAATTTGAACAATTGCAAGCTTCTAGGCCTGACTCAAGGAGATTGGTAAAATTATACCTAATTTACTTGTCTGTCTTGGCAAATTGGATTTGATTTTCCTGACTGTAAACTTCTGTGTTTAAAATGTAAGGCTTATTGACAAGCTGTGTAAAGGATCTGTGTGCCCTGTTAGCTAGGAGTAAAAATGTTTTCAGGTAGGCATAGATAAATATCTAAACTGTTACTCGGTTTAAAAAAAAAAGTTTTTTGTTTAGGAGAAAATACAAATTGTTAGAACTTGCTGAGCTTTTAAATGAGTGATGAACACCACATTGAATCTGGCTATTACAGAATCTAAACACCACTAAGACAAGGAGAGAACAGAATAAAATGAAAACATCCTCTTGCGGAGAACGGTTAAGTCTTGTGCTTCAACACTGAAGGAAATTGGCAAACAGGCCTGTCAAACAGATTCCATAATTGCTTCCTGCTTTTATTTTTCCTCTTTTAATCGAGGGCTAGCTGAAAGGAAGAAAAATACTTCTAATGAGGAAATTCGTGTTGTCTTTAAATTATCAATCTTATGTCTCAGAGGAGGGGGGGAAAAATACTTGTTCTATTTAAAGTCCTGTGTGTTATTGGTCATAGCTTACTTGTATTTAAGGCATATCCAGCGTGTTGTAGTACGCTTGTTCTAATTTATTTTACGCATCTGAATATGCACAGTATTTTCTTTTATAGGCTTAGGATTTTATTTTTATCTTTTATGTTCATATAATGACAGAGGTCATGGTTAGCCTCTTCAGATTACATTTCATTTTTCTAACATCTATTTAAAATCCTGCCATTCTGGAGTGTGGGAAGGAGGGCTTTATACAACTGTTACCGTATTTGGCTTGGGGAGAAAAAAGATGATTAAAGAGCAACCGTCCAGCTGATAGGCATCTCAGCATCAGCAGCAAGCGTTTTGTGTCCCAGGCTCCAGCACGTACAAGGAAGTATGTGCTGACTGCAGCCCTGCGAGCGGCAGCGCAGCCGCTCCTGGGGCTGGGCAGCAGCCAGATGGCTGCTCGTGCGCGAGGGGAGGAAGCCGCAGCTGCTGGGGAAGGACAGCCGCTGCCGCGCGGGGACGTGGGGGAACATGCTGCTGATGCTGGCAACAGGCGCACAAATTGCACGTCTGCAGTTCAGATTCGTCAGATAAGGCCACATCAGCGTAGAGTAACAGCAAGCTTTTAGAAATCCTGAGCAATGTCAAAAGCACAGCTGATCAGAGAAGCTCTTAGGAGGAGTATTTTGCTTGAATTTGAGAGTTTATTCACGCTGAAACTTAGAATCTACCTGAAGAGAGTCTTCTGCTGCAATCCCACCTAGCAGCAGTTTGTCTTTCCTCAGTTGCCTGCTGTGAGCTAGTTGCCACCCTGTTGAGCGTCCAAGCTTGGAGCTAGTCTGTGTAGCCTCTCAGCTGTCTTCTAGTTTGCTAGGGAGATGAAGATAATGCACCTTGATACAGTTACAGGTCTGTTGTGTCATGTCCACAGTATCATGATCTGCCTATGCTGATGCTGTCTTTCACCTGATCTTGTGGTGAAACTGATTAAGGGAACTAAACCTCCCTGTATTTAAATAACCTTGTTGTATTCCTGGCATTGGCTTTCTGAACCTACTGACACTGTGATCAAGTGGTTATGGATGACTGCGACAAGTTCTGAAAGGACAGGGCAAGATCATAGTTAACTCTGGACTGCCCAAGCTATTTCAGAAGGACAGCTTCAGAATCCAAAGTTATCTTGAAAAATATCACTTAAATATTCAGGTGCCTGTAGCTGTGGGACAGCTCTTCTTAGAGCTTACCAAGTCAAACTTCAAAGATTCTTACAAGGTTCTCTGAAGGCTCATATGAATGAATTAGTGTTTCAAATTAGCAGGGCCAAGCTATTTGTATGTTTAATTTCAGAAATCAATTGCTTGATATTATAATCTCAATTTAAAAAGTATTAATTTAAATAAATAAAATATGAATTTCATGTTTCAGCAAATTACTTATTAGCCAGTAATGTCAACAGTGACACCTTCCCAATTTTAAGATTGAATAATTACATCCTAAATCTCAGCTGTTAGACTCAAGAGGTAGTGGGTATAAATGTTTTGGGGAAGAAAAAAAAAATGTGCCAATTCGCATGTGTGTTTTTTCCCTTGAAGGACCGACCGCCTCCAAACTCCTGGAAGAAGATAGAACACTCCAGGGAATATAAAAATGGCAATCAGCTCAGGGAATATCAACTGGAAGGACTTAACTGGCTCCTATTCAACTGGTACAACAGGTATATTCATACATCTTTTTTAATGCAAATTTTAAATATGGGGTGAATAAGTGTTACAGGGTTGAATGCTGTTTTGACTAAACATATCTTAGCTTCTTTGCTTACAGCTAAAAAGGTGTAACTGGAAAAAATGAGAAATTTTCTTCCTTTGAAACTGGGTATACAGCTATGTTTTTATTAATAATGGCAACAACAAATTGTAAAAGAGTAAAACTAACCTATCTGAAAATAAATTTTTAATAGCTGTGAGGAATTATTTTTAAAAAACCCCTTCCACCAAAGTACAAACTGAGAATTTTTGGAACTGGAATATAATTTTGTGTGTTACTCTCTATCAAAATACCTTAAGATTTAAAAGATATATCGTCTCACTGCTGCACTTTCATCTTGCAAAATATTTTCTAGAATTAGTATATGTTTCAAATATAGTTACCTCTTTTCAAACATAAGACTAGTAAATTATTATTTCCTTATATTAGAAGCTAAAATTTAACTTCTGTTCATAAGTACAGTACTGTATTAACTGGAGTATAAGTGCTTTCAAGACTTTTTCCAGAAGCATGTGTCTGTACCCAATTCAGATATCTATTCATGCGTTGTCCTGCTTGCTTTCTTTTCAAAGCATCTGTTGCTTGTCCTTTAGAGGCAATGTCAGCGATCATAAGATGTTACCACTTAAGTTCCATGATCTGCAAAAAAAAAAAATAAAAATGCCTTAAGCTCTGCGTAAGGCACTTCATAGCAGTGTGAGCACCTATGCAAACAGTGAAGGGCTGGAATACGTGGCTGGGGGTGAGCAGCTAGCGGTACTTCGCATAGGAATTTGGTTATATGCATCTGTCTCAGTTTGGGAAACGTGGGGGAAGTTTGGCTGTGATGTTTGGATATCCTCTGCTAACGTAGCTGGGATACTTGGCATCTGTGTCTATTATGGAATCTTCATTGTTTTTTTAGCAGACTTGTCAAGGTGAACATACATATAGGAAATCCAATTAATTTAAATTCCTTTAATTGGGACAGATACAGTCCCAGAAGAATATTTGGAATAATTTTCTAGGAGAATGTCACAGAACATTCCATTCCTAAGGTTTTGCCAGTGCTAAACAGAACTGAAAGCTAGTGGTTTTGTGCACCAAATTGATTATTTGGCCTTAAACAGGGAACATTTAGGAGCATCTTTTGCAGTACCTTGATTTTGAGTAGTGTTTTAAACCGGTATAGTTGAGCTTTGCTTTTATATTTTTATCCATTTGAGTAACAGCTTGAATACTGTACTTTCTTTGACCTTAATAACAAAAAAAATATATTTTACTTTCAGGCGGAATTGCATTTTAGCGGATGAAATGGGTCTTGGCAAAACCATTCAGTCAATTACATTCCTCTATGAAATCCTCCTGTCTGGTATAAGAGGGCCTTTTCTGATCATAGCTCCGCTTTCCACTATAACAAATTGGGAAAGAGAATTTCGCACATGGACTGACCTCAATGTTGTAGTGTATCATGGAAGTATGATCAGCAGGCAGATGATTCAGCAGTATGAAATGTACTTCAGGGACTCCCAGGTATTGTAACGTTGCTTGCATTAACTATATTACCCAAAGACTGCCTCAGGTAGTAGGAATGAAAAGTACATTTTATGTTACCTGTACATAGACTTAGAAAAGTCAATGTACATCCCATGATGCATTTTAAAGCTTTTTGCTTGCCTAAATCTTTAAAATATGCTTACTGAGTAAGTTTTGTGAAAGTGGTTGCAGCAAGATATACGTTGTTTCAGTATGCTGAGGGATCTTGCAATTGAATAACAGCGATGCTGATACACGTGTGGAGATTAAAGAACATGCAGATGGTTGCAGTTGGGCCCTGAATGTGAAGAGCAGTATGAACAAAAATACAGCCGATTAAGCTCTGTTGCCTTTATCTAGCTGTTAATTTCCTTTCCCTACTATAAACTAGCCTTGCCCATGTACAGTTTGTTTTTGTCTTAATAACTTTACATTAACTGATATGAGAAAATACTTCAAATCTGACTTTCTAACAGTTTTTTTCCTTGTCTATGTATTCTGCACAGACAAACGTTTTATTTTTTTAAAAAGGCATTCCTATAAGATTGATAAGGCTGGAAACCTTTTTTTAAAGCAGTCCTAGATATTAGATATTAAAACTAAGCCTTGTTTCTCTAGGGAGTTACTTTATACTGTCTTATTGAAGGCCTTCCATATTCTTTATCAGACCAGTGGAGTAAAGCAAACTAGATAAAAGGTGTTTGTTTAATTGTCAGCTGATATTTTTATTATGTAACTGAGTGACGGTTAAATGTATTACTGCCATATTTTTACTGACTATTTTTTGTTCTGCTAGAGAGTCCTTCAGATTTTCACAGATTTAGAAATGTAGTGTTGTCAACAAACACCTTCAAAGACATTTTTATTATATGGGCTATATCAGTCATTTTGAAGTGGTCAGAACGTGAATGTTGGTTAGACAATGTTGAATTCCAGGTGGTGGATAATTGTTAGTATTAATTGCAGTGTTAGATAAATGTGTATGGGATGACAAAATGTTCTATAATGTAAGAACTAATGTCTGGCTTTGGACAAAATTTCAGCGGCAAAATCTTTTGAAATGAGTAGATTCAAGATAATATAACAAGTTTTGTGTTGATGAATCTCTATAGGGACGTATTGTTCGAGGTACCTACCGATTCCAAGCCATTATCACAACCTTCGAAATGATTCTTGGTGGCTGTCCAGAGCTAAATGCAATTGAATGGCGATGTGTTATAATTGATGAAGCACACAGGCTGAAGAATAAAAATTGCAAACTCTTGGAAGGACTAAAATTAATGAACCTTGTGAGTAACTTTATTTTACTTTTGTTGTTTGATTCTCTTTGTTTCCTGTACAAATAGTTATGTACGATATGATGATAAATCACAAGCTTGTTTATCTGTCAAAAAGAGATCTTAAGCAGTTTTTCTATGGAAATACCTGTTCCTGATGCTCTCTTCAAATGTCTGTATTTTTGAGACCTGATACTGGTATGTTTCTGATGGAAAATAAAGCGTGAAAAGCTCTAGCTGTAAGCAGAGTCTATTCCTGGTGATACTATTCCATTCCCTGTTTTGATTACAACGCTGACTTCATTTAATATGGTCTTTGTAATACTAAAATGTTTTTAATGCAAATATTTGTACATTAATTAATGTTTAAACTATCTTACAGCTTTTTAAAAAACAAGCTAGTTAACAATAAAAGCAAACTATTTATTAAGGTAGAGTCATTTTCTAATACTGTAGTTAGATTTTGCTTGATACAGTGGAAGATTTTAAAAACACTACCATGAATCTTAAGTGTATATTTTCTGTAGTATGGAGAGAGGGTGAATAGTACAGGGAAAAGTTGAAGTATTCAGTCATTTATTACACATGAAGGAAGACAGAATTTAAAGAAAAGCTATTTGAAAATACCATTCTTCTTCTATGGATTCTTTTATCTGTATTTCCTTTGTACTTAGTGACACACAGAACTGGTCATGCGAAGTTAAGACAGTCAGACTTGACAAAAAAATCTAGCAAGTGTTTGCACATAAGTTACGAGACTTTTTTGTTTCCTTTTATAGGAGCATAAAGTGCTGCTAACTGGTACGCCACTGCAGAATACAGTAGAAGAATTATTTAGTCTCCTTCATTTTCTTGAACCATTGCGTTTTCCTGCTGAATCTACCTTCATGCAAGAATTTGGAGACCTTAAAACAGAGGAACAGGTATTGGAAATTGAATTAGTTTGGTCTGAGTCTCAGTATCTGAATGGGTGATTTGTAGGAGACACTCTTGTTTTGGAAAGGAACCATTATTACTTCTCACCTTGCCCCTTCCTGTGTAACATCTCAGTTGTTTTTCTGTCGTGCACGTAATATTCCTAAATCACGCAGGCGGAAGAACGAAGTTAAGTATAATATTTTGAAGTTATTAAACATGTCAAGACAGTTTGTTAGGGATATTCTGAAAAAAATCACAATTGAAAAATATCTCTCAGATCTCATTTTTGTTTATTGGGAATTTAGCTAGAGATGAATATTTCTTGGGGAAAAAATAAGTTTGGAAGCAGAGTATAAACTGTGGAATTTCGGTTCATGTTAAAGAACTGTGTTTACATTTCTGGATTGATTTTATAAGTATAGCAAGTCAATTGGGAAAATAATAAAACCTGAAGTTTTCTGGCTTTGTAGACAGTTTGCAAACAGTGCTAAAACTATACTCTTTTCTTTTTTGAAGTACATGAAACATTTCTTTAGTAATGTAAAGTTTAAAAATAAGACTATATTCCTTCTGGAAGTTATTTCATATAAGTCTAGAAATGAAAAGTGATACTGAGTTCAAATATTTTTTTCCCAACAAACTTGATTCATTCAGGTTCAGAAACTACAAGCTATCCTGAAACCCATGATGCTCAGACGGTTAAAAGAAGATGTAGAAAAAAAGCTGGCTCCTAAGGAGGAAACTATAATTGAAGTAGAACTAACTAATATTCAGAAGAAATATTACCGAGCAATTCTGGAGAAAAATTTTGCTTTCTTATCCAAAGGAGCAGGGCAAGCAAATGTACCAAATCTGGTTAACACTATGATGGAACTCAGAAAATGTTGTAATCATCCTTATCTCATCAAAGGTATATGCTTTTCTACTTTTATTGAAATTATATAACAACTTCTTTGACATTTTTATCAGACTTCTGAAGTACTGGATTAGGAGGAAATGTTCTTTGACAGATGTAAGGCAAAGTTGTGAGGCAGTTGCATATTTGAGACATGAAATGCGAGCTTTTTTTTTTGTACAACTACACAGAACATTTAGAACTGTTTACCTTCTGAACGTGTTACTTTACTTTAAAAGCAGTATGAAGGAATGCTTCTAAAGCGAACTTCTGAAGTTTTACTACTTGCAATAGATACAGTCTGTTTCGGTGTTTGTTGCTTTTGTTGCTTGCTTTAGATGTTTTTTTCCTGCTTGCGAGAAAATACACCTGAAGTTCTTAAAGTTTTTACTATGTTTTCAAACATAGTGGGACTTCAGAAAAGGTCTTCAAAATACTGTTCTTAAGACTTATGTCCCACTTCAAATATTACAGAGGTAAATGGACTTGTGTTTTTTTTTTAATTACTTTTTTACACAACACTTGAAGGAGTTATATCTTTGATTTTGCAATTTGGGGTTATTCATGTAATTTTAGACTTTTTTTTTTCTGTGTTCTGCTTAAAAATATAAGACTTCTTTTCAAAGAACATAGAAATAAATCTTCTTGTTAGACTTGATATCCATCCAGAACTCTGTTCTGTCTCCAGCACTGGCTAATTGGGGACCTTTAGAGTACAAGCATTGATTTTGGTAACTTATTCATCTATGTATATAGAGATATTTGTGTAGGTATGCTGGTAGTCATAGAGATTTATTCTTTGATAGGTGCTGAAGAGAAAATCCTTGGAGAGTTTAAAGAAACTTACAGCCCAAGTGCCCCTGACTTCCATCTACAAGCAATGATCCAGTCTGCTGGGAAATTAGTTCTTATTGATAAACTCCTTCCAAAAATGAAAGCAGGAGGCCACAAGGTCCTTATCTTCTCTCAAATGGTGCGGTGCCTTGATATTTTGGAGGATTACCTTATACATAAAAGGTAAGATACTGCATGTTCTGTCTTTGTAGTATATTGATGTCAGTGGACATATTTTTGGGTGTTGTTGTGGGGCTAACAATACAGCATACCAAAGATAGGAAGGTTAGTGGGGTTTTTTTTGCGAATCACTAACTTACTATGCGATGTCTTACCAGTTGTTCAGAAACAACTGGCCAACTTCACAGAGAAACTGAAGAGAACTGGTTGAGTAAACCTTCAGTTTGTTGCTTTTTCTATTAAACATAATTTAACATATATCCACACTGTTGGCATTACCTATCAGAAACCAACCAAATTCAAGCTCAGCACTGCTCATCCAACCTCCAGGAAGCATATAATATGTTCTTTACATCATGTTGAACTTGGACCAGACAGGTGTAGCACAGTTCCTTACTACAAACTAGTAAATAACTGGAGGTTTAATTTCTTTATTAATGTCAAAAATGGGCTTCCCGTCTTGCCTAAATTAGTACAGCTTTGAATTCTGCAGCAGAACGGAAAGCCAGTTTGTTTACTGCCAGACACAATGCAGCTCCTTAGATGGCCTTGTGCTGTCACGTGTAATAGCACCCTTTGGTTATGCTGTTGACTCCATAGAAACTAAGCACTTACAGATGTACAGGACTAAGTACTACACATAAAGCCTTAGCATGTAAGGACTGCCCTTAAACTCAGCTACAACCAGTAGCTGCTACATCAACCTGAAAATGAAAAAGGTTCTGGTTATTTGTTAGAAATTAAATACTGTTTTAAGATGTATATTTGTCAGTAAACTGCACAGTAATACAGAGTTAACATGTAACAGAAAAAATAGGCATGCCTTCATGCAGTGCAACACTGGAACGTATACTAGAAGTTGTTTGTAGATTACTAGTATCTCTTTTTATCTTAATTGTGTATAAATTACTTGATTCTGTGCTTTTTGTTTGGTAAATCTAGTTACTTGAACTTAGCTTAACGTTTTGTATTTTGTATGTGTTCACTTTAATACACTAATTGTAACCTCATAGTGGTGCTTACAATCCAGTATGAAACTATTCCTTTTTTATAACAATCCGGCAAGATTTAGATTGGTGCGTCGTAGGTACAGGTACAATCTTCTGATATCCACAGAAGCTGCAGCTCGCTTTATGCTGCTGTTTGATTAGAAATGTTAGAGTGCACACATGATTGGACTTACCAGAATTCATGACTGCAGGAGATGGCTGCCTGCCAAATAGCCAGTGGTCCTGTGGATTATCTGCTGTCCCATTTTATGGCTGATTAGAAGAAAAATGGTTGTGAAGCTTTTTAACTAGATACACACTCGGCATCTTACTCGATGTACGTTTAGAAGTATTTGCTTCCTTTTTAAGCAAGACAGAGAGGGTCCATTTCATTTCCAAAGTTTTACAGGGGTCTTGGTAATTATCAAAGGTAACGGAAGCAGCAATTACACTTTGGGCTTCTGATTTTGCCACTTTTCGTCTAAGTAGTCATAGATTCATTGATGCCTTGATAAAAGACAGTGAGAGGTGCTGTGAAGTCCTTTTTGTTCTATTTCTCTTGGTCTTGCCAGAATCAATGTGCAGTTTGCTGAATGCCAGCTCACTAAGTATTCCTTTGTGCTGGTTACTTGGTTACCCTTCCTGATCTGACAAGTTGGTGTGTAATACAAAAGGGCACTGCTTGCTTCTGTGGCCGCAGGCAGAGATCCAAGAGTAGCATGGGAAAAACTTCAAGGTGCTCCCATTAGCCTTGAGTTTGTGGTGTGTTTTAATGCAACTAAATGCCGTGACAATGCATGTTTCCAGGTATGTATAGTCAGATACTTGCTCTAATGGAGAAAGAGCATCTCTTAGAATATTTGCTGTTAGGAGTTCCTGATGTGTATTAGTACCACTGTGCTCTGTCCTGATTTCTGGTAATCAAAGTTAGTTTGTGACTTTTATTCACTGTATAGAATAAATATGCAGGCAGATTTGTTCTAATCCCCATTTAAACTATGAAAAACCTTGTAGTGATGTGTGTGCGTGACAATTTCCAGATATTTATATGAACGAATTGATGGACGAGTACGAGGTAACCTCAGGCAAGCTGCAATTGACCGGTTCAGCAAACCAGATTCCGATCGCTTTGTGTTCCTTCTGTGCACCAGAGCTGGTGGTTTGGGCATCAATTTGACTGCAGCAGATACGTGTATAATTTTTGATTCTGACTGGAATCCTCAAAATGATCTACAGGTAAACTTGTTTAATATTGAGACTGAAGACATCAAACTTGGTTGATAGAAAGTTGGTCGCTCAGAATGTTCAATCTCTGTCGTTAATGTGCATCACATTTAAATGTTCAGGTTTGGTTCTAACTTTTTCTGTCAAACCGATTAAATGCCCAATACAGGAAAACTAAGTCAGTGAGTTTATAAATCTCTTAAGATTTGGACGACATTATGAAACCTGAGGCAGCAGAGGGGTTAGATTTTGCATATATTGAGTAGTACAGTTTACAGAAATAGAACTGTTCCATTGAAACATAATTTATAGAAATGAACAAATGTATATAACAAAACAGTGAACTAGTCAAATTTAGGAATTGGCTGCTGAAATTGAATACGTTCCCAAATCGCAACTTCTTTTAGCATTTTTATCTGGAGATCAGATAACTTCGGGGTTAGCATGTCTTTGTTGTCTAGTGCTACTGGGAGATAAATATAATTCAGTAGCACATTGATCTGCATTTTATTAGTCACTCTGGTTTTGGAAAAACTATAGGCACTTGACTTCTTTTTAAGTTCATAATTTCTTTTCAAGGCTGTGCTACAGCAAAACAAACTTCTTGGAAGAATGTTAGTTATTCCTAGATCAATCTAAATTCTTACTGTTCTCCCTTCATTCAAAAGGCTCAAGCCCGTTGTCACAGGATTGGTCAGAACAAAGCTGTGAAGGTCTACAGACTGATAACTCGTAACTCATATGAAAGAGAGATGTTTGACCGAGCAAGTCTGAAACTGGGACTCGATAAGGCTGTCTTACAGAGTATGAGCGGAAGAGAAAACAGTGTTGGTGGTGTATGTAGACTTACTTCCTGAATTACTTTTCCTTTTTATTTTGTAAGCATGTCGGAAGTATTTTAAATTACAGAAATTAAACTTTTTTTCTATTGTTTGCATCTCTGCTATGTGTTCTGATGTGAGCTAAGAATAGCTGAAATAATTTACAAGTAACTTCAGTAATAACTTATCAGAGTTTGTGCTTCTTAAGGTAAACAGTGTCAAAGTTAAACAAAGGGAAAACTTGAAAATTGGAAATTTTTCTTGTTTTCCTTTTATCTTCCTGGATTAATATAATGTGTTACTTCAATATAAGGTGAGATTTACATCTCGTGTTAAAGGGTAGGTTTTTAAACCTTATATTCATCACAGTATTGAGACTAGCCAAAACCAGAGACAGGTACTTGTTTAAGTGGGTACTGTAAACACACAGCAAATGATTTTAGCTGTTAACTAGATTTATCTCTGTCTTTAATAATCTAGATTTTAAATTTGGAAGTTACAAGGCACCGTTAGGTTGCAAAAGCATTGGAAAAGGAAAGAAAGAAAAAATAACTTTGGGGATCTTTTCTAGGCCTTTTTAACACCTATTTTATTTACTCAGATCCAACAACTCTCAAAAAAAGAAATCGAAGACTTGCTTCGACGAGGTGCATATGGTGCCATAATGGATGAAGAAGATGAAGGCTCTAAATTCTGTGAGGAAGACATTGATCAAATTTTGCAGCGCCGTACTAAAACTATTACAATTGAATCAGAAGGAAGGGGCTCCACATTTGCCAAGGTAAAGAAGCAGCAAGTTTTTCTTTGATAGTATAGACCTGTAAACTTAATCGAATGTTATAAAAAAATTATACTTAAATAAAAGTAGGGAACTTTTGTGTGTGTTTGTATGTTAGATACGTTTTTGGAGTTATTATATATACTTACTAGCACGTGCGTATAGCAAAATCCAGTTTACACATACACCTTGAGTAAATGCCAGACACAAAGAGACAAGTTGTGTGCTGCTTCGGAAAAAGGCTGGGACTTGAGAGACATAAGGGCTGCAGTAACCAAGAATATTAAAAGCCTTTAGTTTATAGATTCTTTCATATTCAGATATATTAAGAGCAAGGGAAAATGCATATAAGACAATTATTTAATAAGATTACCGATAGCCTCATTCTAAATCTATTTATAGATAGGTTATAGTTTGAACATGATCTTTTTTGGTAAAAGTTTGAAAAGTTAATACGTAAATATTTTAGAACTAAAGATAAAAGGAGTAAAGGGGGAGGGGAGAATAAGAATATAAGGCCTTAAGAGTAACAGCATAGAAAAAAAAATGTACAGACTCTGTTTCTAATTTGTGGTGTGTAGGCCAAAAACAATAATTTTGTGGAATCCAAAAACCTGTGCTGGAAAATTGAACAAGCACAAAAAAATAAGCTTGAATCTGTTAATTTCCAAACGTGCAAAAATGAACCTGAATAAATATAAATTAAGGTAAATTAAAAATAAAAATCTCAGGCACTATAATCAAGTTCTGAGCATGTGTCCTTCATTAATGCAGTAATGCAATTGTTACATTTAAAAAGACATGAAACAGAAAACTTTTTATACTGATGTGTATGTATTATTTTGAAATGTGTTTATTGAGTATCTCTTAAATCTTGCTGATTTGTGGGTTAAGTCCAAAGAAAAAAAAGCTTTCTAAAGAAGCAATATGAAACCAGTTAGGGAACGTGATTGTGACTTTCTTTTCATCACAAGAATTAGAAAATTTTATTTTTATTTTTTTTTCCAAAAAGCAGTGTATCAGGTTTTTTTTAAAGGCCTTCTGAAATAAAGCTTATTCAGTGCTTTCAAGCTTTGATTGTTGGTAGTTTAAGTACTCCTTTGAAAATTCCCTCAAGCGGGTATTTTTTGTATGAGATGAAATCCCCAAATGCTGATAAGCCTCTTCAAACGATTCTATTTTTTTCCATTCAAGTAATTTAGATTCAGACTTGGAAGCAGAATAATCTTGCTACTTAATGTTGTTCTCCCCTGATGGTGCATAAAAGTTCATTAGATTTTACTGATATATTATGGGCCTGAATTTAAAAAATGAAGGGGGAGGAGAACTTTGAGTTACTTCACACTGTTAGTAACTTCTAAAGGCTTAACAGCTGCTTGGGAGATTTTGATGGAATACAGTTTTGCCGCACTGAGGCATTCAACTCTACAAGCTTCTCATGAATGCTGTTGGTAAGATACAATTATATTTTTTTACAGGCTAGCTTTGTTGCATCTGGAAACAGGACTGATATTTCACTAGATGATCCCAACTTTTGGCAGAAATGGGCCAAAAAGGCAGAAATAGATATAGATGCCATCAGTGGCCGAGTAAGTATTTCTCTCATAACGTATTGTTTTTTCCAAGTATGTGCTTGCTGTTGAAGTCTGAGATGGCAATACAAATTTTTGGTGCTTCTTTGCTTAATATATCTATGAAGCAGAGTTTGTGTGATGGTTACTTTGTGCGTGGATAATCAACCGGCAGATAGCTTTAATATTTCCTAGTTCCCTGTTGTCCCAAAAGAGTTTGGGCGTTTCTGATTTTTCATCCTGTAAAAGGTTGAAAGCATGTAATTGTTCTGATTGCCTTGTTTCTCTGGCCGTAACTCCTGTTCTGGAATCTGCAAAACAGCAGACAGTTGTAATTACTGGTTTTACAATACTGGAAGTTGTGACTTACATGCAGAGACATTCCTATGAAGTCAGTTCTAAAAAGGTTTCATTGACCCTCTTTATTGATAGAGCCTATGTCATACGTAGTCTGTGGAAGTATTCAGCTCAGATGAAATGTTCAATATGGCTTCTAAGTAGTGTGCTGGCATCGTTGCATGAAACCCCTTTTTTTTCTTGTTGTCTTGTTTTCTTGTCACATTAGACAGAGGTTGTTCCTTTTTGAACTAAAGCCATCTAGAAAAATAAAGCCATTACAGAAAAATTTACAACTGTTTTTCTGATATAGTTTGCTTGAAATTTTGCAGAACAGCCTGGTTATTGATACCCCAAGAATTAGAAAACAAACAAGGCCCTTCAGTGCTACGAAAGATGAGCTGGCTGAATTGTCTGAAGTGGAGAGTGAGGGTGAGGATAAACCAAAACTCCGCAGGCCGTGTGACCGTTCCAATGGATATGGAAGAACAGAGTGTTTTCGGGTGGAAAAAAACCTACTGGTCTATGGGTATGGTACACATCCTTCTTTGTTCTAGGAAAAAAATAATATAAAAATTTAAAAAATAATAAAAAAAAGAAAGGAGGGGGGAAAAAGGCAAACGTTTTTCCATGTACTAAATTGTATTTATGGGGAAACTTATATTGGTGAAGTACAGATCCTGACCAGTTAATAAATAGGTATTTGTATAGTGCATAGACGCTATATATATAGCTTCCTTAATGTATCCGCTGGATGTGATCTTAAGCATTTTAAGATGAATTGCTTTTTGCAGAAATTCTAATTCATACACCTAATCACACAACTGTAATTTTAGGTCTTTGCTTTTGTAGCAAGACAAAAATTTACCTTGGTCTTTTGGCGGTTTTTGGGTATGGGTACATAAATTGCGATATTTATACATATTGCAGTATCGAGGTAAAGTAAGCATGTACTGATAGCATTCGTAGCATTTTTGCCCTTTTCCCTCCCCACCTACATTTGAAGGAGCTCGTTGAAATCTTTATTATGCTTTTATTGTTTTAATTCCTACCCTTTTTGTTGTTTAATCTGTTAAAATGAACTACATACAAGTTTTATATTAAGCTTGCAATAACCTGGTGTGTCTATAGAGAGATTTTATTTAAAATTTGAATTTTATTTTATGAATAAATTTGATATAATCACGTGCCCTGTATAAATCTTCCTGACAACTTGCAATTGAAGAAATATTAAAGAAAACAGGTAAAACCCTTTCTTCAGGGAAGGGTAGACACGTCTAATATGGGCACTCCAGTAATCTCTGTTTAAAAAAATAAAAATACGATAAGGGCTGCAGGCAGGCTTAAAACTGCATACGTAAATATCTAAAATAAGCTAATGAACGGCTTGGTAACTGTCCTGTTCGTAATTGCAGAACATCTTGCACTTCCGTGAGGTTTGAATAGGAACTGAAAATCTAACCAGTCATTTTAAGCACACTTATATCAGATGTTGTGATTTTATAAATAAAGTCTTAGGTGTTCTTTTCATCCACCTGAAAAGATAAATGACTGTGCATGTTATCGTTGAGTTCCAGTGAGTTTTGTGCCTAAAATGATCTTTTTTTTCAAAACATGTAGTTTTTGTTTAAAACCATTTTACACAGGTAGTCTTGTTGGAAATGTTGCTTTCATATTTCTACTCAGTAATTTAAATGGAAGGAAAAAATAGAATTTCTCTAAAATTTTAGTATTTCTTTTTATAAAATAAACCTGTTGGAGTGTTTCACTTGTGCTAACCTGTGATTCTCTTTGGACTAGGTGGGGTCGCTGGAGAGAGATTTTGTCACACGGTCGCTTCAAGAGGCAGCTAAATGAACAGGATGTGGAGATAATTTGCCGAGCTCTCTTAGCCTACTGCCTTGTTCACTACAGAGGGGATGAGAAAATAAAAAGTTTTATATGGGATCTCATTACCCCAACAGAAGATGGGCAAACACGAGAGCTGCAGAATCACCTTGGTAAGGACTGAAGTGGTTTTGTGGTTAAAAAGCTTCACGTACACATGCCAGTGACAATGGGATAAAAGCAGCTAAAAATTCTCTCTGAAAGTTAACTACTTGAAATAGGTATCTGGAGTAAGCTCCACTTAATTCAACTGATGGAAAAAGAAGTGTCATTTCTGCTTCACTTTGTTTTTTGATTGCTTAGCCAAATGGGTTGGTATACTGTATTTAAGCTTTTTTTCATTTTGGTTCATTAGAAGCTATTTTGTTTCAATGTAGGTGACAACATGCTCTTGTCTCTGTCCCCATCTCCTGCTTTGTCCTTAGCTTGTGAAATGTAGTTCAGAGGTGCTCCAACAGACCAAACAAAACAAAACTTGTACTCACAAGCTGGGAGGCTGGTGTATTTTCTAGTAGGTCACAATACTGGTATAGGATTTAGTAGCTACAAATATCACGGGTTCTGTACCTACCTGTTGCTGTTATTGCATTATGTTTTAAATTATATAGGCCTTTCAGCCCCTGTGCCTAGAGGAAGAAAAGGAAAAAAAGTGAAGACCCAGGCTAGCACTTTTGACATACACAAAGCAGAATGGCTTCGAAAATACAATCCAGAACATCTATTGCAAGATGAAGGATACAAAAAGCACATAAAACACCACTGCAACAAGTAAGCAGTAGTTGAAGTGTGAATGTTTTTTACTTCTTATGTAAGGATTCTTTTTCTTCTACTTCCTTGTTGTCTTAGACTTTGAAGTACTTCTGTTGCTATGAAAAAAGTGTGTGTTTGATTAGGACAAATGGGCTGTATTGTACTATGAGGTGAAATGAATATTTCATATTAAAAATAACCTTGTTATCCTTTTTAAATAAACCACATAAACCACATGTTTGTACATTGCGGAGCTGGGGCCCCGAGACAGAGAGAATCTTGCTAGCATGTTTTTGGAGCCTCGTAGCAGCCAAAGACTAAAGAACTTGGGAGTGCATAGCAAAGAAATTGAAAGCGCTAAAGTTGTTGCTCCTAAACCTTCTTCTTCTTTTTTTTTTTTTTTTTTAACCTGGTATTGTTTCTAGGCTTCTGAGAATCTGAATTGGCTCGCTTGTTGAAAGCTTATAACGATGAACGTGGTTATTTTAGATAAAGCACTTCTTTATAACAAAGCTTGTCATGCTCTGCTTGAAAACTTCAGGCAACTATAGACAAAAATTGAGATAAAGCATGGACAAGCCATTGAGGTCATGAACTAAATTTGAAGTGAGGAGGAATGAAAAGGGATGTGAAAGATGTTTATCGTCAGCCTGTTGGAATCTTTTTAAGGGAATCTTCCAAGTAGGAAGAGAGAAATAGAAATTTGCTTTTAGCAGTAATTTATGAAGCAAGTGAGTATTCTGCTGGCTCTGGCCTTTCTCTGGATTTGAAAGGCACTTTGCAATGAAACAGTAGCAATACAAAAGTGCAGCATGACTTGAATTGGAGGTTATCTCCTCTCATAACTGAAGGAAGTATGTTTTAGGAAAACAGCTTGTAAACCTTCTGATGTCACAAAAAAATAATGAAAGCTTTTAAAGTACTAATATATCTGTTTCTAACCTTTTTTTTTCTTTAGGGTCTTGCTTCGAGTAAGAATGCTGTATTACCTAAAACAAGAAGTCATTGGTAATGAATTCCAAAAGGTCTTCGAAGGAATTGATGCCAGGTGAACTATACGGAGGGTTTTTGCCTGTTTATTTTAGATGTAAACTTAACCAAATGAAAATTCACAAGTTGTAGACCCAAATAAAAGAATTTGCAAGCAAGTATTTCTATTCTTGTTGTGAGGAAAACATGTTTTTATTTGCCAAGTTAACAAAACACTTTGTATTTACTTGACACAGGAAGTCTTGATTCCTATTTAGTAGTCTAGCCATATGAAATTCCTAAAAACAAATAGAATGAAAAAGTAAGTGAAAGATGAAATATGTTTGACATTCTAATTGGCAGGTTTTCCTTGCCTCTTTATGCACACTTTTAGTTAAGCGCTGCAAGTTCCATTAATTTTTTTATGGAAGTATTTCCGTGTGAGAATTCTTGAGCTCATTGCTGCACGAATTTGCAGTAAATAGAAACTTCGAGTTAGATTCAGAAAGCTGTTATAAACATTTACGGAGTAGTCCATCTCATGCTATTAAACATAAAAGCAGGTAATATTTGGTTTTACTAAGGTTGGTAAACACAAACTGCTAGAAATTGGCAGAATTCGAAGAGAATATTGTATGCTCCTTCTGCTTTCATATTCTTTCCCTGGTCTCTGCCAAATACAAAATACCAAGCTGTCTGTTTTGTATTGCTGTTTAATGCTATATTGTGTAGCTTATGTACCTCTTAGTAGCATAGTCCTACATTAGTTAACTGTTACTTGCTTTTAAATACCGAAGTGCATTTTAAAAAAAAGTTTCTATCCAAAGAATCTTTACAACCTTCAAAACAATCTTTGAATTGTTTTGTTGGACACGGAATGTGGTACATGGGTCTTTGAAGAGAGAAGTTTGAAAGCCTTCCATAACATACAAATTCCAAATTAAAAATGTACTTCTGCCTCTGAATATTACTGACATTGATGCTGTTGGTGATTCTCCTTAGTGAAATTGATGTTTGGGTCCCTGAGCCAGATCATTCAGAAGTTCCTGCTGAGTGGTGGGATGCAGATGCAGATAAATCCCTTCTAATCGGAGTTTTTAAACATGGTGAGTAATATGAATGACTGCATACGTACTTCCCCACCCCTCAATATCAACTTCTACCATCTTTCTTTTTATAGTTTACTTCAAAAGATGACTTTGTGCCACTTTTTTTTTTTATAGGTTATGAAAAATATAACACTATCAGAGCAGACCCAGCACTGTGCTTCTTGGAAAGGGTTGGCAAGCCAGATGATAAAGCGGTTGCTGCTGAGCAGAGGGCAAATGATTATATTGATGGGTAGGAGTGCTTCAAACTGAGCATGAATGTTTTAAGGACTTAAAGTAAACAAGACTCAATTTGTGTGTGTTGTACTTTGTTCTCCTCTTAACTAGCTTTACGCTAGTTTGATGTCGTTGTTGTGAAGAAAATACTTTGAGCAGAGATAGAAGTGCGACAAAACAATTTAAATATCTGGGATTTCACAGTTAAGGGAGAAATACATCAACTTTATGTTAAAAGGATTGTGCCTTGTGTTGCTACTTCAGAAATATTATGTGCTGAAGTGTACAAGCCTTCAGAGGCTGAATACTACAGATCTGTTTGACTTGATTTTAGGTTGGTCACCTTGGTGTGTTTTCTTGTGTAGTTAACCAGTGACACCAGTAGGTTACTTCGAGTGTTACTGGATAACTTTTGAAAGGGAGAACTTCCTTTAATCATTGCTTCATCAATGATAGTAGCAACTGTGCTTATAAAGAATATGAGTGAGACACTAAATGGGAGAGGGGGACAGGATTCAAGCAAAAGTTATGAGATGTTTTCCTTGTTTCAAATACAAAATTAAACACAGTGTATGTAACTAAATTGAAATGGGTTTTGCTTGATTTGAAAGAGTGTAAGGTCTTCCTAAATATTATTAAAATGTGTTTTGTGTTGAAACTTCAACAGGGACGTAGAAGATCCGGAATATAAACCAGCACCAGCAATGTTTAAAGATGACATAGAGGTATAACCGGCATCTATTAATAGCTGCTTTTAACACACTTAGAATGTAACACTTCCATCTTTTTATTGAGCAAATAATTACATTTTTCTATGTTTTTCAAAATTGATAGACCTTACTCCATGTTTCTCTGCAGTTGGGGGTGGGGAACAGGAGCAATTTACTGTGTAATTCTGTTGTGGGTCGTGTTACTCTTGTTCTTTGTCGTATTTGTAATTGTCTACAAGAAGTGCATTTTACCTAAATCCTTGGAGATGGATACATTTATTGTATTTCACTTTTGTTTTTCTACAGGATGATGTTTCATCTCCGGGTGATTTGGTAATAGCAGATGGAGGTAAATACATAAATACATGGAACTTAAAATCTGCACCTTATTTTTGGTTGCTTAATTCCCATGACTTGACTAAAACTTGTTGACATTGCCTTGTGTAAACCCATGGGGACGAGCAATGATTAATTTATTTTTTCCGTGATTTTGTTTTTAATATAGATGGACAAATGATGGAAGGAGACAAAATCTATTGGCCCACCCAGTCTGCCTTAACAACACGTCTTCGGCGCCTAATAACAGCTTATCAACGAACCAGTAAAAATAGGCAGGCCCAGCAGATCCAGCCAGCATTCCCAATACAAACTAGTATGATGCAGACTCCGTACGAAGAAGCTGCTCTAAACCCAAAGATGGCTGCTAAGATAGAAAGACAGCAAAGGTATATGTGTTATAGAAATAAAAATGTTTATGCATACTTATTTAAAAATATGTAGAGAAAGAGATAATTGCTAGCCACATGATATAGTGAAGAAAATTACATTTTATTTTATTTTTTTTGCTTGGTGGTGAAGGTGGACAAGAAGAGAAGAAGCTGATTTCTACAGAGTTGTGTCCACATTTGGAGTGGTATTTGATCCTGAACGGGGACGATTTGATTGGACCAAATTTAGAGCAATGGCTAGGCTACATAAGAAAACTGATGAGAGCTTAGAAAAGTACCTGTATGCTTTTATGTCAATGTGCAGGAGGGTCTGTCGTCTCCCCTCAAAAGAAGGTGGGTGGATATATCTTTATCTTTAGTTTTCTCTTTACTTTTTATTTAAAGCGTTTTTCTTGATTATTGCCTTCCTTGTTCATGTGTTCTGAAATATAAAATGGGGGTGAAGAAAATAAAGATCTTAAGTGAAGTGTAAAATTATAAGCTTATAAAGGGGGTACATAACTGATTGAAACCATCTACTTCTAGTATTGCTTTGCAGTGGTTGTTTTTGTTTAGTTTTGTTTTTTACCAGATTCTCATCTTTGTTTTGTTTTAAAACAGAACTTGTAGACCCAAACATTTTTATCCAACCGATTACAGAGGAGCGTGCTTCCCGGACTTTGTATCGCATTGAGCTCCTAAGGAAGGTGCGAGAACAGGCCCTTAGACACCCCCAGCTGTTTGAGCGACTAAAGCTATGTCAGCCAAACCCAGACTTACCTGTCTGGTGGGAGTGTGGGACTCACGACAGGGATTTGCTTATTGGAGCTGCTAAACATGGAGTTAGCAGGACAGATTATCATATCCTTCGTGATCCTGAACTGTCGTTTATGTCTGCCCAGAGGAACTATAGTCAGAACAAAGTGGCGCTCTCAAGGACTTCTACTCCGCTCTTGCATCAGTACCAGATGGCATTAGCTGCTTCTCCTCTTACACCGCAGTCAAGATTGCCAGATGCTAAAGTGAATGCTCTCGAGGATGCAAAAGTTAAAAATGAGAATCTGAAAGAGGATGCTCAGTCTTCTGAAGAGGAATCTATGTCTACAGAGGAGACACAGACGATAATGAAATCTGAACCTCTGAGTCCAAAAAACGGCACACCAGTACAAAATACAGACCACAGACCTAGTGTGAAGACAGAAACAGACAGGCGCATGGTGGCAGCAAGGACAGAGCCTCTAACTCCAAACCCAGCTTCCAAAAAACAGAGAGTCAGCAAAAGAGGATCTGACTCTAGCTCTGACTCAGACTCTGACTCAGATAGATCATCCTGTTCTTCCAGGTCATCTTCGTCATCCTCTTCGTCTTCCTCATCTTGTTCACACTCTCGATCAGGCTCTAGTTCTTCTTCATCTTCATCTTGTTCTTCAGCATCTTCATCCTCATCATCTTCATCCTCCTCTTCCTCGTCGTCGTCATCATCATCATCTGAAGAGAGTGATAGTGAAGAGGAGGCACAAAAACGTGGTATGTTGGTAGTCTTATTTCTGAACTACAGTTTTTAAATTGAACAAATTTATTCCTAATGGAAGAATGTCCAAAAAAGGTTATTGAATCCCAGAAAAGTAAATGTAAACAGTTTTGCTTGATTTGAAGCGAGTCAGAAGAATTTCAAGAACAGAGCTCTGCTCTTTTGCCTCTTAGTAATGCTTTGGATGAGGTAGTTGGTTTTTTTTTTTTTTTTTTTTTTCCAGTCTTGTTCCAGTCTTGCTTTCCTGTATGTGTAGCTTCCTCACTGTGCTTTCAGGAAATCTGCAAGTGTCCTTCTGTACAAGTTTGTGATGTAAGCTGCTTTTTCTTGAAAGCTAGGGGTGGCCAAGCAGTGTATTTGCGCTGAAAAATTTCACACACTTAAATGCATACTTCAAAACTGCAGTGATTATAGAGTATAGGACCAGAGAACCCATAGAGACACTTCTGGAAGGTTCAAAGTAAAAACAAAAACCTCTGATCAGTGAAGTGATATAAAATGTGCACTAAGCCAACCAATCTGTATTTGAAACATTCCTTACTTTTAGATACTCTGACCTGTACTCAACTTTTGTCTTGTTCAGACTCAGAATGTGGAAATATTTCTCTGCTCTGTGATAATATATGGTAACAGAAAAGTGAAGAGAATGAAGTTAAGCAGTGGCATTACAGCATGACTAAATAAGCTGACGTTTTTCCCGATACCTCAAAAGGAAATATTTAGTCAGATGGATCCTGTTGTCTGTGGAAATGACAGAAACCTTAGGGTTAATTTACTGGGAAAAATGGGCAAGTTAAATGCCTCTTAGGCAAAATGATTAAGATGCTGCTTCCTGTAGCAGTGGGAGGACATGTTCAAAGGAAACAGCTGTATGAAAAAAAAATAACAGTGAGAGAAAAGGAAAGCTTACACGACTTCGATCTTCAGTTCTAGATGGTGGATACCATAACATGTGCTACAAGTCAAAATATTAGCCTTGCTTTCTGCCAGCTCAGTCTGTTTATGCAAGTAATTGTGCCATCCTCAGATCTGCAAAATCTTATCAGTCAGCCTTCCTTTCTGTGGCTATTTTACTGTAACTTGGTATTGAAGGGGTTGGCAAATGCTGGAAAGCTGCTCTTGAAATTCATCTGAGCTTTCAGTTTTAGGCCCAGTTTTTGCATCATATATTGTATAGTGGAACCTTTGGCGTACTTTCTATATTTGAAACATATTTTGAGAGAGTAAAATAATATCAGGTCACTGAATTCATATCTATTGCTAAGGACAGATACAAGTTCAGTAGAATTATCCTGCTCTTTTTGCTGACGTAGTATTTACCTTGTTTGGCAGCACCTTTTTTCCAGTTGGACTGTTTCCCTATGTCATAGTGAAACTTGTATTGTGAGATGGAAGCAAAAGTAAAATTAAGATGGAGAGAAATTATAAGAAAGTCAGGGGACACACCTAAAAGTTACTGGGGGGGGGAATCAGTGATTTAAAAAAAAAAAAAAAATTCATTTAAGCAGACATGTTTTCAGTATGAGTAAATTAGAACATCCAATGTTCCATCTAGTAAATGAAATGGCATTTTTTAAAGTAGTATCCCAATACATTTGCCACACTCTGGCAATAGACACCTTTCTTTTCAATCTAATTCTGTATTTTAATATGTTTGCCTGTAAACGAAGTACTAATTTTGAAGTAAAAAAGGACTTCCTATCTGCTTACCCTGTAGCATGCCCATTTTCAAATATCTCATGTTTGACATGTTAAGCTCTCAAGAAATTAATTAAATGTATATATATGGAATTTACATGCCTAGAAAAGGGTCATCAGTCACACTGAAGAAACTCACAAATTAATTCTTCAGTATAATTTTGAGTTGGGACTTTCTTTGAACGTTGTTTTATGTGTTGTTTACCTGAGCCTCTTACAGTGAGTCTGTTTTTTAACTTGCAACATCAAGTGATATTAGTGGTTTTATTTAGCAGAAGGAACTGCTCATATAAAAGCATATGATGAAGAAAGTGTAGCTTCTCTGAGTACAACGCAAGATGAGACACAAGACAGTTTCCAGATGAACAATGGGACACCAAATTCCAGTTACCTCCTACAAGGTGGCTACATGTTGGCAGCATCCTATTGGCCAAAGGCAAGTTTTTCGTACTGCTTTGAAAATCAAGGTTGCACAGGAAGGTGGGCTGTGACATTAGTATTGAATTAAATACGCTAACACCACGTCACAGAAGTTCTTGGGGAAAAAAACAAAAACAATTGACTTCAGGGTAAATTATAGTAAAACTGCAGTTAAGCAGTTTATGCATCAGTTGTAGAGCTGTATCTGTACATGAGAGAACATTCACGTGGGAAGCAAAATTTGAAAGAAAGCATATGTTGGATGTAGATGAGATAAATGATCAGGTATTTGAATTTTCAGTCAGTGATTGTACTCTTTAGAGTATTTCAAAAGTATCTCAGGAGTGAAGTAGAGCAAGAAATCATTTATGCTACATGTTAGAAACTATTTTATTTGGGGATATCAGACACCTTCTGCTACATTATGAAATCCTAGTGAAATTCTGAAGTTGTGTTGAAGTATAGACTGGGTGAGGCAGTGATCTAATACAGCTCTCATGATAGAATTTTTACTGTGTGACTGTATGTTGAAATAGTCCAGTATACATTGGAAAGATAATAGTACTAATGGACTGCAAATTCATCTTCTTGGAAATAAGTACTGAATAGTTTTAAGCTTTTCAGTTGCGTCCAAATTTCTATGACTGACATAACTAAGTTCAGTTCTGTGTTTGATTGTTTGCTTTTCAGTCTTCCACAATATATTGTTTCATTTGAGCGTTATGTGCTTTTTTTAGCTGTTTTTCAATAGTCAGAGAGAAGATCCATGTGATGTGATTCATAGGTAGGAAGTTCACAGAGCAGTTTGTTACATACTACACAAATGTAGTGTATGCAGTGTCACTAAGCATTACACTTATAAGAATACGTTCTCTGTTTTTTAGGATCGAGTTATGATTAACCGGCTTGATAGTATTTGTCAAACAGTGTTGAAAGGTAAATGGCCTTCAGCAAGAAGGAACTATGACAGCAATACGGTGGCATCTTTCTACACAACCAAACTTCTGGATAGTCCGGGTGCAGCTGCAGATTACAGTGAGCCCAGTGCACCAACACCCCCTCTTGCAGGTGTTAAAGAAGAATATGATCAGTCACCACAGATGTCAAAGGTGAAGAAGCATGTACGAGAAAAGGAGTTTACAGTGAAAATCAATGACGTATGTTTATTTTTATTGCCCTAGGGCCTGATTGCGATTGCGGTGTGCGGCATGCTTTACCTGCAAGTGGCTGCCTGCTCTTATTCTCACTTCCTTCACACACTTGTTTGTGGGTATTTGGGTCTGCTTCTTCTGAGGTTTTTGGTTTTTTTCATTGTTGGTTTTAATTTTCATAAAACTCTGGAAGGGAATCACCATTATTTCCCTCTTTGAATTGAAATTTTGCTGTTATATTGCTTCTTCAGACAGCCTGTTTTATGCATTTTGTTAAAAACTGGGTTAATAATAAACAGTATTTCTGTTTGGCTTTTTTGAACATTTCAGCATATCCTATTCAGCAAATAAGTTTTTTTTTTTTTTATGGCCTTTTAGAGAGTTACAGGTACGTTTTCAAGTTAAAATGTAGGCTAGAAGCTTCAAACGTTTTCATCTGTATTTTGTGACCTGTTGGTAGCATGTAAAAAATATACGAAACTTTCCTCTTGCAATTGGATTTGTCACTTCTTTAGGACAAGATCAAGTAGGCGGCTGTTTATAGAGTCTAGATTTTTCAATTAGGATGTTATATAACTTATAGTCTTAGAGGCAATTCCATTAAATTTCCAGTCAGCTTCCTTTACATGGAGGAGAATCAAGACTAGTTTTAAGGTCTAATATAAGTTTTTTGTTCTTCTTCAACTCCTCTGGAGTAACTGTTTGTATTCTCATACAAACTGAAATTCATACAACGAAAGTCCTGATTATGAAGTAGTCGTTCTGCTTCAGAAGAGACTTTTCTAACCCTGGGATTTATTTAACAGGAAGGTGGTTTGAAATTGACTTTTCAGAAGCAGGGACTGTCTCAGAAAAGGCCATTTGAAAGCGAGGAAGGTGCATTGGGACAGCAGCAATACCTGGCTCGGCTACGTGAACTCCAGAACGCTTCAGAAACCAGCCTCGTCAACTTCCCAAAATCACTTCCTGAATCGGGTATATACTGTGAAATCCTAAAATGTCGGAGGACATGAGGATTAGTAATAAATCTTTTCTTCTGTGTTCTGCTGTTAACCTCCATGTCTGTAGGCAGTGGAGAGAGATGTTGGCAGTGTTATTTGCTCTAAACTGCCATTTAGGGGAATTCTGTGCAGTGTGTTAGGGAATCTGGGCACCTGTGAGTTAGGATATTGGGCCACGAGTCCTGACACAGTGTCAGTTATTGTAAAATTCATTTATTAGAAGGATGCCATCTTGCATTTTAAACACCCCCACAAGAAGATCTTAGTAATTATAAAGCTCATCAGTCTCCACTGTAAATAATGAGTTTAAATTACAGCTTATTATGGCTAGATTGGAAGTAAAGGTGAAGAGTTCTAGACTTATGCCTGTGTTGTCTTTGCACTCTTCATATTCTTGCCTGTCTCGTGTAATGAAAGAGTGGAAGACAATTGTCTAGAAAAAGGTTTGTGGCTTACAGCCTAAAACTCATAGCTTATTTTCATAACAGTAAGTGTACATGGCTAATTTAAAAAGCATTTGAATTTAGGAGTTAAAATTTGGATTAAAATGTTTGTAGTATTAGAATTGGGTGCTAGCGGTAGGCCAGATTCTGATCAAATGGCTGTAATTGATTGCATGCTTATGCATATGAAAACATCTTTGAAAATACCATCTTTAGCTTTCATTTTCTGCTAGATATATTACATGTAGAAATTACCTGCACTAGCACAACTTCAATTTTATTTCCTTTTTTTCTTTTAATTCTGAAGTGTTTCTTGTTATAAACAATTTAAGCATCGACGTTAATTTAGCTGTGTAATTTCATTAGGTACTTCCAGTCACTTAACAGCCAGCGCCAATGGAGTGATAGTTGACAGTCAGCCTGTAGTCAAAAAGAGAAGAGGAAGAAGGAAGAATGTGGAAGGAGTTGATGTCCTCTTTATAAATAGAAATAAGCAGCCTAACCATGTAAGTAAACTCCATCCTGTATGCAAAATAAGGCCTAGATTATTGTTAATTCCTTACCTGAGTGTAACTGGTTGTCAACATTGAGTGAAAAATTAATTACTCGGCTGTTTTTTTTTCTGAAACTGTTCACTGGATGCATATAACTACACAAATAACTGGTGGAGTTTTACTAAAATATTAGAAACATTACAATATCAGTAATTTTTAAAAGATTCTAGTTTTGATAAGCTGTAATTAACAGTGTATTATTAAAAACTTGGTATTTGTCTTAGCAACACCTGATGTTACACATGGTCACTTGTTATGAGACCTGATCTTACAGAGATTTAAAGGAAGCTTATCTTTATCCACCTAATTAGTCTTCCCGAGTCCTCGAGTTTGTGCATAATGATCTGCAGGACTGTGACCTTCATTGTAGCATACATAAAATAATTGTGATGGTTTGCTTTCTATGGAGAACTTAGTCAAATGTTTTGAATTTCTCCAGGTTAATCCAGGTATTAACTCCTGTCAAGTTGCTGCAGGAATAAACCCAGCACTCACCTACACGCAGTCACAAGGCATGCTTGATGCAGAGAGTCCAGTTCCTGTTATTAACCTAAAAGATGGAACAAGGCTTGCAGGTGATGATGCCCCCAAAAGAAAAGATTTAGAAAGGTGGCTGAAAGAACATCCTGGCTATGTTGAAGATTTAGGAGCTTGTATTCCTGTGAGTATCCTTTCAGCTCTACTTCGGTGAAACAGCAAGACATTTCTCATAAAATGCATTTCAATTGGTATTGCATGTTTCATGGAATTACTCTTTGTTTGTTATTTTTTGTTGTTTAGGAAGGAAAATGTCTGTTTTTTATTACACATTTGAGCTCTACAAGCCTTTCATTTATTTCCCTTCCTTCCAAGTGTCATTACTAAGAAAAGTAATACTAAACAAAGAGATTTAAACCTTGTATAGTTGTACATAGGATTTAAAAAAATATCTAAGATAAAAAACCTAATGAGCTAATCAATATTATGGTAATATGAGAAACTATGGGAGCAGAAAACATGTAGCAGCATAGTTAGTGATGTGCAGGAGGGGTTAGACTTTACTGTGGGATGTACCCCCGATCTATGTTACAGGGGTATGGTAGTGATCTTTACGTGGGCGTGATTTTTCTCAAGTTACTTCTGAATTCAGATTTGTTAATCTTGCACAGAATGCAAGAAGTCTTATTTATGACATCTTGAATAACAGCTTTATTTCTTCAGAAAGATGTTATGATACAAAAAAGAAACAGCATCTGTGCTAGTTAAAACACTGATGAAAACTGAAAAAATATTAAAACAAAACAATGGGTAGAAGCTGTTTCCTGGTCTTCTCATTACATAGTTGTGATTTGTAAATGAATACTGTTGTTAACGTGTTTCTGAAAGTAATTTTTACTATTTTTTGAAACAGTTAGAAACATAATTGGCTTTGTAATTTCTTTATAATAGAGGACACAGCTGCATGATGGGAGGCCCAAACAAAAAAGACATCGTTGTCGAAACCCTAATAAACTGGATGTCAATAGTTTGACTGGTGAAGAACGTGTTCAGCTCATAAATAGAAGAAATGCAAGAAAGGTATTCATACTGCAGTTCTCATTCATATGTTCCCCAAATGAAAAGTTACCTGAAATGAAGTCTGGTATTTTATCAAGTGTAACTTTGTGTACAAATTAAAGGTTTTCTGCTAGGGGTTTGGCACAGAACAAGAACATGGATCACAATCTTCTAGTAAGCATTTTATGAGTATGAAAACATACAAGATACTGCTAGAAACTTACCTTGTGGTTAATGTTGAGAGCGAATTGAACACTCAATGTATTGCAGTATTTGTGCCATTGACTAACGCAGAGGCATGGCCACTGGAACCTTTTGTTCTGTTGTAAAAATGACTCTTTGTACCTCACTATTTCTGTTTAACTGTTGGACTCGTTACAGAAACTTTTTCAGGGAAAGTTCTTAAGTCTCTGTATAATCTTAATTTACTTGAAGACTAGCAGCAAAGACAATGACTTTAAAAAGGACCTGATTTTAAAAATGACATTTTTTAAGTGTAATTCTTTGTATGTTCTACAGCATTCTCAGAAATTCTAAATTCTGGGCTTGCCATCTCACTTTTACATGATTACTTTTCAAAAGATTAAAAATCGATTGACAGTGCATTTCTCATAGAATCTTGTCCATTGGTATTGCTTAAATCCTGTGTACTGGATCATATTGCATTTTTTCTTTATTTTTGTTTTTATCTCTGCCATTCGGCCTTTATGGGTCACCAGTATATACGCATTGTACATCAGATTGCTAGGTTTTGATCAGGGGATCAAAAGTAGTGGTGGTTGGGGGTTTTTTTAGTCTAAAATCTGAACAGTGGAAGATGGGAAGCCAGCTGCTGAATACAAGTTTTCAGATATATTCATGTATGGTCAAAGTTCAAAAGATGTAATGCATTTGAATGTGCTTTGGGGAAGGCAAAAAGGCCATACTCAAGAAAAGCATATAGAACGTTCCTGTTGTTTATGGAATGAATTCAGATGCTTTGGATGGTGTCTTTGAGTGTCAGTGTAGTACTAAAGCAGCAATCCAGGGAGAGTCTTCAAGGTGTTGATTGCATCACCTTCTGGAGCATTTTCTCTTGCGATGCTGCCAGTTTCTGTTAGAGAACAGTTGCAAGGAAAGCAGTTTTTTTTATTACTATTACTTTTTTAATGCTGCCATTAAGGTCAGAAGCTTTGTACATCTGTAGAGGAAAGTGAGGCAGAACTTGAGTCTTTAATCTCTTCCGTGTATTGGGATAGCTGCTCTGAAGAACCTCTATGGTTGCTAGTCTATTGAAAAACAATTCTCTATAGTAAGCCGAGCCCTGAGCAATCTTCAAAGTTGATGACTGACAAATGAGGGATTTGGTCTTTGCTTGCTGTAAGAGCCTATGTTTTCATAATGGCTTTTTTCTCTTACATTTCCACACCCAAGTTGAGACATTCTTCCTCTGTTACCTTATTACGCTGTTTCCCTAGTTATAACCTGACCCCAACTTCTTTGCATCACTGAACTCTCCAAAATATTCTCTCGTTTTCTTTTCTTAATTATATATTTAGTAGCATGGGGTGGGAGGACCATAAGTAGCCTAGGAAATGTGAATTTAAGCTGCAGTTTATAGACAAAGCTGAATAGATACTGCAGTTCTTTTCCTTCTCTTTCAGCCATTTCTTCTTTCTTTCTGGATCATAGAATAGAATTGTAAAACAATATAGATCTGAGTAATGCTTCTGGTTAATTTGAAAGCTTACTTCCTTGCTTATATGATTTTATTAAGACATGCTGTCTAGCAGTCTGAAGTCAAAACTGACCTTCTTTGCATGGAAAAAAATACAAGAACTTCACAAGAGAAACAGAGCCTCCCAATGGAAATATTTTAGAAGCTGAGATAAGAGTGATTTAGTGAATAGATGAAAAGGTGAACAATTGAGATGATAGCTACAAACTTGGTATTACTGGGTCACTATTTTCTATTCATACTGTTACTCTTTGATTCGTTACATGTCTAAATAATTTCTTGTTGTTTAATACAGTATGAATGTTAGATACTGAAGTTGTGGCTTATATACAGGAGTTTGGGCTTAGGTTGAGAACAAACCAGGAGTTTCTCACATATACCGACAGAAATCAATTAAACGCTATGCTATACTTAGTGATAATTGTAAGACTATATGTGTGTTATTATATGAAAGACAAAAATAAAACAGTGTCGGTTATGGTTGTTGCCTTTTTTCTTATCAGAAGAGAAATACTCACTAACTTCTCTGTTCTGTTTCTCAGGTGGGGGGTGCATTTGCTCCCCCTCTGAAGGATTTGTGCAGGTTCTTGAAAGAAAATCCAGAGTATGGAGTGGCTCCTGAATGGGGAGATGTTGTAAAACAGTCTGTGAGTATTTGCAAGATGAGATATCTGTGACGTGGGGGGGGAATGCAAGGTTTTCGTTTCTGGTATTAAATTATATTAAATGTGGAATATGAGTCAGTGCTAGCTTTTTTTCAGCCAGCTTGGTTCCCTGAAGTAGTTTGCTGGCACAGCTGTGAGTAGGCGGAAGAGAAGGGACAGTAACTGGCAACCCCAAATTAGAGATTTGGTTGAAGGTGCTATAATGCTTTGACTTCTTCATCTCATAAAATCGCCTTGAAGGCTTTAAAAGAGGTACTAGCCCACAGAACAGTTTCTTACCTTAGAGTCAGAACGATAAGTATGATTTTAAATATTTACTTTTTAGCCAACTTACTTTTAGTTTTAAGAGGTCAATATTGCCAATCAACGTGTAAATCAAGTATTAATACAAATATTTTGTACTTCTTAGGATTTCTGTCTTGAAGGTTTTATTTTTAGCTGAAGACTAATGTTGAAATTCCAGTGGAGGGACCAATGTTAATATATTATTATGTTGTTAGGTTTGCACAACAACTTAAGAGTTTGCCTGTGCATTCCTTCTGTATGGATAATAACCAAGTTAGAGGTAAAAATAGTACCTTCCCTGGTAATCCTCACTAAGTTTCTTGCTAGTAGCAAGATGCAGTGAGTAGCTTTTTCCCACATGCTTCAAAGGGGTGCATCTAAGTGTGTGTCCTCACGTTTGCAGGCTGTGTGTGCTTCCGTGCATATTTGTATACATACACTGTGTTGCGTTTAGACCACGGCTAATAAAAAGCTTACAGAACTACGTGCACTTATAGACAGAATTTGTACATGTTTGCATCCATCAAATAACTGTGCACCTGACTGATAAGTTACATGTCTTGCAACCGTAGATATATAAACAAATCTCTGAGAAGGATTCCAAGGTTAAACAACTTTATTTTCAATCATTAGAGACCAGTATGAAAAAACCGCTGGAGAAGAAATAATACATGATTATGTAGCAATAATAAAAACTCTGATTTATTAAAAATTAACATACCGGAAATTTCAGAGGTTTCGTTTGAGGTTTACATTTGGTTAAATTTAAAAGAATAAAGTTTTTTGATAGACTTACTTTGTCTGTTCCCCACAAAACAACAGGTATGAATTCTCATTATGGGAACTATTAATTAGCTGATCTCTCTTCCCTTGTAAGTGCAATTGGTTCAAGTATGCCATACGGTTCTGAGTTCACTGCATGTTTGCCTTGAAGATAAAGACTAGTCTTTCTGTGAAAAAGTCTTAGTAAGTGCCTGTTTGTCCAGTACCCTTGTCGAGACATGATGGTTGAAAAAATGTATCTAGAGAGAGGATTAGATTGCAACAAATACAGATATAAGTAACAGCAGAATTACTTTTAGAATCTCATAATGTGCCACAGGACTGAAGAACAGTGTGAGTTCGGAATTTCTCTAGATGAAGTAGACTAGTTTAAATTAGAGAAATTTGCTGGGGGAAAAAAAAAAGGCTATTTTATTATGGAGATGATTAATAATTGATCATATAGTTGCCATTTTTGAGAGAAATTTTCAGAACAATGCATTTCAAAGAGAACATTAGCACACATTGCAGTTCTTCCATCATTAGGTAGGAGGGCTTGCAGAGGTGAAGTAAATACTGTGCAAGCCTTAAAAAGTAGTGGTCTGAATTCCATTTTAATAGAGTTGAATGTGAGTCTATTCCTAAGTTTATGGATAAGATGAAATATAAAGACATGAAACAGACACTGGCAATAATAAAAAAGACTTGGGGATTGGTCTGTGTGCAATCACACGTCTATATTTAACCTTAAATTGATTTTTTTAATTAAGCAGTATCAAACTAAGTGATTAGAATGTGATAATATTGCAAAGCAGTTCTATGTTTTAGATCTTGAAATAAGAGTGCTCCTCTAATCAGCTGTATTTGGGTTGATGTGCAAACGAACTTCTGAAGATGAGTTGGCAATGGGTCTGAGAAGACACCTGCTCAGACCTGACTGTAGAAATGGCACTTGAGATGTTTGAGATGTGACAGCACAAAGCCACCATAAATTCCAGGGAGTGCTCTAGAGATCGAGCTGCTGTACTGACATACTGGAATCATCTTTGACACCGTTACTGTATGCTTGTGGGGTTTTTGCTTTTTTGTTTGCTTTTGCATCTTTATGCTGTCAGAACACTGATGATACACAACGTTTCTTGCAGGGATTTCTCCCAGAAGTTATGTTTGACCGTATTCTCACTGGGCCTGTTGTGCGGGAAGAAGTAAGCCGGAGGGGAAGGCGCCCGAAAAGCGAGATTGCTAAGGCAACAGCAGCTGCAGCCGCTGCCACTGCTGCGAGCGTGTCGGTTAACCCTCTGCTAGCTAACGGATTGCTGCCAGGAGTGGATCTGCCTAGTCTTCAGGCCTTACAACAAAACCTGCAAAACCTGCAGTCGCTGCAAGTAACGGCGGGACTCATGGGAATGCCAGCTGGCTTAACTACTGGAGGAGACGCCAAGAACATGGCCGCCATGTTCCCCATGCTGCTGTCAGGGATGGCTGGATTACCAAACCTGCTGGGCATGGGAGGACTTCTAACCAAGTCTACAGAATCTATTTCAGAGGATAAAAAGGGAAACGATTCAAAAGAGGCAGATATAAAGAAAGAAAGGACAGAAGACCAAAATACAGATACTGGTGGTGAAAACTCTGTTTCGAGCTCTCCTTCGACATCCTCTGCAGCTGCCAATCCTCTCTCTCTTAACCCATTACTTTTGTCCAACATACTTTATCCAGGGATGCTTCTCACTCCAGGCCTTAATCTTCATATCCCAGCTTTGTCTCAGTCTAATGTTTTTGATGTACAGAACAGTGAAAGTAATGACACAGGCTCAGCCAAGCCCACAGAAGAAAAGGAGGAAAATTCTAGGGTTAGAGATCAGGAAGACAAAGGGGGAACAGAGCCAAGCTCTCACAATGAAAACAGCACAGATGAGGGTTCAGAGAAAGCAGATGCTTCATCTGGATCTGATAGTACATCATCTTCATCTGAGGATTCAGATTCTAGTGATGAAGACTGACCCCAGACTCTGCACTTAAATTATGAACTGATTTTGAATTTATTCTTTAATTATTTCATTGTAAATAACCCAGTGTTGAGTGCATCAATGATTTACTGACCGAACATTTCAGTATTTGTTTAGAAGTGCAAACTGCTTTCAGAGACGTTTTGCATGTAATATTTCTTGAAGTTCATAAGTTTCTGAACTTGTACGTACTATCAAATACACAATGGTGTAAAATTACGACAAAAGGCATTATAATTTTGTTGGGGGGTTAATTTTATGAAAATAATGCTCGAGTAAGAGCTGTATATTTAATATATTTGCAGTGAACACAGAATACTTTATGCATATTATTGATTTAATTTGAATATAGTTTTACAGCCTCCTTGACACTTATAATTTACAGATCAAAACTCAGCAATAATTTGGGCAGCTAATGAATGTCATGAAAGCTGTAGAATCTACATCACCATCCATTGCTTTAATTACATGAAAATGCTCTAGTGTTGTGATGCACTGCTGTTTCCAATTCAGGTACAAGTGTGTTTAAAAAGATAAATTTTTCCCAATCAGCCAATTAAACTGGCTACCTGTTACCTCAGCTGAGTTAGTTTAGGAAGTTTACATTGGTTTCTATTACTTGTTTTCAGGTTTTGTTTTGTTTTCTAAAGACATCCTGTATATCATGTTAAAATCTGAGCTGAGATAAGACTGTTGGTGTTTTTTTTCCCCCCGTCATTATGACTGTTCTGTGACAGCAGTAAGGGGGAAATAACAACAAAAACTGCCTTATCTCATGCTACTTGGCACCATATAGATCTATTTAGTTTACACCTTGCAAAGTTTTGGGCTCCCTCCGCAGAATTAAAAGTCCCCAAATGAGGAGTAGTTTCCCCAAGACTCAGAAGAGGCAAACTGTCATAAAGTGCCACTGAAAAGACCTTTCAACACTGCATACTTCATGTAAAAATTGTTTGTTTGCTTTGTTTGTGTAGATTTCTATTTGTGTTTTATGTCATAAAACCTCCTGGAGTTACCAGTTAATAATGGTAAATAAAGTATAGATAGTTTTGAACTCCTTCTGAGTTTAAACTTCTCTGCAGATTTAAATCTGACTAAATATTAAATATTACCCCAAATCATTATTGGGATATCACTTCATATGTTATGCTGAGTTACCCACTAAAGAAAAAGCACTTTGAATAGTAAGGAAGATAAATTATTCCTAGAAACAACAGTAACAGGGCATAAAGCATCTGTTGAAGTCCAAAACCTTAGAACCCTTTACTATATAAAATCTGTCTAATATTTGATGTGTGATCTGATCCCTCCTCCTTCTTAAGCTGCTATTACTCTGACACAGTAGAGGCCCAGATTCACATTTACAGAAGATCCGAACTGACTGAGATTTCAATTGACCTTTGTTACATCATTTGCAGTCCAAGAAAAGGCAAGTGTTAAGAGAAAATAGATACAGGTACTAGTAGAAGTCATTGAAAAAGCTTTACAAAGGGATAAATTTAAAAATAAAAACAAAAACTGTATATTTTGATATAGTTCTGTTGCTTGCTTGTACAGTAAAACAACTGTGTTGTTTTTTTTTTACCGAGAACTTTACCAATGAAATATAAGTTTCTATGTGCAAAATAACCCCATGATTAGAAGCAGTATTACATGTAATTACACAGCTATACAAGTACCATTTGGATTGTGCTGGTTACATATTTTCCCAAATAGTATTCTGATTTTTGGCCCTTCATGCAGTGTCTTAGCAATAGTGAAAATTAAAAACTGCCAAGAGAAGGGGGTAGCAATTCTTCATCATGGAAAAAAAGAAAGAAAAAAGTATTGCATATTTAATATTTTGCCCTTTGTAATATAGCACTTTTATTTAACTAGGATGCATCTATGAAATAGCCAAAGTTCTACAAACAGTTATTAACTTAGTTTGCTGATGGATTATGTCAACAATACCATCACTTCCCACCCTTACCCCACAAAAGAAATCCTAAATCTTGTGGCTAAAACCTAATTTATATCAGATTTATGAAATAAAGTATTTTCCTAATTATGCTCAAGTGAGTTTGGTTACCATTCTAGTGATTCTTTCTATGTAATAAGGCAATTACAGTTTCAAGTAATGAAGGCTGGTACAGACTTGAACATAATGTATTGGGTTTATTTTTAATCAGTTTGAACCAGAAGGGGAAAGATGTCCCACTATCAGCTAGACTATATGCAAATACGGTTGTATAAAGTTAAGGGTTATAAGGAAACCTCAGTAGAATTACACTAATACTGAAGTTAAAATTAAAAGGATATCCAAGGTGATGATAAAGTGTGTGTTGGTAGTTACTAAAAGAACCTTAGCTGTTATTGCCTTGTATTTCTATCCCTTGTTTCAGGCTTCATGATCCAAGTCTTAGTCCAGTTTTTCTTTTGGACATTTGCAATATTTGCCAGTTGTGTTCTGTGTAGTCTGAATTTGCTTTCTGTAGTTGAACAAGCGTCTTAAAAAGTCATTTGTAATTTATTGAATTACTTTCTATGATGTTCTATAGAGCAAATGGAAGTTTAATTATTTTTTATTAAACATATTCTTTGACTACCCATGATGTCAGCCTCAATATATGAAAATAATGCTGTGTAATGATTAAACGTGCATCTCAGAGCAGCAAAAGGTAAGTCTCAGCGTTACAGACTAAACTGAAATTACTCTTAAGACCTTAAAAAATCAAGCGTAGGATGTGATATTTTTTTTCCAACAGACACAAATATTTTATTTTGTATAACTTTTCTGGGAATTGGTCTGAATCAATATCCTATAATTCTGTTGTCTTACAAACAAAATGAGCTGTTGTTCCAGCCCTTGAGTTGTTGTGGAAGGAGTACATAGTCTAGGTTCTGGTTAGAAATGAGGACGCATCTAGTGTTCCTGGGTGAGCATTGGGAGTGGACTACCTTTTTGAATCTTGCTTTTCAAAACCCTGCATTACTCTTTTATGTGTCTGCCGAATCTTTTAATTTTGTACACAGCACTCAACTATTTTCATTTTTTTCCTACAGAGTACAGACATTTCTTCGGAACGCAGATTATCTCCTGGTTGTCAAGTGCTTTCTTGTTTTTAATGTGTCACTGAACTTGAATTGTGGTATCCTTATTTATTCCACTCTGAATTCTGTCTACAGATCATGTGTATCCTTTCTAAGCTTCTACTTTTTCAACAGGTGATAAAAATGTGTATGTCTTTGCTCTCATGTTCTCCTTTTCTCCTTTAAAGTTCTGCAGAAACCCTAATAATATTTTTTCATTTATTTCTAACAGGCCGATTAGAGAACTGTCACAGACTTGACTAAATAAATAATGTATATTCAGAATCCTGTAATTTTGTAATTCAGACATCTTAGTCTGTAAAGTAAAACATGAATAGATCTGTCTTCAGTGAGATTTCCAAGGAACAGGGGGTGTAGGCACGGTATTTAATTCCTTGTGCTCCTCTCAAGTTTTTCTGAAAACCTATATGGATATGGTGATTTGAGCTGAGGCTGTTAACAGGCTGTCCCAGACAAATTCCTGTCCTTTTTATTATATTTTGTCTGAGTAAATTCCTCTCATTGTGTTATTTAGTAATGTATTTTTATATATCCATTTAGATACCCATTTATCTGTGCAAACAGTTTCTGACCTAGTTCTACTATACCCACAAGCATCATAACGTAAGCAGTGTCAGTGTAATGTGGGATTTGCACTGCTGCAGTTGATAAACACTTCAAATTTCACATCTGTATGTTTGCAGGATGTTGGGGCCATGCTGGGATCTGCAGAGGAGAATAATTGCAGTGGTGTAGCTGGTAGTGTTCCAGGTAAGGTCTCTTGTACCCCTTCTTCTGTCACTTCTGCGTGTAACGCAGGCTGGTTTGGAAAATATGTGGGAACTGGATGTCAGATTTGGGGTCAGAATCTTTCATCAGTGCTCACCAAAACTTAGAGCATGTCGTCAAGCTTGTTTCTGTTCTCAGAACAGCTTTTGATGTGGTAACTTGTCAGCAACTCTGCTTCATGTTGTTTGATCTGGCATGCCCCTCAAGTAAATCAGGTGGCTTGGCTACCTAGAAGTTCAGCTTTTTGCCCCTCTAAGGGAGGGCTTCTAAATCCTGGTTCTAGAAATAGTGTACATAGACTGCTTTGTTTTTTCAATGCGTCAGCAGTTATAACCTAAGTTGTAATTTCTGCTTTTTAGTTAAGAGCATTTGAGAGTTGTGAGGGGAACACATTGTCCTTTTCAAATGGAAGATGAAATTTTTCATGTAATCGTTGGTCTTCATTCACCGAGACTTGCTTTAGTAAAACATCAAATGCTGGAAGATTCCTGATAACATTCTGCACACGGACAAAAAGACATCAGAAGTATCAGGAGAACTGGCTGTGCTGGGACAGTCCCAGGGGGAATACTGGAAGGAAACTGGATGTTTCTCCCTGCAGTAATACTTCTGAGAGTTTGTCATCTTGGGCCTGTCTTCTTAGGACATCGGACCTTGACTGTTATGTCTAGCCTTGTCTGGGGGTCCCCCTAATTGTTGTTTGGCCTGAAGATTTCCTACCCATTTGTTGAATTTTGAAAGAAAAATAGTTTCTTATCCAAGTCACCTGGAGAGGAAAAAACATGAAGCTGTTTCCCTCAGAGTTGTTCAATCCCACTTTGAAAATGTTCAGTAGCTGTTTGGTGTTCTGTGACACGCAACCGTGTGTCTGTGCGCTGGAGCGCTGCCTCTCCAAGAGCTCAGCTCCCCGCTGTGATGGAAGGAGGAGAAACAAAACAAGGAAATACTTAAACGTGTTGGCCCTTCATGGTCTAGGAGTATGATGTAAAATTAATTAAAGTCTGTCTCATAACAGGTTCATAAGCCAAATTTCTGAAAGTTGGTAGCAGTATTTCATTGTCAGAAGGCCCAGCCCTTCTCAGGGACCCACACTGAGGGCATGGGGGGAGGGTCCAGGAGAGCTTTGTGTAAGTTGCTAATGCTGGTGGCTGTAATTCATTCCTAGAATAGTGGGAGACAACTGAATTCAGTAGTGGAAACTATTCAATTGACATGATAAATGAAGATACCTCTTTATTGAATCATTTACAGCGTATACTCCAGCCAGTAGTGATGTTCGGCCTTCTTGCTGCTTTGTGAGGGGGGAAAAGGAGGGAGGGCAGGAACATGTAAATAAAGCCACATCTCTGGGCTGAAAAAGGTATCAGTGGTTTTAAATGTCTGAATGGTTCTGGTATGAATTGGCTGTAGCCAGTTCACCAAAAAATGCCACCACTTTTAAGTGTCCTAGAGAAGGGAGGCAAGTTTAGTCATGTATGTTACAGAGCCGAGTTGTATAAAAATCTAGGGAAGTATGCAGCAGGATAACCTTGTGTTTAACCTAGCCCTTGTTTATTGTGTAAGGGCCCAGGAAGAGCAGAAGAAGTAAAATAATGTAATAAATCGTTACTGATGCGTCCTTCACCTCCTGTGTGCCGACCTGGGCCCCCCGCAGCGCTTCACCTCCCCCGTGGGACGGCAGGCAGCGCCCCACGCCCCCAGGCCGCTGCGGCCTCCCCCGTCAGTGCCGGGGCTGTGGCTCCCCCGGGGCCCCTCCCCTGCCTCCCGCGCCCTTCTTCTGCTTTCTCCGGGTTGGGGCCGCGGCTGGGCTCAGCGCCGGGTGCCCAACGCCCCTCTCCGCCGGCACAGGCCGCCCCTCCGCCTCCCCCC
>NC_048903.1:4515579-4727487 GCF_011077185.1 Oxyura jamaicensis | reverse complement strand
AGCGCCGGGGCGCGGCATGGCGGGCGGCGGGGGGGAGCCCGAGGGCCGGGCGGCGGCCGGGGGGGGCGCCCCCTGCCCCTGCCCCCCCTGCGGGCCCCGCGGGCCGTCCCCGCCGGCCGAGGAGGGCGACACGCGGCAGCGCTACGAGGAGCTCTGCAGCAGCCTCAACATGGACGAGAGAGCCCGCTCCGAGGCCTGGCTCAGCTTCCAGAGCATGAGGCGCAACTACACGCTGGAGGTGGGGCGGGGGGCGTCAGGGGACGGGGGGCCTCAGGGCCGTGAGGGGCCTCAGGGCGGTGAGGGGCCTGCGGGAGCCCGGCCGGGCGCGCGGGGCGGCCGCCCGCTGACAGCCCCCGGCGGGCCGTGACGGGCCCGGCCCCTCCTGCCCCCCCTGCCCCCAGCCCCTGCCCCGTGTCGGCGGGGCCGCGCCGATGCCCCGCGGGTCCCCGCTGCCCCCGTGCAGGTGCTCGCCGGGCTGGGCGGCGCGGGGAAGGGGCTTGCGTCCGCTGAGGGGGCGTCCCCAGGCAGGAGGCGCTGCGCGCTGCAGTTTGTTGGTAGTTCTGACACACGTAGTAAGCGTTGTGCTAGGCGGGGAGCGGCACCAACCGTGCTGCTGGGCTGTGGGTCAGCTCTGAAGTTCATTAACGTAACTGCTAATTGCCTAACTCCTGCTTTGACACCTTCAGCGTTAGGCGTTCAAGGCACGCTGCGGCGGTGTCAGCTCTGAGACAGGGAACCGGCTTCCTCGGTGGTTGGGCACGGTTGGTTCGGGTTGTGCTTCCCCTCAGCACTGTGGCAGAGGGTTTTCCTCCTCGGGACAGCTTTTACATCGCCGTGTTGTACCTCACAGGGAAACGATCTGCACTGGCTGGCCTGTGCCCTGTACGTGGCTTGCAGAAAAGCGATTCCAACCATGAGCAGAGGGACAGTTGAGGGAAATTTCGTGTCTTTAACCAGGATTTTGCGCTGCTCGGAGCAAAGGTAATTCTTATTTTGGTCAGTTTCAAAACACAAAATCTCAAAGGCTGCTTGTCAGCTTGAAAAACTTAGAAACTGGGAACAAAGGGTGGATGTCATTCTTGCTTCCTGCTCTTACAGATAGAGTTCATGCAGTGGGAATCTGTGTGCTAGAGCTCTTTGCCACACGAGTAGGACAGTTCCATTTTGGTCAGTAGTATGTCATAAAAACACAGCTTTTCAAAATTAGAGGTTAACTTCCTGTGCTCAAAAGGGGAAGAAACCACCCGTGAAGAACAGTTTTTTGAACATTGAACGAAGTGTGAGCTTCCCACGAGAGTAACCCTTTATTGCTTGTGACAACATTAATACCTTTTCGCTTTTTTTTTCTTTTTGTCAAGACTTTCACTTTTTATCTGTTCTCACTTTATGATGCGAAAGCAATGTCAGGTTCAGACACACTTTGCTCAGGTGTTTTTGTCTATAGCGTAACGAAGGAGAACTTCCTGAAACAAATGACGTTATTTATCAGCAGTGTGGTTGTTTTGTAGCAGTTCAGTAGATTGGCAAAAAAAGAATGCTTATATGACTGTTTATTATGCACCTTCTCTTCCTGTCTCCTTTACTGTTGGAGCACTATCATTTGTTTAAACAATACAGAAGAGTTCCTTCAAAAGCGTTTTTTTCCGAATCAGCCATTCAAGGATCTGAGTACGGACAAATAGTTTCTGTGATTTGGACTATGCAAGACTAGTAACGCTGAAAAAGGAGTGGAAATGAATGGAAGCCAAATTTATGAATTGAAATGTACATGTGTAAAAGTGGTATGCTGTATTTTTTCCTACTTCATAGAGCTTTTTGGTGTTCGGTAGAGGTCAGATTTTATTTTATTTCACTAGATAAATTATTCAGAAAAATGACAGCAATCTGGTTTTATAGTAAGCTGCCAGCTGGAGCTGATGGTATCTTTGTGAGGAAAAGCAAAGCACCTCGAACGTGTAATTAACAGGGTCATCAGCAGAGGGTATCGCAACGCGCCACGAGCTACCCAAAACCTCGTCCGTGTGTGTAGGTGAAGGACCGGCTCTGAACACTTTGAACTACAGCTGTCACGTTTGCAATACGGCCATTTTACTGGTAGTTAGGAAAGTAGCAATTGCTCTTTTGTTGTAAATAAATAAAAATGTATGGTATATTTCTGGAAAAAAAAAATACAACAACCTCTGAGATCTAACCTGTTCCATATTTTCAGCCTGATTGAGTTTTTTAACAAGATGAAAAAATGGGAAGACATGGCGAATCTCCCCTCACAGTTCAGAGAACGAACCGAGAGACTGGAGAGAAACTTCACAGTTTCTGCAGTAATTTTTAAGAAGTATGAGCCCATTTTTCAGGACATCTTCAGATATCCTCAAGAAGATCAACCTCGTCAACAGAGAGGAAGAAAACAGAGGTAATTTCTGTAATTTCCAGACTGACTTTAGAGCATCACTGTCACAACAATATCCTGAAATGGCTTGGTTGTTGTAAACGTATTTTAACTGTGTTTTCATAGTAGTTGTTTCTGATATTAGAGGCGATTTGTTTGTCCTCGCTTCCAGAAGTTTTGGAATCTTTTTTTCCAACTTGTCAGATCTGACAGGATGCGTGAAGTCCCCAAGCTGTTAAGTTTTTGTGTTAGGGGTAGGGAAAAAGATGAAAAGTGAAAACCAGCCTGTAGGTAAGAGAAGTACTAGTATTTGTAAGGTGGGGAAGGCTGGAAGAATTTGATCGTTTTATGGTCCAACAGCCTCACTAGCCCACAGAACGACTCAGGCTGTTTCACTACATGTTAATTCCCGTAGTTTTCTCCATAGAGGCAGATCTTCTGCATGTTTTAATTTATAGTGGAAGCTTTGCTTCTTTATCACTGTTGATAGAAGAGCTGTAAAACTATGCACTAGCATTCTGTTCTGGTTATTTTGATCTTCACAAGATTTTATCTGTTTACGCTAGCACTTTATCACGGCTTGTGCTAGATAGACTGTAAATATTAGGAAAAAAAACATTTCTTTGCTTTCTTCTTTTTTTTTTCCTTGAGATTTTTTTGTGAGCATAGCTTAGTGGTATTTGTAACCAAAATTGAGTTACAAATGCATTGAGAAGCATTAAGATGGCACTAAATGTTGAAATTATAATATACTGTGTGTATAATACTACAATTAGAGGAGGAGCCCTGCTAGTTGGTTAGCTTGGAAGGTAAGGTGTGAACTAATTTTGAAAATCAAGTCAGAAGATGATACTTCTGATTTTTCATGAAATACGTAATAGTTGTGACATTCCTTATATAACCTGACGTAACCAAATAGATGATTTAAGGCTGACCAGACAACTAGAAAAATGGATAACATGGCCTCACCCTGAATGAATTTGCCCTGCATTCTGTGCACCCTGTAAAGTTACATACAAAAATGCTGTACCTAAGTACATAGGTGACACTTGTGAACAAACAGTATGTTAACATCAACACGCTGTGTAATGCTTTCCAAGAACATGTATACGCGGTTATGTTGCTCAGAATACTCCTGAAGAAGGCATTTCAGCTCCAGCTCTCAATTCATGTTGGACTGCCATGGTGACATTCAAATCACTGCGTGCAGACTGAGACCGGGGCTTCTGTTGTGTCTGCAGTAAAGCACTGTGTAGCCTTGTCACTACCTCAGTCAGGTTTTTGTGTGTTTTGTTTGGTTCTGGGGAGAGGTTTTGGCTACTCCGTGGTAAAGCCTAATTTTCTTTCAGAATGATTGAATGTTGTGCGTCATTCTGTCAGTCTGAATTCATTGAGCTTACTTTGTGTCTTCTTGCTGTGTTTTTCCCCAAAAGACGACAACCGTGCACAGTGACTGAAGTGTTCCACTTTTGTTGGGTGCTCTTTGTTCATGCAAAAGGTAAGAGATTTGAACTGGAGTAAATACTGCAGACCTGGTTTTGTTTGTCTGTCTCATATCGATCCTTAAACGTTGGGCGGTTAGAGGCCTTTTGCAGAAGGGATCATCTTGTCTTAATTTCCCCAGCTGTATGTTTTACTGCTCTTCAGAGGTAAGCTGTATGTTGACGGTAGCTTTTATGTGAAATATTGCTGTGATGTTTCCAATATTTTGGCAATTTAAGCAGTAATTCCAAGGTAAAATTAGCTGAGAGTTATAGTGAATTCATTTTCAGAGACAGCTGTAATTAATATGAGATATAGATATATATTCACTAGGAACAAAAAATAATTTAAATTCCTCCTAAGTTTCCAACAACGGTGATAATATTTAATGGATTTTTTTCTGTAACGTAGTAAGAATGTATCATAAAACCCTAGGTGTGATTACTTTCATGCTGTCATCACAGATAGCATTCTAATTCTTTTGATAACCTGCCCCTTCACCCTTTAAAACAATGTGCACACAGTAACTGTATCAAACAGTAATCTGCATTACTAGGTACGTCTGCATATGTCTTTCTCACAAGGATGACTGTCCCTTGCTTTTTGGACGTGACAGTGTATATGTAACTGGTTGCCTTGAAGACTCGGATTCCTTTGAAGTACACAAGTGGAAATCCTCGTTAATAGGATTCCATAGAAAGTGCAGTGAAGAGACAGTATATTGCGATGTACGTGTAATTGTTGTAACGTGTGTATAATCACTCTTGTAGAAGCACCCTTAAAGCTAACATGAATAGCAAAGAATTGCAGCATTTTTTTCTTGATAATGACTGATGGGCCACAGGAGGGAACAGGAGTAAATCCTTTTGCACAAAGGATAGTGAAGATCCCCAAAATTTTAGCCTTAAGCTGTTCAGTCATCACATAATCTACAGTCTTTCTTCAAATCTGGTTGTTACAGTGTTTACCTGGGACTTCAGGTATGGCTTGGGTGAAAGTTCTCTGGGAATTCCGTATAAGTAAGACACTGTTTTGAGGCAGATAAAGACAAAACTTAGGCTGATCATTGAAGCAACTTTTGAAGATTCTTATCCATTAATAATTTCTGGAGTTTTTATATTTTTCAAGACAACTTCTAGAACACTAGTAGTCTCATTTCTACAAGGAAAGGCAGAAAAGAAGGACTGGGGGGTGTTTGCTTTGAATTTAAAAGTAAATGAGTTACAAGGTTCGTGCAGTGTGCTGTGATTTCTATAATTGGTTGCTTTTGAGGATAGGACAGAGTAGGTTGTCACAGTATTGAATTATCTGGCACTAATTTTGTCCAGTACAGATTAGCCTTTCCTGCTACACTGTACCACAGAGCAGAGGGTTGTCAGCAAGCTCTTTTTGGAAGAGTTACCAGCAATATCACTGGACCGTCACCATCGTCTCTTTGTGCAAAGATCGGGAAGGCTGTGGTATTGCACGGGTGCTGTACCAAACACCTGTGTCTGATGCAGAAGCTGCCTTTCCCAGTAGGGTGCAAATTCCATGTTTCAGGGAAAGAGATTCCTCCTAAATCAGCATGTTACTTGCATCCTTGAAAAACAGCATTATTTTACATTTTTTTGTTTGTTTGTTGTTTTTTTTTCCCCCTGCACTCCAGAGCAGTGCTCTCAAGCAGTATGAAATGTCTCTGCACTCCCCTGAGACCAGAGCAGAGTCAGTACTGTACCTGTTTCCAGTAGTCAGGACTTCACTTCGTTAGCACATTTGGGCAGCTGAGAGAGTAAGTGGGTCAGTCTGAAACATCTCAGGTTTTTCTTTTCCTTGCTATGGAAACCCCACTTCTGTGGGTACAGTGGCAAAAGCGCAAAGAATGGACTAATACGAGTCTTGTTCTTGCTGGATTCTTGGTTGGTATGTTTGAGGAGCTGCATCGTCAGTTAACTGGTGAGCAGTTTCAGACATGAATTAACTTTGTAGACTGGGATACTGTGCTGATAACACAGCCAATTAAGCTGAAAAAAAAAATTTACGGTATTGGTGAACTATAAAATTACTAAGTGACTAGTGGTAACTTTATTAAAGTGTGGCAGTACAAAAATGTAAACTAAATGTTTACCATTTGAGGAATTAAATATTCCTGTTAAGTTTTGTTCACTGTGTTTTGAGGGTTGGCAGTAACCCTTACCATGGCAACCGCACATCAGCGGCAAGTTGAGGCTTGTCACCGTGATATTTCTGCACGCCTCAAGATCGGTGCGTTCAGTTCCAGCAGTGCACAAAGTGCAGGTCTTGCTCGTAACCTCTGGTACACGCTGCACGTAAGATACTGACTCTGTTTAGCGATAGTGCTGTTCTCGCCTACTATTTTTAAGAACTTATTTTTAAACTCTATAACTTCTTCAAAATGCAATTCAAAAAAGATCTCTTTTTGCTGCACTGAGTTAGTTCATGCTTGGTTGTTGTGGTTTAACCCGGCTGGCAGCTAAGCACCACACAGCTGTTCGCTCACCTCCGCCCTCCCTCTCTGGGATGGGGGAGATAAACGGGAAAGTGAAGCCTGTGGGTTGAGATAGAGACAGTTTATTAAGATAGGAAAATAATAATAATGATAATAATACTACTAATAATAATGTGTACGAAACAAGCGATGCACAATGCAATTGCTCACCACCTGCTGACCAATGCCCAACCTATCCCCCAGCAGCTGCCCCCCCCACCCCGGCCAGCCACCCCTATATATTGTTCAGCATGACCCCAGATGGGATGGAATACCCCTTGGGCCAGTTGGGGTCAGCTGTCCTGGGTCTGTCCCCTCCCAGCTCTTGCTGCACCCCCAGCCTGCCCGCTGGCAGGACAGAGCGAGGAGCTGGAAAGTCCTTGGCTTGGTGTAAGCACAGCTCTGCAGCAAGTAAAACATCAGCGTGTTATCAGCACTCTTCTCATCCCAATCCAAAACACAGCACCCTACCAGCTACTAGGAGGAAAATTAACTCTGTCCTAACTGAAACCAGGACAGTTGTGAAAGGGAGTGGTAAATTATTATCTGAAGTGTCCCTGATTTAACAAATCACTTGTATGAACATACTGGTAATGTAAAATTAGATCTATTTTTGGCTGCTGGCAGTAGCTATTGCCACGCTGGACTTTATGCTTATGAAATTGATCCTGTCATAAAAGTTACTTTAAGATATTGTTTAACATTTTGCTGTTATATTTAGGAGTTTGGTATCTTTGTTGTGAACTTACTAATGATTTGGAAATAACTCTGATGAAAGTGTACAGTTAACACAGATTTCACGTAGACTTCATTATTTTAAATAGTTCCAATTATCTACATCCAAATTATTTTTAACAAACATAGAAAACTGGAAATAAATTTGAACAAACTGGTACGTTACTGGTAGAAGAGTAACAACATGTGTAGGAAAATGCTTTAATCGTACATACATTTTGTTGTGTCCTACATGAGTTTATTACTATATGGTAGATCTCTTCTGGGAGCTGCCCCTGTTTTTCATTGTGCGTTCAGCTAACTGGTTAGGACCTTACCTGAAAAAAAGAGTAAAAGACTTACTAGTATTGAAAAAGTGATAGAAAATTGTGCCGTACATATAAATTCATGGAACTGTGACTTATGATATGAATTAACGTCATAGTTGATTTTACAACTGCTTTTAGCTCTGACCATTTCTCTAAAGGAATATCATAAACCTAAATGAGTTTAGTAAAGAGTTGGGAATCTGAATATAACCTCTGTGAAAGGTGATAAAAGAATACAAGTATTCTTTTCTACAGAAAGATGAATTATATGAGAGGTATATAAAAGAAAAGTACATTGTAAACCAGTGTAAGATACACATTTGTAAAGATAGACTTATAAGAGAAATAAAGTTCAATGTATGTTTGTAATGAGCATGCCCCCAACAGAACTGGATTTGTTTTGAAGAATGGGGGGCTTGCTGTTCCCAGGACATCTGAACACTTGACTCTATCCTAGCAGGAGTTAAAGTTTTTTGCAACATCCCATAGCAATGCAAAATTGGGGAAAAGGACAGTCTCAGTCAAAAGCCATTCTTCCCCTTACACGACTTCATAACAACATTCCGCCTCAGAGAGATGGAGTAAGATTGAAGAAGTAACACTGCCAGGCACTGGGGCTTGTGTTCCCAGAGTGAGGGTAACAAAGTTTTTTCCTTAGGGCAGTTTACATTAGTTCATGCTGCTTCAAGTTACTTATGCACTGATTGATCAGGTTACTGTGAGAGGGAGCCTACAGTATGCTTATCAGCATCTCCGTAGGGTTTGTTTTCAAAACAGCACGATGTATTTGAGTTCCTGTATGATTGCTGCTGTTCCTGAAGATGTACTGTCATATTTGCTATATGTTAGTAAGCGTGTGTCCGTTTTACTCCCTGTATTTCTATCCAGATATTTCCAATCTTAGTCACCTAAATCTGTGCTTCAAAGATTCCATTATTGATTGCAATACAAATCTCAGTAGTTTTTTTGTAAAAAATAAATAAATAAATAATCTATGTTAATTTTAACTAATCTCATGTGTCTTTCTTGAAGGTAATTTTCCCATGATCAGTGATGACTTGGTCAATTCCTACCATCTCTTGTTATGTGCTTTGGATCTAGTATATGGAAATGCTCTGCAGTGTCCTAACCGTAAAGAACTCCTGAATCCTAATTTTAAAGGTACGTTAAAAAAAAAAGTCTTTATCCAAAGTCTGCAGGAATTCCTTAGGCTGCTGAAATGAGTATGAACATACATAGTACAGAATAATGGAGTAATACTAATTTGAAATATGTCAGAATTATTTTCTCTGGCTGGCCACACAGTTATTTTCCTACTAATGTCACATGTGATAACAGACTATTGGATTTTGCAAATCGTATATTAAGTCAAGACCTTAATATACTATGGAAATGCCACTGAAGGAGTTTCCAATCTAAACACTTCTGTTAATGACATGTTAACGTCAGTGGAAGGGTTTGTAATGACACAGTCCTTGTTGGACACAGTCAGACCAGAGGGCGCCCAGGAGGCAGCTGTTTGGAAGGCTCCACTGCTCAAAAACAAGGCTGGCACCTTGATTGTTTACACTGAGTGGGCACTGTACAATTAGTTATTATTTCAAGGGAACTAATTAGTTTACCATTTTAATTTCACACTACTTGAGACCACGCAGCACAGAATTTTAGTTTAGTAAGAGGACAGGGTATGAATTTGCAAAATCAAATAATACACTGTTCTTAACTGTAGGTCTACCTGACGACTTTCACAGTAAGGATTATAAAGTGTCATCTGATCCTCCATGCATCATTGAAGAACTGTGCTCTTTACATTATGGATTAGTTTTAGAAGCAAAAGGCATAAAGGAACATTTTTGGAAGCCATATATTCGGAAACTTTTTGACAAAAAGGTTGGTTAATATGTTTCTGAGGCAGAAAAAATTCTCCTTAGTCATTATCTTCAGGACTTTTTTAAGAACTGAAATGTACGTCCTTTGCTCTTAACTCTCTTACAGCTTTTAAAAGGAAAAGATGAAAATCTGACTGGATTTCTAGATCCTGGAAACTTCGGCGATAGCTTGTGAGTCAACTTTATTTGTGGTTTGGATTGCATTTGTATCCCCTTGAACTGTAACACGATCACATGTGTGTATTAACATTAATGCTAGCTAGTTGATTTGCAGATTTATTACTGTTTATGTATTACACTGAATTGTGTTTCAGTTACTTTTCTTTGAGGTGGTATGGCCTGAGGCATAAGAGGCATGATTCTTTAGTATAGCGTTACTTGATGTCTGCTTTTATTCTGGTTTCTATGTTGCCTAGATTTTTTTGTACATAATTGTAAATGTTAGGAAGAAAAAGCTGTGGTGGCACACTGAGTGGGGCTCAAGCCTGAGGGAAAAATCAGGTTTGGTGTTTATTCCTTTTTAAACCTGGAGATGCTAGGACTTAACTGTTTTCTTTTAAATGGTATGAAAACGGTAACTGCAGTTTATGGTGCTGTGATGAGTAAGGTTGGGGGAGTTTCCAGCCAAACACCAGCTCTCAGTATTATGTTCCTCCCATGGCCATAGCAACTGGCAAGCCAGCAGATACAGTGGAAAAATAATGTTCTTGCCGCTGCCATGTTTTAGATATTGTTGGTTTAAAATGGTTAAAACAAGCTCCGAGGTAGACTTCTGACAGGCCAGAAGTGTGCTCATTCACTAAACAGGTAAACGAAGCACTAAATCAATGGGTTTTGCGTCTGTCTTTTCCTCTGTTGTAGCAAAGCCATCAACAAGGCCTACGAGGAGTACGTCTTGTCAGTAGGAAATCTGGATGAGCGAATCTTTCTTGGGGAGGATGCAGATGAAGAAATTGGAACTCTCACAAGGTGCTTAAATACAACTTCAGGAATGGAAACAGCCGAACGAGTACAAGTGAAGCATAATCTGCAGCAACACTTTGACAGGGTGAGTCTGACATGGTCTCTTGCTGTTTTTATGGAGAAAGCATTGAGTTAGTCTGTGTCTGGTTGTAGCAGATGCTAAAAAAATTACCATCTTTATTGGAGAAGCTGTTCTGGCAGTGTACACAGCATCATGGAGTTACATTTTGCAACTGCTTAGATGCATTGTTTATTTTGTGGGGGTTTTTGGACAGTATTTCTCCATGCAGAAAGCAGACATTTACCTGTGATTATAGAACACCAAAATGTTCCTGAAGATGGAAAAAATATCTTACAGGAGAAGGGATATGAGGCAGGCAACTGAAGGATGTGAGCTCTCTTAGTACAGTTAGATCAGAGAGCACAAAAGGGTAACACAGGCTGGAGCACAGAAATGTGATCTTTTTCCAGCATGACAGTTGGTTGATGGCTTTCAACATTCTTGAGGACGAAAATAAAAAAAAATACTTTCTGCAACAGAGTGGGAGTGCTAATTGTTTCTGCTACATCCAGAGGAGGACTTTTTTTTATTTAAGAGTCACACTTGCTGACAGGAAGCCCTGGCTCAGTACAGATTTCCTACAAGCTTCAGCAGCCTTTGGTACTCAAAGGATGGGAGGGGGCTGCTGACATTTTTTACTTAGGCCTCTTTCGTGCTTCACTCCAGCATCTGCATTTCAGTGTGAGGTCATTTCATCTCTGCTGGTGCATTGTACACCAGCATTTGATCCCAACATCCAGGTGACAGAGATAAGGCATTGCTGGTGACTGAGACATAACTCGCTTGGGTTGTTTGATTCCTAGTCTTTTTCCCCAGATACATATTGTAACAAGTTAAGAAAGAATTCTAGAGACAGACACTTCTAGGTTGTAAGCTCTGAATTTTGGAACACTGGACAGTTGTTTGCTTATTTTCTGTCTTTTTAGTCCAAATCCCTCAGGATTACAACCCCACTTACTGGCCGCAAGTACATTAAAGAGAGCAACCCATATGTGACGCCTGTTTCCATAGCGACATACAGCTTGAGCCGCCTTCACACCATGCTGGCCGGGCTGAAAAATGCCCCCAGCGAAAATCTGGAGCAAATATTCAGGTAAGTTTGATGTTTAAAAAGTAGGGTTATAATAACAAATGTTATTGTGAGATAGTGTAATTTAAAATGCAAAATCATGATTCTGTAGTAATGTAAGAGCCAGAGGGATACTAGGCTTTCAAAACACTCTTTCCTTTATTTCTGTGCCTTTGTCCTTGAGACTGACAGCTGTAAGAAAACACAACATTTTAAACCCAACTTTCTGAGCTTCTTGAACAGCAAACTGCTAATAGATTTTCTTCAAGACTTTTCTTCTTACTTAGCAAACCTCACTACCCAGCAAGTCACTTCATACTGTAGGAATTAAAAATAGTTTTTTCCCCAAGCAGATAAACTTTTACCTTAGGTACTATGTATTTTAATCCACTTTTTGTATCACGTGGAAAATGCTGTTTAAGTATTGAACCCTTACGATGAAAACATGTATTTACTACAATACGTACAATAATACTACTACATTGTGGGTGTTTTACAGCTACACACATACGGGTGTATTTGCAGTGCTGTCTGAGATATTTACAGCTTCATGCTTTAATCATATTATCCAAATTGTAGATTTTGGTTTGGTTTTGTTTTTTTTTTCTTAGTAGGAACAGGACTTTGAAAATGTTTAATTTGTATTTTCAGGGCATGTTCCAGAGATCCTTCTCAATCTATTGCAAGCAGAGTAAAAGAAATGTGTGAACTCTATTGCCAGAGCATGCAGTCTGAAGGAGAATTCAGTAATTTTTCTAAAGGTAGGAAACATTTCGGTTACACGAATAGAGATTAAAGTGCACTTAAAAATGCTGATCTCTTTTAAGTAAGCTTTTTGTTTTTATAGAGGCTCTGCTTTACCACAAGAATATTTTTTCTATTACTTCTGTCTTTTCCTGGTATTCTTAAGACATGGCAACATTCAACCCTGTATAAACTTTCATAATTAAATGTGGCTTAAATCATTGGAATTTGATAATTCCAAGTTCTACAGAAGGAAAGGAAAAAGCACACTCAAGGGTAGAACGGCTTGGGTTGAAAGGGACCTTAAAGATCATCGAGTTCCAAGCCCCATTGTGAGAGGGTACTACTTTTCATCTCAAGTCTAAGAATATTGATAGCATGGATTTTTCATAGTAATGAAAAACCAGACTCATTGTATTTTTCAAAATTCCTACAGCAAATTTGGCTTAAATACAAGGTTTGGTTAGTACAGATATTAATTAAAATCTTGCTAGTATAAACACAAAGTATTATTTGCAAAGCTGTCAAGATTTGTGAAATGAGCAAAGATGGATTGGAAATTAGGAAGATGCTCTTTGTGTCTGTTCCTGTCAACACAGTTGCTTCAGTGTTTTCTGTTGCACAGTACAAGTTGGATCCATGTAGATCATTTCCAAACAGTGTATTTTCTGAACTTGAAGTATGTGCATTATATTATAGCAATAATATAATATATTGCTATAATATAATTGCTATAATATAATACATGTTGTATTGCACACGGTGTACATGGTGTACTTGGTTCTTGTACATGGTGTTTTTTTTACCAAATTGTGGGTTCAGTCATAAGTAAGTTGTTCTGTTCTGCAATCACAAATCTATGCAGGATAGGGGAGAGATACCACAGTTACTGCTAAGTTTTTAATGTTAATCAGATTTAGTCCTGCAAGTATTGTAGCCCCTGCCACACAGAAATCCAAGTAAATTATCTTAAGCTATAGGGATGAAATACAATTCAAAAATCATGATTTGTTTTATGATATTTCTATTTAAAATTCCTGCAGATGTGGCCAGTAAGCATTTTCGTCGTGCTGAGGTACTGTACTACAAGGTTTTGGAGTCGGTTATTGAGCAAGAGAGGAGGAGACTGGGAGACACTGACTTATCTGTAAGGAAAACTAATCAAATTGTGCCTCATTTTAAAGTCGGATCTGTAATAAGGAAATCAGTTGTAGAGCATGACAAAGTGATTTTTTCAGTGAGGGTAAATTTCTGAAAAGTAGCCTGAAAGTGTAAGGAAAAACTGTACAAGAAATCATTTGTGTTTGCAAACACAAAGGATACATAAACTTTTTTAAGGAGTAAAAGATGTCTCATTTTGGATTATGTTCTGTCACCTACAAACGCAGGTCTTTTTTAAACACCTGATACTCTTGCTGCTGAGACAGAACAGAACCCAGTTTACTGTTCTATAGCTACACTGTAAATTAAGCACTAAAATTTGCAATTCTCTTGCAGGCAATACTGGAGCAAGATGTGTTCCACCGGTCTCTGCTGGCGTGTTGCCTTGAGATCATTACCTTTACCTATAAGCCACCTGGAAACTTCCCCTTCATCATTGAAATATTTGACATTCCAGTTTATCATTTTTATAAGGTAAAGTATTTAACAGTTAAAAAACGCTGACCAAGTCATGCATGCTCTTGCCTTGTATTAAGTCATCTCCTTACCTAGATGTTAATTTGTACTTTAACTCTTCATTCTCAGTTTTTACCCTTTTTGTGTTGAAAGATATTTATATCTGGCTGTCATTCTGGGGTGTAGCGTGGGCATTTAAATATCAAAGTATGGTTTCTCAGTTTAACACAGGAGCAGTGTAGCCAAATAGTAACTAACAAATTATCATTTCATCTTGAACCAGCTAATGAGCTGTTGTGGCAGCTATTCTGAAACAGCGTGTGACATGTTTTATAGTTTGTTTAGAAAAATACCAATACCTATCTTCTAATAAACCAGCAGGACAGCAGCTGACTGACCCATAGTGATGCAGCCTGATACTTCTACTAGTCTCTTCCCTGAAAATTAGGAATTAGGTCTTTCTGTAAGAAGAAACACATGAAAACAAGTATATTACACTTATCACTCACTGTTTATTTAGTATTATGTGGAGTTCATAATTCTCTGCTTTACAGGTAATCGAGGTTTTTATTAGAGCAGAAGATGGCCTTTGCCGGGAAGTAGTAAAACACCTTAATCATATTGAAGAACAAATCCTGGAAAGCATGGCATGGAAGCAGGAATCCATTTTGTGGGACAGAATCAGAGATAATGAAAACAAAGTTCCTAGTTGCGAAGAGGTAAGCATTTCTTTACATTACATAACTTCTCATAGTTTTCCTATTCAGACAGAATAATAGAGAGTGGACATGATACCCTGTACAATTGCTACACTGGTTTTAAGTTAGAGTAGTTTTTCAGTGCTCTTCAGTGTTTCATTTTCTTCCATATACTTTGCCATTCAAACATGTTAGGTTAGAGGTTTTTAAAAATTTGTTATGCAGTGAATCTGTGAGAGAGACACTTTTATTAATAAAAGTATAATTATTTTAGGTAATGCCACCTCAGTATTTTGAGAGATCTGCTGGGAACAGTGTTGTAGGTTCTCCACTGACACCAAGACGAATAAACGAGGTTCGTGCTGAAACAGGAGGACTTGGAAAAGGTGAGATTTTTAAAGCATAACATAGTTATTGGTCTTAGACTACACCTTTAGTTTACAAACCTAAATGGTGTTACAGAAGGAAGCTACTCTGGTAATTAGTTGCAAAACTTGTAAGTGGTATTTCTATTGCAACTCACATAGTTAAAGTCAGATGTTTAAGATACATTAATTATTTCAAATCACAATAGTGTTTTGTTAGGGTGGTTTCAGGGTTTTACGTGTATGAACAGTCTATATGTGTGTGTAGACAAATATATAAATACATTTATTCTAATCACTAGCCCCTAAACAGTTTGTTTCATTGTTATACCAGAATAGAAGCTCTGCTATGTATTTACTTCTGTGAAGCCTGCTTTTTTTCTGGGAAAAAAAATAAAACACGTTAGTTTAGAAAAATACTGAGCACTGCATTATTTGAGATCAAGTCATCTGTAACAGTGATTTATAAGCGACAAATGTAGACAACTTTTTAAAAATGTTTCCAGAAGAACTTTGGCTGGCAAGTTTTGGTTCTTATTAAATTTCTTTCATGTATTTGTATAATAAGGGATTATACAAGAATTAAATGTGTATATATAAATATATGTATATGTATTATTTAAATCCTCAGGCCTCTCATCTTCTCCCACGACCCTGTATGACAGATACAGTTCTCCTACAGCCAATCCTACCAGGAGAAGACTGTTTGTTGATAATGATAATACCTCTGACAACGGAACTCCAGTAAGAGTTTCCCAGCAGCCCGTGGTAAACACGGTGCCTGTGCAGAACATGAATCCTGAAGCGATGTCCGTAACTCCTGTGCCTGGCCAGACGCTAGTCACAGTAGCAACTGCCACCGTAACAGCCAATAATGGGCAAACTGTTACAATCCCTGTACAAGGTAAGGGAAAAGTGACAGTAGGATTAGGCTGGTTCCCATCAGACTATTTGTACGCAGGAGAGTACATGAGGGAGAGTAGCGTCCTAGTGGCAAAAAGCAGGTTTAAGAATTAATAATTAGGAAAAAATTGTATGCATAGGTGAGCAGAATGTAGAGACAGAATACTGACAGCACAAAGATCTTCTGACTGCCAACAACTGTTTATTAAACTTAAGTATTTTATTAACCCTTCCTTCCTCAGCTGGCAGGGGAAGAAAGTAGCATTATTATTAAAAATTAGTTCAATTCCTTTATATTCTTGTCTTCTTATGATAAAAAGTCCAAAGCAATTTCATATCTTTAATATGCTATATATTATAAGCAACTAATAAAAGAATTTCTGAATTATTAAAGCAATCAAAATATCATTCATACCACCAAAACTTGCTCTCATTTCAGACTCTTTCTTTCTTAAATTACAGGTATTGCCAATGAAAATGGGGGAATAACTTTCTTCCCAGTCCAGGTAAATGTAGGTACCCAGCCTCAAGCTGTCTCTGGCTCCATTCAGCCCCTCAGCGCCCAGACTCTTGCTGGTACCCTGAACACTCAGATGGCTGGGGCAACATTACAGCTACCAGGCCAGGTAACTGTGCAGCAGATCTCTCCTGGAGAGCAAAGACAAAGCCAGCAACTTGCCACTGCCGCATCTGCCAGGCCCCGGAAGATGGGCTCACTTTCACTCTTCTTTAGAAAGGTACTTTTCAGTCTGATTTGTGCTTTGTTTAGTTTGTATTGTGGCAGGTTCTCTATGATTTAAAAATATTTACTTATTTTTAATAACAGTAAGAGAATATTCAGTTTAAAACTTAACGTATCCCTTAAGTCTGTTTGGATACTTACCTTAAGAGTAGTTTTCTTATGCAGACCATTTCGCACTGGCAAGGGCGTAGATTAAGACTGCTCTTGTTGTGGAGTAGATTACAGACGTGGCCAGCAGTCGCTTAAAGGTGTCCATTTTCTTTAAGGCTCTTTAAAAGAAATAAATTCACCTTTGAGATGTTCTTATTCAATACAGCAGTTACGTGGTGCTGTTCCTGCGCTCCAAATAATTCCAGAATTTAAGCTTCAAACAAATGCTTTCTTAGCATCAATACCAATAAACACAAAAGTTAAATTTATTCTTCTTTCGACTTAACATTTGCACAAGTTCTACAGGCTGTACAAGTCTGAATTGTGCTTTATCTTGGGTGAGAAAAGCAGTATTGATGTGCTCCTAAGCAGAGTCTCAATTTCAACAGGTGTATCATTTAGCTAGTGTTCGTCTACGGGATCTCTGTGTCAAACTCGATATATCTGATGAGCTGCGGAAAAAGATCTGGACTTGTTTTGAGTATTCCTTGGTGCACTGCCCTGAAATCATGATGGACAGACACTTGGATCAGCTGCTCATGTGTGCCATCTATGTAATGTCTAAGGTAAGGTGAATAAAAACACCTGCTTTTTTAAGGCTTAATATGCTGTGACTACAAATTCCTCAACCTACCCAAAAACCAACCACCCCTAAACAAATCATAGGGAAAGAAAACAACACAATTTTAATCTTTTCTATTTGTCTATCCTTAGGTTACTAAGGAAGACAGATCATTTCAGAACATTATGCGCTGCTATCGGACACAACCACAAGCTAAGAGTCATGTAAGTACAGTTAATATTAAATGATGTGGCTTCTGGTTAATTACATGCCTTTAGGAATGTAGAGATTTTCAAAATAAGATTTAATATTAAATATAAGCAGTCTGTGAGCACTCTCCTTAAAGACAGAGTTAAAATTGTGCGCTACCAAAAGCTTTTTATGCTAAATTACATTTATACTTGAAAATATGTTCACTTACAAGCTACAGCACCAGTGCCTTGTGGATAATCATCATCTTAGGAGGCTGTATTTTCCCCTGTAGGAAACAATCTTATACCACAGAGAAGTTTTCTAAAGAGCAGCTCTATCGTGCATACTATTGTTTGCTGACTATGTAACCGCACATTTACTCATAGTTCCCGTCTTATGCCTCTTTTTCCCTGCAGGTGTATCGGAGCGTCCTGATAAAAGGCAGGAGACGACGACGACAGTCTGGCAGCAGCGATAGCAGCAGCCAGCAGAACTCACCTACAGACAGGAGTAAAGAAAAAAACAAAGAAAAAAGTGAGTGTTTCCAAATTGCATGTTTGTTTTTAATCCCCCTTCCAAAACAGTATGCACGGAGAACAAGTTGCATTTTGCGTCGCCCCACACCAAAGAGATTCTTCTTTGGTACAGTTGGGTACACCTAAGAACATACTCTGAAGGAGTTGCTAACTCGAGTTCAGTACTACATTTGAATCAGGCCCGTTTGAATCAGTCACCGCCTAGCTTAGCTTCAGATTACCGCAAAGGTGTCCTAATGCTTTTGAGGTACACTGGTATGCCGAGGACCCCATCTTTGTGAACCAGAGAACTCCAGTGCTGGCCCCTGTTCAGCTACTCATTTACTTATAACCACCATGGAGCTGCAGCAATTTCTTTTAATATTTTAGCTGAGAAGCAGTAGCTGTCTGGCTTCATGCTAAGAACAAACCAGCCGCCCACAGCATCTATTTTAGCAAATCTGTTGTCTCTGAAGTGTAGATGAGTCGTTCCTCAACATTTGAACTAACACATTTTCCTCAAATGACCTTCTGCACAGGAAAGCAAGTAACTAATGCTGTGTATTCTTACCGCCAGCTACTTAAGAGATGACAGTATAAATGTAGATCTTAATGTTTTCTGTCACAGAAAGGTGGCAGGGAGGGGAAAAAAAAAGTACATACTGTTTGCAACTTCCCACATTAAACCAGCAGGAAGTCCTGCCAAGGCATCTATTCCTACCCGTGGCTGACAAAAGATTGACATTCCTTATTTGAAATTTTGCCAGCTGGCAACTAGAGCAAGCTACTGTTAAAACTATAGCAAAATTCCTAAGAAACGCGGTGTTAGCTGAGCTTAAAGCATGTGTCTGTACATATACTCAGCAGGTTTATCTTGTACAACATACTGCTTTTTTGTAAAGAAGGATGCTAAGGCAACACAATCACCATCTCCACTGTCGACACCAAATTCAGGGTCACCGTACTGCAATTTAACAATGGAATGCAGCTCTTGTGTGCAGCTGACTCTGGGATCGGAATGATTGAAATGCCCAAGGCAGTTGTGACTGAATAAAGCAGAGCTTGCTCTTGTCTCTTCAGCTAGCAGAGACTCCAGCCCCGTGATGCGATCCAGCAGCACCCTGCCTGTACCTCACCCCAACAGCGCTCCCCCTACACCGACCCGGCTGACTGGTGCCAACAGTGACACTGAGGAGGAGGAGCGAGGGGACCTTATACAATTCTATAACAACATCTATATTGAGCAGATTAAAGAGTTTGCCCTAAAGTATACATCAAATGGGGTAAGTTAACTCTGCTTTTCATTAGTAAATACATCTTGTTTTGTTGTACGTACAGTAAAATACTCTCAGCTAACCTCATTTTAAGGGAAGCAAATTCAAGGGCTTTTTTTTTAGTGACAATTTCAGTTCAAGGACTTACTCTGGTGCTGAAATATTAAGCACTTCTGTTAATTAATCATGTATGAAATACACAACACCAAGCCATGTCATCCATCAGCCTCAGATACGGTTAAAGTCAGTCAAATATCAGTATGGCCTAGAAGTATGGCCGAACTTGCCGACGTTCTGAATAGGTAAGGGTATGACGTAAGTTTGGAAAAAAAAAATCTAAACCATGCTTAAGGTGACCAACTTACAAAAGCCTTACTACCTTACTGCAGGTAGCTTACTGAAATTATACAGCTCGTATTGAATACTTTTTCTTTTTCCCTTGAGCAGACCGATTCTCCTCCGCTCTCGCCCTACCCGTTTGTAAGAATCGTCTCCCCTCGCCGAATACAGCTGTCCCAGAATCACCCAGTATACATCTCACCACACAAAAATGAGCCTACTCTCTCTCCTCGAGAGAAAATATTCTATTATTTCAGCAGCAGCCCATCTAAGGTAAGACTTAAAGTATTTTAGTTTGATTTTACAAATCTTTAATTCTACCTTTTCTTTTTGGTAGTGCAAACAGAGAACGTTCTACAACACATCTTCCTGTTTGCATTGTTCAAGGTGTACTTTGTCACCTAACGCTCTCCAAAAGGGCAGTTCACGTATCTAAGAAGCTATAAAGCAATTAGGTGTCCAAATTACTTGTGTACTTGGAAAAGTTACCCTTTGTGATGGTACACATGGAAGACTCGAGAGCCATGGCCATGGTGCCATTTGCTTTCAGGTAACAAGATGGGTGATTTGGCATGAAGACACTTGAAGGAGTAGAATGCTAAGTATGGTCATACCCTCTTAACTGCTTAGTAGGGCAAAAACATCTCAATGTGAACAGACTTACCAAGTGAATATGAAACAGCCTGAATAAATCCTGTGATCTCTGGTCACCAAGAATGGAGTAGAAATCTTCCTCGGGAAGCATCTTCATTCAGAATCAGAACTGCTGCATCTGTGGTGTGAGATAACAAGTCTTAACTACAGCATGAAGGCCTTTTCACCTTTATGTGCACACCACCAGAGCACCGAAAAAGCTTGTACAAAAGGCTTGCTTGAGAGAGAGCAAAAAGGGTTGGTTTGTTACAGCAAGCACTTTGTATAATTGCCAGATATAAGGCACATGTAAGATCACAGTAAAGGGATTAACAACACTTCACTTTTTTGGTAGCCGCAATAATGAGAGATAATTCTGCCTTTTTTTTCCTGCTTCTCCCCAGAGGCTAAAGGAAATTAACAGCATGATTAAAACAGGAGAAACTCCAACAAAGAAGAGAGGCATTCTCTTAGAAGAGGGTACCGAAGCACCAGCTAAGCGGATCTGTCAGGAAAATCACACTGCTCTGCTAAGACGACTACAGGATGTGGCAAATGACAGGGGGTCTCACTGAGGTCAGTGATCCAGCACAGGAATTCCCTCTCTCCTGCTGCACGGGGCCAGGTAGCTTCATGCATCGTAGAGGTTCACCGAGCCATGCAAACACCAGGCTGTCATCTTGTCTTTCCACCTCATGCCTGCCTCCTGCCAGACTGCGCTGAGCCTTTGGACGTGGCAGGAAGCGGCAGGAGGCGTCTCCTACAATGCCTGGGACACTGAGGATGCATTTCAAACTGCAACTCAAGCTTGCCCCATCATTAAAGCTAATTATAAGGCAAGGGAGCTGTCTTCAGGCTTTGGCTTGAGAAAGCAGTTAAAAAGCTTTTTATTGCTTGGAGGATGCATCCCTCATAGAGCTTTCTTACCTTGCAACAGGTATTTAAATCCATGTGCTCTAACCAGTCTACTTACACTGTTTTTGTCAGTGCTTTACCTTTTCAGCTTTGGACGAGGAAGTTATGTATGTATCAGATATGGGAGCACTGTGCCAAGATGCTCGTATTCAAGGGGGTCTTTTTTATATATATAACATTAATGACCTCTGCAAAAATAATGACTTACGTGATTTTCTAGAGAAGTCCAGTTGTTCCCCTTGGAAAAGGAAGATAGCTTAATTCATGGCTAAAAAAAAACAAACAAAAAAATCCTATGTGAATGGATAGTTTTATATTCAGGATGTTCTGTGTGCCCCTGAAAACCATCACATTATTTTGCTTTAACGTTTGGGCACCTTGTATAAAAGTAGCTAATTTTGTTATGCATTGTTTTTAGCTGTGCAATGTTTTAAAGTGAACTCATGTTCAAAAGGTGGCACTTTTGATAGGGCTGTGAAGCATCATTTTTAAGGCAGATTAGTTTTGCTGTGTATTTGCAATGGCACTTTCTAAATGTGAATATTTTTTTTAAAGGCTGGCTTCGGCTATTTTTCTTTATTGAAGCAATTTGACTTTTGTATTTATTTTCAAATTGACATCCTATAGCTCCCCTCTTCAGCAAATGGCATTAAGCATTAATTTTAACTTAATGTGCATGCAGTAATGAATGCAGGAAGCTACGGATGTTTACAAGCATATAAAATTCATTGAAAAAAGCAGCGTTTCTGCAAATTGCTCTTTTTGAGAGTCAGGAACTGGCCATCTCACTTATTCAGGAGGAAGGTAGCCTCAACCTCTTAAAAATGTATACTTAGCTTTTTGTTGTTGTTGTTTGATTTTAAAGGACAGAGGGGTTGTGATTTTTTATTCTTTTTATGGACAAAAATCAGGCTGCCTGGGGGAGAAATCCCTCCCCTACTAACAGGATCAGCAAGCACTGCATGTATCAATTAGACCGACTAATTGCTTTCATTTAAAATAATTCTAAAATACCAACCTTGTTGGTATGCTTAAGTCCTTTCCTAATACCTGGCGCGCTATACTATAGCGATTTACTCATGTTCACTGACAACTGGGGACAGTGTTGCTGTTCAACGTAAAATTTAGCACACACTTGTTCTATAAATTTTTATAATGAAACAATTAAAAGCTTGATGTTTTCACTCAGTCCTGCTCCTTCGAATAATGGGAAGGTTTAGGACTTAATTTCACTGTAAATTCAATTAAGGTAAAATAGAAGCATCTTTCATTCTTACCTGTGTAACGAAGGCTGAAGTCGAGCAGTTGTATAGATGTTTCTGTAAAAATATTTATGAAGTTGTCAGACAATTCTTGTTACTTCGTACCATTTACATTACTTTGTATGAAAATATTGCAAGTGTATTTTTCAATAAAGAATTTATAAACTCACAATAATGCTCATGTGAAAAAAGCTTCTTATGTGCAAAGACAAAAATAGCATGCGTCTCTCAAAGGCTAAGTTTGACCAGTTGGTGCATAAAGAAAATATCAAAACAGTGACACAGCTGAGAGCTGTAAGGCACGTGATGTGCTTCAAGAAGAACTTTGGACAAACACCGTAATTAATGGTTTAAAATAACAATAAAAATTTGCGCTTACTGGTCACACAAAGTGAAAAGGCTTTACCCTTGCCCCAGTTTAGTCACTGTTTTGAGTTTCCTCACGTTGCTCTGTTGTCACTTGGTGCCTGCAGGAGGGGAGGGCCCGGCCCTGCCTTACCTGGGCGTTGCTGCAAGCAGTCGCAGGCTGGTGGGGGCTACATGGGCTTGTGGTGGCCATGTTCCTCTTCCTGGTGGAGGCAGCGGCGGCAGGACGGGGGCTCCGTGCCAGAAGAAGACCCCAGAACGACAGCAAGCTGGTGCTGCCTCCTTTCAGGCACTTAGAACACATTTTAGTCCAAGGAAAGCAAAAATGTTTTCATGAACACTACCCTCTGTACTCATATTTGAGCTCAGTTAGGGAGATTTGTAATCAAGTTAAGAGCTGTTTGGACCAGTAGCAGCCAGGTACTATTTTTACAACTATGTCCTGTTTTTTCTCTGCGTTGAGCTAGCAGCCCTGGCCCTGCTTCATGAGCATCTGCTGGTTTTATCCCTTTATGAAACCAGATTTTTAAGGAACCCTCAGTAAACCCTTAGGTTGCAAAGAATATTAGGTATACAGCTTGTAGTGTACACTTTAAAAGAAAAGCTAAAAAAGCTACTTCAGAGGTGTTCTAAAGAAAAGTGCGCACGTAAACGTTGTCTTTTTTTTTTTTTTTTAATCAATCAATTACAGACTATTTGCTCCAAGACTTAATTGTTATGCTAGCAGGCTAAAATTTCCATTTCTCTTTCTGAAACATTCTTTACAGAATGCAGAATTGCAAAGACAATACTTAGAAGTGTTTTTTCAAAATGCCACTTCAGAAAAGCATTGCAAGGACAACTTTTTCAGTTAATTTTTCATTAGATGACATACCAGCACTAGGAGCTGTAACAGCTAACGAGGAGAAAAGGCTTTTGTATCAGCAGTACGGTTTTGGTACTTGCTTGCCTAGCTTGCTCCTGGAACAGCTCCTTTTAATACACGAGCTGATTCTAGACGATCCAGTTATTCTCTCCCCTTTTTCAACCTGGAAAAAAAAAAAAAAAAAAAGATTATTTGGATTTATTCTAAACTAAAAAAGTTCAGCAATTTTACACAAATACAATTGTTTTCACATCAGCGAACTGCTCTTAACGTTTTACTGAGAGAAACCCAGTAACAGCCTACCCACCCAGCCTACAGCTGTCCATAACAGCTCAAAAATAAAACATGCTCAAACCACCATCATTTTTAGTACTTCCTTTCATCATCCTTTCTTGTCATTGCTTTTACTGATCTTTAATTGTTTTCTAAACCCCAGCAACAACTGCACAAATAAAACAATCGTAGCCACATCTCCAGTTGCCACTGGGCTATGGATTTGCTCCATATTGATTTACCTCTGCCTCCACCCAACACCATCAGTAGTTCTGGGGATAAGATTACTTTTCTGCTTTACACAGCACTATGAATTAAGCTTTGTGTCTATCCTGCTGCAGCTGAAATAAAAGAGCAGCCCAAAATTAGAAGGGATTAAACTTCCAAGCAAGTCCTTCAATTAAATGGCTTAGGAAATTTGCAAGTCAGTGATTTATTACAGAGCCTTCTGAATAATATAATATAAATAGATAAAAACCATCACCTGCCAGTTTAACCCTGGTTCTGCCTCCCTGCCTAGCTGGCACGTTGTGCTCAGCCAAAATTCCAGGCCCATTTTCTGTTTCACACCAGAGTCTCTGTTTCACTGAACCTTTCACATACTGAATTTGAAGTATTTAAATCTCAGTTCCCCAGAAAAGCATAAGACAAACAGCAGCAAGACAATTAATGCTCACAGTATTTCAGCAGCTTCACTGCAGGCTGGTGCACGGGCTCTCAGAACACTTTCCCCACGCATTTTCCTTGAAACAAAACCACACCACCACTTTCCGTGCAATACAAGCTCAGCTTTCCGGTCAGTTACTCCATTTCTGTCTCCTACTGCAAGCTCCAACAGACCGGTGACAATTCCAACACACTTGCAATTCCTCCGCCCGTCAAAGTCTGAAATACACAGGCTAGCAGGGCACCGATGCCACGCAGAAGTGACACGGTCAGTGACAGAGCCATATTTTTTCCTTTGCACTGAGTTACAAGGAAGTCCAACGTTCCTCTCATGAGTTTTTGCAAGTTCAACACTGCCTTCAAGTCCCCTTTCAGTATGCTGTACCCATCCTAGAGGCTCCCTAGCAGAAAAGCTGCAGCCATGCTTCACTGGACAAACAGATTCGTTATATATGGTAACGACTGATGGCACACAATGAACAGAGCATGGTGTGGAAAGGAACAAATGCCTATTTAGCGTTATCAGATATTTCTACCCTAGAATGCAAATAACAGCCAGAAAAGCTCATCAAGGATTTTTTTCCCCCCACACAGCAGATCAGCTGCACGGGAACCAAGAGAAAGGTACCGCAGCAACAACAAAAACATTCTCCAAGTATGATGACAGTTGTCAGGCAGCTGTCAGACTGCTGCGCGCTGTGCCATGCGCAGGGCTGAGAGCAGCCCGTTCACCAGGCATAGAAGTGCTGGGGAAGGTGCAAGCTGGATGCGAGCTCCTTCCTGCAGCCCCACTTCTAACACTATACATTGCCAAACACAGGGTTAAATAAGAGATACCAGGAAAGACAGAGAAAGGCCTTTCCCGTGTACTGCCTTCAGGTTTGTAAAATTGCTAGTATGAAAAAAGCAAAGAAAAATAATAATAATAAAAAAAAGCAAAATGTGCCCAACCACCAAAGCAGTCTCTCTCAGAACAAAAGGGACTTTGGACAGTCACCTTCTTTGACCCCAGTCCATGTGTACAACCACTCACAGCAGCTCAGCAGCCTTTCTACTAAACATTTCAGAAGTACTGGTGGCAACAAACAACTGAAGTCCCACACTACAGTCCCAGCTACAGCCCTGTCCTGTGCCACCTGCCAGCCCTTCCCTGGCAGGAGAGGCAGGCAGCCGAGCAGGATGCTGACTTCCCCTTACTGCCTCCCACCCTCTCCCAGGAGCAGAGCGGCACTCGGTCACTCACCGTTTTCCATGAGAGGCGGATGCAGCCTCCAGCCTCTCCAGCGAAGATCCAGGGAGACAGGAGCAGGGCTGTGCCTGCCGGGGAAGCCAGGAGCCCCCCGGGGCCACCTTGGCCCAGAAGATGCCAAGGGTGCTGTGTTCACACCTGATGGGGAGCACTCAGGATTTCCAGTACTTTTGGAACACCACTTCAATAGTTTATAACAACAGAGAACCAAACGCAGAACACAGCACATTTAAAGCCAATAAATACGTGTCAGTTGGCTGTACTCATTTACACGGCCATTTACACAGATCTGCACCTCATGCAAAGAGGTAACAACAGCTTACAGAGCTGCATCCAAGTTCAGCTGCACGTACCTTTTTCAGAAGCACCTGGTTGGTAACTCAGACTTTGAGTTCTTCTTATTTTAACCTCAAATTTGTTCAGCAAAGATTCACTCTAAATTGTATTTCTCTTACAAGTATCAATGGAAGTACAAAATTTCAGGAAGAGCATAGAAATCTCAGAAATTTTCAATGGAGGTACTAAATTTCAGACCCTCTCTATGACAATGGAAACTGCAGGAAGAGCAGCCCCACAGAATGCACCTTCGGATACACTTTGTTGCCTTAAGAGGCCTGCTGTTCTCCACATACCCCCCGCACTCTTCATCTGAACAGGAATTCCAGCACTACTGGCATCACTCCAGGCAGCCCCAGGAAACCACTGCATCCCAAAGGCAGAAACTTGAAAAGGTATAAAGCACTGTCATGCATTAAGGCTTTGGCATTACCTGAAGGAGAATAATTACTTCATTCATACAACACTATAGAAGCCACGCAAGCCACCCTCACCAGCACATTAAGTTAATCGTTTGGTATATTGTAACATATTACTTGTGAGTTCATCGTACCTTTCCTTAGAAGCTAAGGATTTGTTCCCAAAAATTAGAAAGCCTGTTATAGGACAAGTGGATTTAGCTTCTGTCAGACAAAAACAACACAGAGAAACAAAAGCTCGCATCATATTTATACGAGAAGTCACCAGTACTTGTTTCTTGCACTAATGCCATCAGTACAGGTATGAGGAGCCAAAGGAAAAGCAGGCCAGCTGTAAGAGGCTGGCATCACAAGATCTGAAGCTATAGGAAAATCCTGTTAGACAAGAATAAGACATTTTGCTGGGTTATGATGCTAGGAAGACTCTTGTGGAAACAAAAATACTGTCCTAAGCTCACACCGGCTTTCGAAAGGTTTTCCTAGATGTGGAACCAAACCGTGTTTAACCAGTCTCTTCAGAACTAACAGGATGCCTACAAGTACTTATGCAGCCAGGTGCTTCCATTCCAGTGCCAGTCTTTGCTATGTGTCTAGAGTATAGATGAACAGAGGGACAAAAGCAAGATCGCGATTTCTTTTTATTTTCTTAAGGTGTCACTATTAACACACATTAGTCGAGCTATCCTAGTAATCCCTACAGTGTAGCCACCTAGGGAATCTAAAATCATCTAAGATTTTATTAGCTCAAGAGACCACCGTTAAAAGCTTGGATTTTAGTGTTTATGGAATAAAAGTCTACTAAGCCTGACATTCCGCTTTCACCCTGTCAGACTAATGTGTGCTTTAGTGACAACATCCATTTACAAATCAATAATACATCATACACTGAGTATCATCCTCAGCTTTACCTCTGGAAAGTGCTAAATGGAGTCATTGAACCACCTATTTACAATTTCAAATCCTAACATATTTACAATAGAAACCGAAGTATTTAAAACCATTAAATATAGTGTTTAACTCTGCTATATTAGTTTACATGAACACAGCTTACCTCTGGCATCATATTTCCTGCTAATATTTCTGCCAGCAATTTAAGATTTAGAAAAAAATTGCTATTCCTGGAGGGAAAAAATAAAAGCTTAAAAACCAACCCAAAACCTCCAGGCATTTCAGAGCCCTGAGGAATTACCCACCCTAGACAGTCTTCAGGTAGAAGTACTGCAGTGTTCAGAGATGCTTCCAAACTCCAGGCAAGCCTTTAAAACCTAATGCATATGTAAAACGCTGAGTCAGTAATCCATCAAGCAGGTTTACTGGAGTCACTGCTACTGTTCAGTTTTTGCTCATCCATAGTCAAGAAGGAAACTGCTGCTTTGCTGTTTCTCCCTCCATTACATTCCCTCCACCTACAGAAAGTGTTGCGTGCACCACAGTCCAAAAGAGCTAGGTAGGCATTGTCTTCTCTTCTTTGCTGAAAGGCTGAACTGAGCCAGGCTTGACCCACGAGAGGCCAGAAACATGCATGTTTTTGCAGTGCTGATCTTCTGGCTTCTTCTAGGTAGAAGAAAATTAAAGTCAGAATTATTTGGTACCCCAAACTCTCTTATGTCCTCCCCCACTCATTTTAAGTTTGGCAAATACAAGCAGAAAATAGGCATCGTTTCCTCTTCTCAAAGAGGAACAGAATTAGTCTACTGCTTTAATTTCTCTGGATGTGCATGGCTTCTGTAGTACTACCGTGACAGCGCAGGAGAGCTTTAATGTCTTAGTTCATGCACTGCTACCCCATTATACTGTAAAGATTAACAGATACTCTTTGAATAGAGCATTTTGATTGGAAAGCATAGCCCAGCACCGCTGCACCGCTATTTGCAACATTTCTTGGTTCTACAGAAAGAAGAGTCAATCCAAATCAAAACATGTCAGCCATCAGCTCAACACTAACAGCTCCAGAGTGGCTCCTGAGGTACAGGAATTCCAAGGACAATAACCAAATGAGCCAGGGCTGGAGCAGAAGGAAGAGAGAGAATGCAGGACTTGGGAGCTTCCTTTTACAGGGAAGGAAAAGAAGATTCTCAGCTACGCTGATGTTTTGGAACAAGTCTCCTAACCCATGGAAATCAGGCTATTCTTGCTATCAGCAAACTACTCCAGCAACTAAAGCGCCATACGCACAGTAATTAATAACTAACGCATTCAGAGTGCACCTCCCTGCCGGTCCAACAAGGCCACCAGCCACCATTTCACAATCCTGAGGCACTGTGAATGGAATGACTTGTCATGCCACTCAGGGCAGACTCAGGACTGCTGTTTGCCAGCTCTTGTCTAGTGCAAAGAGCCATTTGAAAAATAAAAATAATAAATTGATTGATGGGGACAGTATGTTTTCAGAGAATATTTTTAAATCCTTAAGTTGTGCAGAATGAAGGCTTATTCCATTTGGATCTATTTCCAAGGAAGACAAGAAAACCTCTTCTACCCTCTGGTCCTGTGTGTGTTTGTGTGCTCAAAAGCCATTAGATAGTTATCATCACTACTTCAGCTCCAGCATAGATAAACGGCCATTGTTTGAGTGGTACTGCCCCTTGACATTACAAATATCAAAGGTATTGCTCAGGTGAAAGCTGTCATAAACCGTAACACTTGCTCTATCAGAGTGTCTTGTGATAGAAGCAATTGTAAGCAGCCTTTGATTAGCTCACGGTGCCTTATTAGAAAACAGCAGCGTTAGAAACATTAGCAAGGTACTCTGCTTGTGCTGCTTGAAAGGTTTTCAATGAGAAGAAAGCTTTCAAATTTTGATTAAATAATTAAACATCTTTGAACAACAGAGAAGAACAAAGGTGGGGATTGTCAGGTTATGCAGCACTACTGACCCTGACAAATGCAGGAGAAGCAACAAAGGCAGTCAGCAAATCTCTCCTTTCTCCTTCTTCCCTCCCCTTCCATCTCCAAACAAAAAATCTGCCAAATTTGCCAACAATTGTACTCAGCCTAACAAAGCTTTCTAGCTGGCTGAACAATTAATTGCTTAACACACTGAAGTTAGAACAGTGACATAACTGCTCTGTTAGGACTCCAGTTTCATCATGTCTGCAGATACAGAAAAAGAGTGGGGTAAGGTCTCCCTGGTACATGCTTATCTCAAAGAGACGTGGAACCTTTCTTGCCTTTTCAAGCAACAAGCCCTTTGTATAGTCAGAATCGGGACTTTGCACATACCTTCTGAGTCAACATCTTCTCTCTGGCTTCATCGTGTACAGCTGGATTCCAAGGAGAAAAACTATGGAGAAAGTATAGTTCTCTCTTACCTCACATTTTTGGAAACTAAAGCACAAAGCAGCAGTACAGCAAAACACAGCAGTTTTCCTTGGTCTAGTTTGCTGAATTTCAAGTCAACTACAAATCTGAGTTTTCAGTGTTAAAACATACAGGTCTTAAGGATTTAATTCACAGTGTCATGGATCTTTTCAGCATTAAATACAGTGTCTCATTATATAAGATTTACTCAATATTACACAGAAGGAAATGAGCACAGGAATAATCAAAGTACCTACAAACATACAAAACAAAAGGACAGCCTACTTCAGCCTATTTGCAGGGAAAGGCTTCAAATAAAAAATTATACCAAAACTTGCTCTCAAAACGTTAGGACGTGATGAATTTGCTCGTATTACTTACACGATTGCATAGGGATCCTCTATTTTGGGCTGATCAAATAAGTGACTGCTGCATAGTTTGACGCTGTCCACCACTTTACTTTTGAACAGCTGAATATCTTTTTCATACCTACAACAGAGAAATAAGCTATGTCACTTAACTGCAAAGAGACACAGGTTTGCTCTGGAAGCATAGACAGACTTGGCAAAACCTCAAATTCAGTTTCTAATGCAACCACCTCCAGAGGTATAGATCATGAATTGATTGTACAGATCTCGTTTCTACACTTCTATGCAAAAAATCTCTAAGAGGCTATGTCTATAAACACAGAAGATACTTACAGCACTGCAGCCTCAGGGTTCAGAGGACTACTTGTGTCAATCTTGTAGAAGACTCTGCGAGCATACATTAGTACTTGCCATATGTGATTATGATTTCGCCTAAAAAGAACAAAACACGGTGAAGAAAGAGCCTCTTTCAAGCTACCTATCAAAAATGTTACCACTAACCTCCATTTTGCAAATGCTCTTTTCACATCCAGTTCACCAGACATGGGATCTACTAGCGGATGGAAGACAGGCAGATCAAAAACCAAGCGCTGAGTTAGAAAAAGAAGAATCCTAACGTTAAAACTATTGGGTGAAGGTTTTTTGGTGGTTGTTTGTTTGTTTGGGTCAGTCAGATATTGCTTCCAAATACTAATCAACTGATACTGGATAACAGGAAAGCAGCCTGAAGTGATTTATAGCAACTGTGAAAGTGTAACCCAACATACCCAGGCTACATGCAGGGTCTTGTCCTCTTTCATGCTCATTACCAAATCAGGAAACTAATCCTGTGCGCCAACACAGGTAATATCAGATAAGATCAGATTAAAGCCAAAAACAACCCTCAGCTATTTGTGACTGAAAGCTTTTTAAATACTTGAACTACAAGCAATATTTTTTTTTATATCCTACAAATTTTTAAGTAAACTGTGATGACACCATGGTGTCTTCAGCTCTGCACAGTTAGTTTCCTCTGGCATTTGTGTGCTGCTCCGAAATAAAAATGTTTCAAAAAGAAGGCTTGAAATCCCCATGCTACTAAAAGAATTATGGATATATGAGAGGCATATGAGTTTCTTTAAAATCTTTTCAAGATACTCATTCCTACTAATTATGTCCTTCTAGAGGTGATAGCTTCACACAAATCTTGACACCAAGCAGACAGCTTCCTGACATAGCAACTCCTTCTCAGCTACAGCAGTTCCATACACCCACCCCCAATCTTCGTGTTAAAGAAATCTGACCAAGAGGGCCGGATGCTCTGCTCTGGAAAGAGTCAGATTGCCACATGTGTTTTTGTTTTGATGGGGATTTTTTTGTTTGTTTTTTTGAACAAGAATGTAATAACTTGTATTCTTTTCCCTAGAGGGAAAAAAGAAAAAATAACACCAGACTATCTATTCCCTTTCCCTCTATTTTACCAACTTTCAACTTAAGTTCTTAGTTCTTTGTTTCAATGCATTTTAAAACAGACATAGGCAAGAAATCCTGCCGTGCTGTGGCAAGCACAGCACAAGTACCTGCATTTTATGTTCCATTATAGGCTACGCAGAATTTGGATGCTAAGTGCTTCAACTTCGAGTTCCTTGCCAAAGAAGGAGCAGATGAAGTGTTGTGGTAAAGAACTGGTTGATTACTTGAATACTCTAATTAATCTAACCTCATAGAATTCACTCCACAGCAGTCTCAGTAATCACAGCAACAACTTCCTTCCACAGACATTAGGAAATATGTACAAGATGGCTCACAAACATTCCCAGCCAACTAAACAAAACTAGAACAAAACTAGTTCAATGAAATGAGAAGCTAACTGGTTTATTAGCTTTAACAGGAAGCCTTACTTAGAACACCAGGAAACCCCAAGACACACAACCGTGTCCACTTACCGGGCAGTCTCCATCTGGGTAGTTATCAGGAATATAGACAGTAAATTTAAATACACCATCCTGGTAGAGCCCATGTCTTATGAATATTACTCCAAACCACACTGCAAGTGAGAAAGTTTTATTGAGAAATTGGATGAATTTAAAAACAAGTATGTATTAAAAAATTTAAAGTTCAGTTTAAACTTACTTAATGCTGATCTGTAAGATGGCTGCACGTAGACACCTGGCAATTTCTGCTTAACAACCAAGGTACTGCAATTAGAATCAGTATTTAGAATAGCTCCACAACTACATTAAACCTACAGCAAGCTGACAGCAGTAAAGCCAGAATGTACGGCCAGTAGTTTAAGAGGAGACTTCTTCCACAAACTTGTACTCAATTCTCAAGGGCAGATTGCTCAGGGAAGGAGGAGGCAGATAACTAGCAAGACCATACACGTTCACTCTGCTTTTCCTAGCTCTCCACTAAAGAAGCTACTAAGAGGAAATATTATTTCTCCTGAGAAAACTGTAAGCAGAGAAATAGAAACAACTTATTTCCCCAGAAGATGCATTTAATGCTTGTCAGCACCATGTGATTTCCACTTTTCTACTCAATTCCCAGTTCCAAAGTAAAGAGTAAAAAAAGGAATGCAATTAAATCTTTTTGAACACAGGCTTTCATTCAATTCCAGTTAATTTTGAAAGTTTACCAAAGCTTGAACTTTAATTTGAAACAATTTTGGAGTTTTAGGTAAGACTAGGCTGCAGGTCAACCAGGAAACATACTGGCAAGTGACCAAAGTAACAGAGAACAGAAAAGACAGGCTGGGTATGTTAGAAATATAGATCAAGTGACCACAGCATCTCATTAACAGTAGGGACCAACACATTTTCCTAAACTTGCACTTATTTGTTAATTCATTTCTTGTGAAGATGATCAAATCATCTTCAGTTACTTCATTTATCAATGACCCTTGAATTAAGAAGAGTTTCTCCCTCTTCCTTTATCCTTTAGGAAGCTCCATTTGATAAACAACAGTACTGCAGAGGAGAAGTGTGCTACTTTTACTGTTTTTCAAATTAATGAACGCAAGAACTTCCTTCTAAGTTTATTCAGCTATAGTTGTAAGGTATGCAGATTTTACTGAATACTATAAATAATAAGCTGAAATACTCACTTCATACATTTTCCAGTTAGTTGCCATATAGGCCCATTAAATTAAACTCAGCTTGCTTGCACTAGTAAACAATAATACTAAAGAAAAGCATTGACACATCTCTCTGCTAACTATTTTCATACTTTACGCGAATTTGTTAAATGAGAGGAATACAAAGTATTCTGGCATGCTGCAGAAGACATTTTTCTTGAATTAAAAAGTCAGAATCAGTTGCCTGAACAACACGTTTTATGTTTCGAGAGTTCTCACTTTCAACTTAATGGTTAAATGCAAGATCTGAAGCTCAGTATTGCATCAAGACTCCAGGGATTTCATTCCAAAAGGCACTGCATACTTGAGAATCCAATACGTCTACTACTGACAAAGTCTCTCCAGCTTTATGGCATAAAACAGCTTAAGTAACTTCATATAACTTATAAGTTCTGCAGACATACAGATTTGTGTGCTCCCACAGTACTCTGCACATCACTAGACTGGATCAAATGCAACTGATCAAACTGATCCAACAAAAACTCTTCAAATTGCAGTGACTTCTTCCTCCCAAGTACCACTAAAGACAGGAAGACACACAGCCCTCCTAATAACCATTTAATAAGCACTTTCAAGTGTTCCACATCCTATGTCCATTATACAGTGCCCTACCTTCATAACCATCTTCCTACTAAACACCTGCTTGCTTCTGTTTTATTGATTATTTAAAATATTAGGTATTTCTGACCAAAATGCTATGAGGATAAGTGGTGAGGTAGACCAGTTTTGGTAGACCCAAAATGTTTTTACTTGAAGACTGAGAAATACAAAAAAAAAATAAAAATCAGAAAATCACATCTAAACACAGCCCTTACAATTTCATCCCTTCTCCTCCTCTGCCACCTCAAGAGGCTGAGGTTCCTGCTCCAAAAGAATTTGGTGGAACACAGAGCTTTACTGCATTCTTCAGCAACTATGACAGAAACACCACTAGAGACAAGCACTAGATCCCTGCAAGTTTTTTTCACTGAAGTATACACCCAGTAACCTAAAAGAGAAAAAAAAGAGCGAAAACCCACAATTCTGCTAGGAGGGAATACTCCAAATAAAAAGGCCCATAAGAAGCATGTGTTCCATTTGTCGACTGGGACGATGCGGCAGGGGAGGCAGGCTTAGTTATTGGCACAGCGTTCTTTGGAATAGAAGGTAACTGTTTCTTTGTAGAGGTTCGTGGAGGACTGGTTCTCAGCTCTCCAGTCGAAGTCTTCTCTTCAGCTTCAGGTCTCTGTTAGATTAAAAGAGAACCGTGGCATTAGAGGTTGGAATTCAAAGTATTTAACATAGGAACATGTTTTAACACAGGCTTAAACCCGTCCTTAGTAATTACAAGTTCGGCCAATGAAACTCGTCTTGGGTTTTGAGGTTCTGGTTTTTTTTTGGGAGCAATCTTCTTGGGTTTTGTTTTGTTTTTAGATAAACTTCTATTCAATCAAGCCTATCCTACAAGTGCAAAAGCATTTGAGGCTAGATTGGAAACCTGCAGATTAGGACACAGAGGTTTGTACTTATTTAGAAACTAGAACCAGGTAACATATACCACCAGCTTAAAGTCGGGCTATTTCCAGCACATCAAGATAAATCACTTCCACTGACGCGCACCCTCACATTCATTCTTCAAAGAGTCGCTGAGAAGTACTGTAGTAAAGCTGAGAAGAAATCAGAACTTTCTACAGAAAACTTAGCACAGGTGGGAAGTGAAACATGTGAAAACAAACATCTCACTTGACACTGATCATGCAGCCTGTTCCCACCGTGGGAGAATCACTGGTTGACAGTGACATCAAGCCCAGGTTAAATAATTTTGCTCTAACAGCCTTTTAAAGCCTATGTCATTTCACAAATATACACATATATATACGCACAGACTTTTGTACTTTGTGGGTCACTGCTACGCTGATAGAGATCACTATTAGGTACAGACCTCAAAATCATTCCAGAGGCTGCCTGGACAAACATGCAGGTTACAGACCCGTGACTAGGCTGTGCTGATTACAGGCACGATTTAGGGGATAGTGTTTTGAAATTCTTGAGACTTGGACCAGTAGCAATACCTACGCCTTGAGCACCATCAACCAAGTTATAGAATTTTCTCTATAGTAATGAAAACCTGAGAAGTAAATAACCTTAAAAGTGCTGTGCTTTTAGACACGGTCTCATGTAGCAAGTAATAGCACTAGACGCAATTCTGTCAGTGCTCACTGCACATGCAATACCTGGCTAAGGTCTACTCAAGACAGTAAAAAATGTCGTAAGAAGCACGTCCTTCAACTATTTGCACACATTTGTCTTTCCTACTTGAACATGCTTCAGATAAGACAGGTCATTGCAGCGAGTTCTGGAGAAGATTCCATTCACAGGCACATTCCAATTACTGCAAGTCACAGCCAGCTGACCCTTTTATTGAAGGCGATCCCAGCCCTCAGGATTTAACACCTTAGAGCACCCACTCATTATATCTACCTTGCGCACAGAACTCGTAGACATGCTCCAGAAAGGGTTCATAACGTGTATTCCAAATAAAGGACTGCAATTTTTCAATGTCTTCAGTTTCGTCAGGCTTCTCTGCTTTATACCCTAAAAATACACAGAATGAGTGTGCATCCTTACAGATAAACAGGACTCAATATATAAATAGGATTCAGATCTAATTTTGCACCCAGCTTTACATTCCTGTAAAGAGACCTTCTTGTAGTTAAGACCAACAGTAGCCAAAATTGCCAGAGCTCTCTTATATATAGGCTTCAGGACAATACTACAGCTGTCTATAAAATATTTTTGCACTTGAATGACTCCCTTCTTTCTGCTAAAACAATATTCTGAGAAAGACTCTGAATTATATTCTTTGTCTTGCCAACTGCCAAAGACCATCTATTGGCTCAGCACAGTCAATAAAGATCCTCTACACACACAAATGCTGAAAGTTACCGCTTCAGCGTTCACATCCAGCATCGGACAGCTCTACAATAGCTCACTCTTGCAGCATGGCCAAGGGCTGCCCCTTGCATACACTGCACACTGCAGGTTTCAGAGGCACTCCAGCTTGAAAAATCCCTGCCATTCCCAGGGCACGAGATGATCCTCCCATTGAGTTTGCATTATGTATGTGTCATTCTGCTTTCATCTGCATTGGTGCCCTGCCAGGAACAAACAAAGCCACAGAACACAGAAGATTTTCTGTAGCTATTTAATGGGCTCATTATGAGCGCTAAGCTTAATGCTCATTAGATCAGCAGTTCAATTACAAGGACTTCAGCAGTATTTGGAGTTTCAGTGTTGGTGTTTCGTCTACTGTTCAAGCCCTTCACACAGCTCCCCTTTGGGTATAAACTCCAGAAGTCTTTTTTTTTTTTTCCTCTTAAAAAAAAGTCCTGCTATTGTTTGTGCAAGAGCTCTCTCGCTTACACCACCTCATCTGGCACTGCCTGTTTCCCCCCCCCCCCCCTTTTTTTTTACCCCAGTCCTCCCTGTTTCCAATATTCCACCTCCCACCCCACCCTTTTTCACTACAGTAAGTTTTGAGACAGTACACTTTGCTTGATTTCTTTAATATTGAATCATAGAAACACTGACCAAGACAATTCAGAGGATGGGAGAGACAAAGACAGGACAGCACAAGTTATATTGTGATCAACACCCAATGTTTTCTACAGCAAACAAGTCACCACCACCTGTTCACACATTGCTTTGAAGGGTTTATAGAGAAAATGATAACGTTAAGATCCAAACTCTTCCCAAGACAATAAGAGCTAATCTTGTTAAAAGAAAAAAAGAATTAAGCCAGATTATTTATCAGAAAAAAAATCCTAGCGGTGCAAATGTTTAAAAGAAACTCCGGTATCAAATTGCAGTTATCTAACTACAGCCATCTAGATACAGAGCAGCCCAGCACTGAAAAAAAATGCAAGCACCATTCAGGAAAGTGATAAAAATTAATTCAGTCTCCCAGCCCCAAACCATGTCAGGCAAACATTCCAGGACACAATTCCTCCAGATATTTTTCCTCTTCAGCAGCCAGACAGACGCATCGCTCTGAGCCAGCAAAAACAGAGGGGCAGAGCAGGGGCACGCTCTGGGACAGCAGTGGAACAGCAGATGTTTTCACCTCTTCCCATCCCCTGTCTGGAAGGCAGAGCCCTGCCGGAGGGACATGCCACAGGCCCTTCCTCTTACCTGAAACCCAGCCAGACTACAAGAGTGAGATGCTTGGCTACCAAAAGACAAGACATTTCCTCAGGGACCTTCAGTGTGACCTGAGGGCGGAGGAACTGACGCACAGAGCGCCCGAGCACTCAGCTTTGACAAGAGCAAACTGCTGCGAGCTGAGGTGCAGGTCTGAAAACAATTAGCTGGAACCTGGAGTGATTATTACTTTATTGGTTTGGGGGGGGGGGGGAGTGTTTCTTCGAGGACTAACATAAACTGCACTATTCCAGAACTGAGACACAGGAGCTGAACAGGACACAGAACGAGGTATGTACATAAAGAACAGCCCAACCTACTACCAGCAAGACAGGAACTGATCTAGAAGCGTGATAACTGCTAGATGGAGTTCAGTCACCGACTCCACCTTTCAGAAAGCAGCCATACGTGCTCAGTACGCTCCCAGCCTTGCTGAAACGCTTTGCATTACAGAGATGCCTATTTACAAGCTATTAAGAACCAGTTTCATCTCCAAATAAAGCATTACTTTAGTCCTAGTTAGGATACAGAATAACTTCCAGAGATGATCCTGCACAGGGATCCTTTATCCAGCTGCGCCCCAGTAATAAGCGATACCCGGCTTTTCCCTTAACACGTTAAATTGCCCTCCGCCTCGCCTGTTAAGATCCTATGTATGGAGAACTGGTGGCCTCGGAGTGCCAGCCTCCCACACAGTCACTGAAAAAGCCTTTCAAGGTGTTTCAAAGTTGGTTTCTTTTGAATCATGCTCACTCTTTCTAGCTATGCTATACAGGAGCTCAGCACACTGTCAGCACAAGAAACCTGGCCTGTAACTGCTTATGCTCTCTAGGTCCTGCACCTAAAAATTTACTACCCTAGACTGATCACAAGTCATTACAAATAAAAATTACAATAATGAACTATCGGCACATTTCAGTTCGACTGTTGATCCTACTTCCCACCGTGAAGAAGGTCTGCAGCTGCCACGGGAGTGAAATCCCGACATCATTCAGAGATGGTTCTAGACAGTTCAGTCACTCAGCGTCACTCCTACAGCGCCTTCCACGAGGGTACCTGCTGCTAAGGCACTCTGGGGGGCTGCACCTACTGACAGCACCAGCCTCCCAGCAGAGCCCAACGCGCTGGTTTTCCTCATTTTATGAGGAAGGAGTAAACACCTCCAGAATCACCTCCCATGCTCCTCTCACGTCACCACCACTTACCGTGCCTCACCCAGAGAGAGGCTCAGCAGTGTGCTGCTCACCAATACCTTCTACTGATTTCTGCTGCTTCAGGAGCCAAGAGCAACAGCTACACTCCTGAGCTGCCCTCCTCACCTGGGCCTTTTATAATGTGTATCTTTTTCTCTAGTATTTTCCTTCTGGTACACCAACAATTAAAAAAATAAATAAGGTGAAGAAATACCACTTCAAATGCAGCTTCTTGATACGGCTTTCTGGCTTTTATTGACAACTCTCACTGCGGGAGTCCTCCTGTGGCTGGCCCAAACCACCTGCCACCACGAGGACAACCCTATGCCAACGTCCCCCAGCACCATACAGAGTCACCATACGTGAGGGCAGGCAGAGCACAGCTTGTGTGGAACTTTGTCAGTGCTATAAAATGGCTCAAGAACAACGAGCGAACAGAAAGCACAGTTTTAAGCGCTTGGCTTTTGCGCGTTTTCCTTTGCTGGACCAGATAGTTGTTAAGGACTCCTGCCATTGTTTGTGCCTGTTGGACCGTGTGTCGCGTTCTCTGCCCAGCATCAGCAGGGTCATTAGAATCACAGAGCCGTTAGGGTTGGAGAAGTCCTCTGAGATCACCTGGCCCTACCACCACTGTCACCACTAAGCCCTGTCCCTAAGCACCAGGCCCAACCTCTCCTTGAACACCCCCAGAGACGGTGACACCACCACCTCCCTGGGCAACCTGTCCCAACGCCTGACTGCTTTCTGAGCAGAAATGTCTCCTCATTTCCACCCTGAGCCTCCCCCGGTGCTACCTGAGGCCATTCCCTCTGGTCCTATCACTGGTTACCTGTGAGAAGAGGCCGACCCCAGCTCCCACACCCTCCTGTCCGGCCGCAGGGAGCACTCAGGTCTCCCCCGAGTCCCGCGTCCCCAGGCCGCCCCGGTCCCTCAGGCTCCTCGCAGGCCCCGCGCCAGGCTGACGCCCCGGGGCGTTGCAGCAGCCCCGCGGAGCTCGCCCTGCCCGCCGGGGCGCTCTCCCGGCCCCCGGCCCCGGAGGCCCACAGCCCCTGGCGAGATTCACCCCGCGGACACACGCGCACCGCGAGGCAGTTACCGCCCCCCGGGCCCTCAGAGCCCCCCGCCCCCCCCGACGAGACTGCGAGGAGCGTCGGCCCTACTCGCCGCCCCCCCTCCCGCGGCAAAAACTGGGTGAAAAAAGAGGGAAATGGGTTAAAAGCCGCGCACCTCGCCGGGCCCTCACCGCGCTCCTGCCGCGCCGCTCCCCGCCGCCCAGGCCCCGCCGCCGCCGCCGCCCCCCTTTAAGCCCGCCCCGCGGCCTCGCGCAGCCGGGCCCGGCCCCGCGCTCGGCCAATCGCCGGCCCGCGGTGCCGTGTCGTCACCGCGGGGCGGGGAGAAGCGGGTGAAGGCGGCCAATGGGGGCCGCCGGGCGTTGCGTGAGGTAATGAGGGCGGCTTCGCTCCCGGCAGCGGGTGGGGATGAAGGGTGCTGCGGGGTACGCCCTCGGGAAGGGGATTGGTCCGACCGCCTGTCCGTCTAGGGCGGGAAAACCAATGGGACAGGGGTGACGCACCTGTCAGTCCGCAGGAAGAGAGCGGCGGGGCGGGGGCTGAGGAACGCGAACCTCTCCCATTGGGCAGCGGGGCGGAGCGGGGAGAGATGCGATTGGCGGGCGCGGTCCTGGCTGACGGGCTGTGCGGGCCCCAAAATGGCGGCTGGGGGCGGGCGGGGAGCAGGGCCGGCCCTCCCAGGGCCACTGAGGGAACTGAGCAGCGCCGGCCGGACAACTGCGGTGTAATAAAGTTTATTCCCTGCTTTGCTTCTGAGAGCCAGAGCGCATCCAAACGCATGTCCTCAGATGAGCTTGACACCACTTAATTTAAATGAATACATAACGTACGCACTGCTAGGTCCCGAACACCGAACAGTGTTAAATAATGCTGCACGTGACAGCAAATACTTCAAATAAACTTAAGAAGACTGAATTGGTCCTGCGAGCTGAGCTAAAATACACAAGCCTCAAAAATTACATGGGGGACTGGATTCCCTTCTTAGTCACACCAGATGTGTATGAATTCTACTTAAAAATCTTACCTGACTTCCACACTGTATCAGTATTTTGACTGATACAGGTAACTACCCAAAAATGCTATGACTATATTGCTTACCTTAGAAAAGAGTTTCTTTTTCTAGGGGTTAGTGCCTGTTGAAAATAAGTTTAATAAAAGTCCTGTTGCTTTTTTCTTTGTATTCAAAGGTAGAAAAAAAAAATCAGACATTTATTTTTCCATTTTCATATCTCATTATCTATTCAAGCAAACATATAAACATTTTTTAGGTCTGCAGTGCAAAATCTTGAAGGTTTGTTGGATCAGCTTGAAATAGTATTAGAGGTCCATTATTGTGTAAGCACACCAAGAATGTCTTGGAAAATGACAAATGTAAGAGATGGACTGTCATTTGAAATTTATCAGCTTCAATTTTTAATCTTTCAGGAGACCGAAGAGAGAAGCTGTAAAATACAGAGTACCAAATTATTATACATTCATATTAAAATCCATTTTTTTTCTAGGCGTACTTGCATATCTGTTTCACCCAGAAGGCTAAATGCAGTAAGGAATTTAATTTAAAACAATGTCTTCAGGCTAGCATAGGAAAAAGGTGTTGGCCAAGATTTTCCACAATACATAGAATCATACCCCAAAACCATATATCCTCATACCCCAAACCTAAAATTGCCAAGCACGTGCCCGTTTTTCTGCTGATGAAGGGGGGCCATGATGGCTGCATCGTTTAAGGCATATGCAATATTACGTTTAATTGTCCAGCGTGCAAAGACCCTGATGGTTCTGACTGGGCCAGAATTTCACCTTGTGGTGGCAGCAGTTTTTAGAAATAAACTGAATGGAAGAGACACGAAGCAAGTTTAATGTATTTAATTACCTGGAGGGAGTGCTTAGCACCACTAGGTGGTGTTCTGCAGCTGTTGTAGTCGCGTATGGTGTGATCCACAGACAGCTGAGGGATGAAAACACTTTATTGACTGAAACCCTGTATATGCTGTATGACAAGAAGTGATCAGGGCTTGTGCTGCCAGCTGCAGATAAATGTGCATGCTTCTCTCCCACTGACATCCCCAGCAGTTCTATGGGGACACTGACAAAAATAATTCTGAAAAAAATACCATATATAGTTACACAAAACATCACCTCACTTGATAACTATCAGTATTAACATGACCTTTTTTTCCCTCCAAAACAAAGGGTGAAAGAACGTATTTTCTCTTTTTCAAAGCTAATAAGCAGAATTATAATCACTGTTAAAAACTCAAAGCCTTGAACATCTTTTCAAATGCAATTAATTCCCTTGTGGTTTAGATACTACAAGAAACACTATCATCACTTTATAGAACAATATACTTACAGATGAAAACAGTCAAGTAGTTAGGAGAAACTATCAGGCTTCTGAAATATGGTGGTAAATATACAAGAATACTTAAAAACAGGTATTTTCATTTTAAAAAAACATCTACAAAGAAGTCAGTGGGTGAGAGCTTATTCCACAACGCACAATGGTGGTTTTCTGTGGGGAGGAATACATCATGCCACAGTTCTCTCATCATTCTGAAGGGCAATAGTACAAACAAGATCTAGGTAAACTGGAACCGATACGTGCAGGTAAGGCTAGAGCTATTGAACATCTCTGCCCTTCTTGATAGGTAATGACAGGTATCTCGTAGAACCACAGAATGGTTTGGGTTGGAAGGGATCCGTAAGGATCTCCTAGTTTCAACTCCCTTGCCATGGGCAGGGACACCTTCCATTAAACCAGCTTGCAGAAAGTTATTTGATTTGTGAATGCCTTCCTAAAACTTATTACCCAGAATGGTAGTTCCCATACATTACTTCATATCTTGACAGAAAACGCTGTCCAGATCCATAATTCTCATAACATGCCCTGGGCTTGAGGTCTCTTGAGCTGCTTTGGCATACTGCTCCATGCAGATTTCAAAGCACATAGCATTCCTCTCAGTTCCACTTCGATTTATTTTAGTGCAAAACAAGCCTGGTAACAAAGTATAACAAAGGAAACATCAAATTAGTAAAGATGAATTAGAAGTAAAAGCTCTTAGGGACAAAATTGGAAACAAGAAATCAAAAACAACCCGCTCCTTGCTTAAACTTCATGTGATATTTCTCTGGTCGATTCAGCTCTTCTGCCTCTAAGGTGGGTCAGTGCTGGGATCCAGTGTTCAGAGGCATCAGAAACCCCACAACATCATCTAATGATAACAGTGCCCAATCGTCCCTTGCCTCCTCACTAACCTTATTGCTGGCATATATCATCAAAACCATCCTTCTTATTTTCGTATATTTTCACAAGGTTGAGATAAAGACCGTCTAATAGGACAGAAAAGGAAGGGGAAATAACGATTGTTCTCATCCTAAATCCAAAAGACAGCACCATACCAGCCACTAGGAAGAAAATTAACTCCATCCCAGCTGAAACCAGAACAACAGTATATTTATTTTCCTTGGGGAAGAGATAAGAAGAAACAGCCCGAACTGCATCATCAGAATCTGTTATTTAGTTCTTAGGGTCTCTGCTCTGTCAGCAACACTGTAAAACTTCAACTACAAACTCACTTCTTTAACAGAGGATCAGAAATATTAAATATATTTATTCCCTATAGGAAGCCTTTCATCTTGCTGGATTCACTTCATATAAAAAGTACATATGTATATAATATTCCGACACTTTTACATTTGCATGGCTGCTGATATATTCAACTACATCAGAGTTTGGCTGTTCCTGAATAGCAAAAGCTAACAATGACTAATTAAGGATCACACCACAGCCTTCAAACTATGCTTTCTTCAATGTGTCTCATCATGGACATTCATACCTTAATTTGTCTACTGATGAATTGAAATTCCTCATTTTAGATTTTTACAATCATTTTTTGATGGTTTTGAATGAGGTGTTAATTAGACTTACAGCTGTAATTACTATTTCCTTACCGATAAGGGTTTTGTTTGTTTGTTTTAAATACCTTCCTTTCATGGAATATTTTGATTCATAATCAGGTAAAACATACTTTCAAGTAAACATGCATATAAACTCACTCTCAGGAATAACTAAGGATTACAGAGTAACCATATTAAAGAATCTTTTTGAAAAATCAGTTTTGCAGAGAATAGTCATTAGAGTGCATCTGTATGAGACAACCGTGGCAAATCAGTGAACACAGCCCATGTAAACAACCTTTGATCAGCAGTTTCCACAATATCATTATGAACTCCAGTTTCTGCTTTAACAGTATGATATGAGTGAAAAGCAGGCCAAAACCAATTCATAACTGTGATTTTCCAGCTGAAAATTAATTTGTTGACTGAAAAATACCTACATAATTTCAGAGATGATAAGACATAATAAAGTAGGCCCATTTTTTCTCCACTCACACCTGGAGCCAGATCTTTACACAAAAGTCACTTTTCTCCTTTCATCTTCTTATTACTTTCCTAGTAAAGTGACATATTAAGCAGGTATGTAAGTGGTTGGTTATTTAAAAAAGCTGCATATTAAAGAATTTAGTGTATAGCTGATCAAAGAAGTGAATATGAAGAGTAAAGGCTGTGAGGTGAATATGCAAAGGAAGCTATCACATTCAATGAGCAACAGCTATGAACAGCTACCAAGATTGTGTCTGTGTAGCCCAACTAATCCAAGTCTAAATCGAGATGTTTTGTGGCTCTTTTGTCCAAAGCACATCATTAAAAATTCGCAAGCTCTAATATTTAGCCAAATAATTGGAACAGCCTCCCCAGGGCAGTGGTCATGGTGCCAAGCCTTCCGGAGTTCAAGAAGCATACGGAAAATGCACTCAGATGTAGGGTTTGATTTTTGGGTGGTCCTGTATGGAGCCAGGAGCTGGACTCCATGAACCTTGCGGGTCCCTTCCAGCTCCGGATATTCTATGATAATGCTGCATGTCCACTACATGAAGAAGGAGCATCTATCACTATAGACCAATTCAACCTCACATCTCAAATCTGAGAATTTAAAAGCTTACACAGTCTTTCCCTTCAGCTAGAAAAAACATTTCAATCATACAAAACAGTATTGGGCTCCTTGCTTCAAGAGGAATAAGAAAAGGCAGGATACAAACATGTCACCTAGTAAACCTTCATGCAGATAGAGACATGCTTAATTAAATAAATGCCACTTAGCAGCACTGTCTTCGGTGGGGCTCACCCCACCTTTTTGTGAGCTAGTCTTGGTCACTAACAGCCCTGTCATGCAGACTGCTACGGGAGGCTGGTCACCTCAGTATTCCAATAAATACAAGATTTGTAAGAAAGATTGCTTCTCTTCTCTCCAGATAAAAACTATATCCAGCACTACCTGCTGAGAGCTTGTAGCTCAGGGCACAGACGCTATGCTTGCATACGTAAAGGACTGAATGAAAACTCAGAAACGCCCCTCTCACTCCTCATTTGTTTGTTGCTGTTTGTCTTTAACTATCTGTATTCATATTTATGGCTTGAACTAAACAGAAATTCCACAGACAGTATATACAGACAATTACTGCATTTAGCACTTTCGAAAGCTAGACTAGGACTTGGTCTGAACGTTTACGTGAAAGGAAATCAAGGACTAACAGCCTCACGACCAAGGTACAGAAACTGCAGTCTGCCTGCCCAGTTCTGACTCGTCACAACTAATTGCAACTAGTCACAAGTTCGTGTTTTAAGGACATTAAAGACCAATTAAAAGTATTGAAAAACTTCCTGTTAACTTCAATACGCCTTCAGTTGAGATGCTTCATTTATGAATAAGAACTTAAGTTGCCCAGGAAATCCTCAATGGAACATCTCCATCCACATCTGTTTCATGGGCTTTATTTTTTAACTGATTTTTTTATTTTTTTCTAAGCCATCTGCAACCCGTTTTTTTTTGTAGATTAGTTGAAGTTTCTACCTCCCATTCAGTTCTATTTCCCAAAGGTACTGTGATTCTCAATTCATTCAGTCCTATCTTCTATGTCTTTGACAGAAGCACACAATGTTGCGAAATTTAATTTTTCTTCTCTTTTATGTGAGCAAGTAGTGCCTCTGCAATTTTGAAACAGTTTGCCTGTTTGTGGTTTCTCTTTATTACAAATTTCATTCTAAAAAATGCAAGAGTGTGAACTGAGATTAGATTTAAACTGAGCATGCATGTCCAAACATCATGAGAATTCCTCTATCAAATAAAACTTTCATCTTAATTATTCTTAATAATTTCCACTTTGCTAATATAAGGTCCCTTAATACCTTTGGAAAATGAAGATTATGAAAAAGAGACTATATGAAGATAATTGTCTCATTTTGCAGAATTTTAAACACCTTCTTCCAGATAGTAAATCTAATGTTAATTAATAGTGGGGTATAATATTAGATCTGTCTCTCTTATGAAAATCCCTGATAGAATGTTCCCTGATGAAGCAGTGTCTGTGTTATTTTATATATTAGTTCCAATTTATAGCAAAGCATACTGCTGAAAAATGTCAAGTAGCCAAGCATTCAATAGCCAAGCAAAGAGCTACCATCACCATTGAATTAATTTTCATTATTTAATTTCAAACTGTGTAATTACAAATAAACTTTCCCTTTCAGGGCCTTTGAAAATCCTGCCCACCAAAGTTCTGAACACAGACAGGTGCTCTGGGTATTTGGGCTAGAAGGAAATTCTCCATTTGCTATAAATTTATGAGCATATCTGTCTGTATGTGTTTGCACAAGTCTGTGTCTACAAAAGCAGGGTCTACCAACCAAAACAGCAATACGCTATCTAAGCCATCATGGCAGCTGCACACCAATCTGAGCACTGTATTTTGAGATAAACTGATATTATTTTCATTTTCTATAATATATATTTGAAAAGCCTATCAACTTATAAAAATGATTTGTCTGAAACTAATATATCTCTACTAAAAATATAGGCAACAACTGCTTTTAAAGGCCGTTGCTACTTCCTATCATAAATTGTATAATCATGCTCTTAAAAAGGAACGTGAAATTAAAATTGACTACAGCACTGCCTTAGTATTTTAGTCAGGTCTATTTGCAAGGTTTTTGCTTTAAAACAGTTATATCTCAGTCTTTAGACTAAAATGTAAAAAGTTTGGCACTGATTTTCTTTATGAGTACCAGTAAACTGGTATTAAACATATATTAGCATTAAAAATACAAACTTTTTTTGTTCCTGTTTTTATCTTTAACCCAACTTCAAGGGGCCTTATAAGTCAGAAAAAAAAAAAAGGATGTTGAACTGGCATCTGATTTAAAATCTGTGCTGAATATTTTGTGAGAAATTATTAGGTAATACGTGATTTTAATGCTAGTCTACTTATTAATGACTTTTCCTATTGTGTATATCCACAAAACATTAATATGTAGTATATGCCATATCTGTATATAGTTCTGCCTGTAAAATATGCAGGAATTTCAGTTCATCAAGCTGTGTCTTTTCTGGTGCTCATGACCTGGCATAAGTTTCACCCACACTACAGAATGATTTTTTTTTTTTAGAAGCATATAATGCACAAACACTTTTACAAGGTTTGTTTTGCTCCCCAAGACACACACTCTTATCAAACAAGAAACTATATAGGAACATAATAATATCTAGACAGTATAAAAAAAAAAAAAAAAAAAAAAAGAGAAAGTAAGCCAACATTAAAACAATACTAACACAACAGCTGCACTTCCATGTGAGAAAACCATTAAGTACACAACAGTTAATATTTCTTCCAAGCGCTCATTGTATCTCCTAGAGCCAAATCAACCATAATGACAAAATAAGCATATTTAGAATTGAAATCATCTTAATAGCAGAGATTAGAAAAAACCCTCCGTAAAGATAGGAAAATGAAACCCTCCATCCTTCCTTTCTTAGTGGTACTTGTGATTAATCTGAAGATTTATTTTTTTTTCCCCAAGCAATCTTAGGGGGTTGGCATTCTGACATTTCCTGTGATCGTCCTCTTTGGAAATCTGGTTTAAAACTTAGTGTTTACTAGATGAAAATATTTCAATCTGCTCCTATTGCATAGGATCAGTCAGGCCTAAAATTAGCTAAATAGATCCATATTTTGTGCACAACAAACAAACAACAAGCAAAACAAAACTCTTTACCACTGGTAATGCAGATTAAGACTATGGTCATCCAGCACTCCCACGTCGTTGAGTTACAGAATCACAGAAAGGATCAGGTGGGAAGGGAGCTCTTGAAATCCTCTAGTCCACTGCCCTGCACAGACAAGGATCAGCTGAAGCAGATTGCTCAGGACCACATCCAGCTGGGTTTTGATTATCTCCAAGGATGGAGTCTCCACAGCCTTTTGGGCAACCTGTTCCAGTGCCTGATCACCCTTGTGTAGTGAACAGCTTTTTGGCTTAGAACAAAAGCTGAAAGCAAAGATAAGTTATGAAAGAGGACAGGAGGAGAAACAGTATTGTGCAGAAAAATTGCCATGTAAACTGTAGCAGCCATGCAGAGAGGTGAAAAGATGTTTAGAAGTCTCAAATTTGAGAGCGAGAGAATTAATTTCCTTTTCCAACTCGCTATCTCCATCTAAAACTACCTGAAGGAAATTAACATGCCCTTACCAATCTCCTTTGATGAACGTTTTGTTATTCAGGAAGGACAATGAGAGTTAGAACAAATCTACCGTCACAGCGCAGGGGAGCAATGTACTTCACTTGCAAGAGAGAAGCAGCACTATGTTACTTGATACAGTGATTTAACAAAGTTTGATTGTAAATAGACAGTGACTTCTGTTTTGGTGGCAGGGTACATGCAGTGATTTACAAGACAGAGGGTTAAATATTTACAGGATAGAGGATTAAATTCAGTCATTCAAGATCCTCCCATTGAGCCATGAGGTTGGGAATGTAACCCCTTGCTTTCTAAACTCCCTGAACAGCTTGTTGTGTGTTATCCATCTCTCCTGAAACCACACTGAGCCAGTTGCAGCCACCACGACCACACACATCTATCACAACTGCCACTGGTAATTATCACTTGACCAGGGTTTTGGGTGAAAGGACAGGCTGTGGGGTGAGGGGAGCACACCACCACACACCGCTCGAGGTATTGTAGGATAGGAGTATCCGAGATTATTCCTGAAGCAGTAACAGCCTGGTCAAATAACACTGTTGCATCTCGCTGGAGCATGCTTCTGACACCTACGCTCATGTCTGGGTATCTCTTCTACCCTGCCACACATAGTTCAGTTGATGTCTTTTGCACAGGGTCAGATTTCGAATGCTTTATGCCATAACAACAGACTCCAGGAGAGGGTTGATAACAGACCTAATACAGTTTTCCCTAGGAAATTAAAGTTACAAGCCATGGCATACTTGGATAATGTAATTTTTGATTCATTCCACAGCATGGACTGTGATACCTAGTCAAAGGGTGATCCCAGCTGCTTTGTAGGTATGGTCATTCAAACAAAATGCAAGCTAAATACCAAATGCTATACCAAACTAAAAATGGAAACACAGTCCTATCTTGCATCTCCAAAAACAAAGTTAAAAAAAGCTCAGAATCAGCTGCCCATTACAATTGCTATGCCTCCCTGCCCCCCAAAGTAAATATTAATGTTATACCAAACACCGCCCAGGTATCTGATGTCATTACTTGTATTTAAAAAAGGCACACAAAGAGCCATGTACACATTAAAAAAAAAAAAAAAAAAAAAAAAAAAAAGTGAAATTCCTCATCAATTTTGTCAAAAACTACTTGGAGAAGACTCAATTACAATGAAAAAGAAAATAGAGAGAAAACGCTGGGAGATAAACACCTTTTTAGTCTAGTGCCGAAAGCTGTAACAAGAACCAATTTCAAGGAGATATTAAGTAAATATTTTAATAGTGAGAGTGATTAACCACTTAATCTAACTACCAGAAGGAGTTGGTTTTATATCCCTTCTTAGATGTAGATTTATTAGAGTATCTCAGAGTAGATTTATTTTGTTTAGCTACTGGGTTCACTTTAACATCGACTGGATGAAATGGAACAGCCTACCACAAAGTCTGGAGATGACTTAATGGTCCTTTTTGGGACTTCTCCGAATTCATGGGCTCTTCTGTTTGAATGTGGGCTTCCTGAGCTTGAGCAGCAGAAGAAACTATTCGCGTGTTAGTATTGCTACAAATCACTATCTCTTTTTGTATCTGAGAACTGTTAGATCAAATTTATACAAATAGAAAAGATGTCCTCAGGTTCAAGTGTCTTAAAATATCAGCAGTTCCTCTGACATACCAACAGAGCTCCACGCAGGACTGAATTAAAGAGGGAAGCTGAACACGAATGTATTCTCTCGGAGGCAGTTTTAGCTTGGTTTTTCACTTTCTTTAAAACAAACCATCAGGTACTTGGTGTTTGAAATACATTCAAAGCTACAAGTACTTTAGGCTCCTTGTGATTAGACCACTGAGATGGAATCACCCCCCAAATGTGGGCTCATTAGTATCGTCACATGGCAGTTACTGCTATACTAACTGTGCAGTGAAGGAGCTAAGGTTTACGTTACACACACGGATACCTCATTTTTACTCCCACCATCCATCACAGCAGAATCTACGGGAAAATGGAGTACAAATCATTCAGGAATTTACAACAGTAAGTTGAGCTAGTTCTGTGCTATATCATTTCTAGAAGCGGATGCCTTTGTTTTGCACCCTAAGGGCTGCTCATATGCATAAATAGCCACCTTTTTTCTGCTTCTGAATCACAGTGTCCAGCCAATACAAAAAAGATTATGAAGTATGAAAACTGCACATATTTCCACCACAGAACAATAACAAGATCTATACTTTGATTTCCTGGGAAATAAAAATTGTAGCTATACTTCCTGTCAGCCCATTCCTTTGAACATGTTCTCTTCATAATTTGGGTTTTGAATCTAGTTTAAATGGCAGTTAAAAATTGTATGTGGCAGTACACAATGAAATTTAGCTTGACAGTTTGGACATCAAAACTAAAAATAAATGACTTCACATCCAAATAATAAGTAATAACAACGTTAGCCTGCATAAGAATAGCAGGACTGGATTCAAATACAATATTAATTTTAGGGATATGAGTGACTAGGGAGAGACAGAGGCAAAGAAACAAATCCTTCATATAGCAATAGTCTCTTCTTATCCCCCAGGCAACTGGCTGCCTTTCACCTCAGCGGCAGAGCAATTATGTGGCATAATGACTGCAGTGCAAATAAGCAGAGAGATTTTATTAAACCAAATGAGCAAATCATCTGCGTATTATTGCGATTTGATTGACAGTGACAAGTGTCGAGCAGACACGGATGTGAATATGATAAAGAAGCTTGCAGGAAAGCTCTTGATAATGTTACTCTTGATAAAGTTGCTCGGCAAACCTCTCTAAGTAAATAAAGGAGAAAGAATATGATGCATATTAATTCACATAGTTTGCAACCTGCCACAGGACTAGAGGAAAAGTTGCAATAGGTTCAGCACATGGCATTTCATATGAATTCTAAAATTGCATTTATGAGTCTCATAGACTTTACAATAATATATTAATATTAAAAGTAAAGGTCATTCCACATAACAGTTAAGCTGCCTGAGCTTCAACCTTTATATCAATAACAGGCTTGGGCTGGGGGCAAGAGGAGGAAGAAAACAAGCAGAAATGATCTGAATAATGTAAAATGTTACCTTGAAAGATTGCTGCCTTTTGCTGGGATGTCCATTTACACACTTGTACTTACAGTGGACAATTACATTTCTGACAGGCCTGCTGTCAGAATGATTAAATCGATACCTTTCATGCAGAGGTATTTGGGCATGTGATGAATTGACACGGACCTTCAGGCCTCTATAGAAGCTGCTCTTACATTAATGGCTCCCTGATGACATCATATGTGCACGGATTCCAAAGTTTCACGTCGTTGCAGTCAGCACAGAACTCAGGATAATTACTTTTGGCACATGGAGTGGATTAACCAAGGTGGCTGGGAAGCTTTGACAGCACACCTATGGAAAAAAAAAGCAGCAGGAATAAAATCACCTGTGCTCTAATGGTATTAAGATCATGAATGAAAGTGGGCTTACAAGTTTAAATTGTTTGACTGTGTAAGACGTGATAAATAGTTCTCTTTCCTCCACCCCATTAAAAAATATATATATATTATTATTATTTTAAATTTGAATGTGAACAAGCAACAGCTTTATACCCTACTTTGGTTAACACTCTTTTGCCATTAAGTACCATCAAGTTGAAGATTTTCAGTCTTTGAAAAAGAACTGTATCTGAAAGGAAATATTCTTGTCACATCAGGTATGCCGCACAATGTAGAAAGCATTTCTGATTCATGTTGTAATACTGATTTGAATATCTGTTTGGACATTTTTCAAACAGAGCAATTTTGGAAGGTTCTGTATTATCTGTGCTGATTCCTACAAACGTTGTGCCTTATTTTAACTGTGTGAGTAAACTTCATCAGAGGCGTTCAAGAGCTGACATGCTCAGAATAACTGAGGCTTGATAAAAAACACTTAATCCCTCTATTACTGACTTACATGAAAGGTATCACAGATACATTTTCCATGATGTGAGCCTTCTGATGAATAGTCCACGGGGTATGAACTAAAAAAAATAATAAAAAAAATACAGTAAAATAGTTAAAACAAAATCAATTTGCTAAAATATATGTTGTATAATCTATTTGTTACAATAAGTATTGTATTTACTCAAATATTATAATTTATCTTTTAAAAATGAGATGACATTAATTTCACCCCCCCAAAAAAAACTAGAAAATTCAGTAAAGCACATTAATGTACTGAGCTTACTCCCATACTAAGTCCCACTGTTGGAAATGAATTAGCAAGTTGTGGATTATATGAAAATCAGAATGCAGGTACGGCTTTTCATCATTTTAATTGGAGTAAAATGTAGCAAAAGTATAGAAACCACTATCTAGACACCAGGATAAAACCATCAGAACCAGAATTTACTATGTATTAAAATAGTTTATGGTGGGTTTTTGTTGTTGTTGTTTTTAAATATAATTTAAATATTATTCATTATTTCCTTTCTTTCAAGGTGGACAGATTTAAGAAGTAGTACAACCTAGAAAATTTTAGCATGCCTAAAATGCTTCTTTAAAGCATATCCAAGTTGATGCACTCTCTGGTCATTAAATATAAGAGTAAGCTAAGGGAACAGATTCTGATCATCTTCAAAACCAAATTACTACTCAGTATTTTTAATCATAAAGCAGTTAAATATCTACATAATAAGAAGTCCAAACAAGTTTATTTTTAAAATTAATTTTTCTTCTAGGAGGATGTTTTAGATTTTACAATGAAATTCATGTTTAAGTTTTAAGATTTAAAAATGAAGTAGATCATGTTGAAATTTAAGTTAAGTATTAATCAATTAAAACAATTATATGAGTTTTCTTAAAGTCCATGTGAGCCTTCTACCATAAACCACACCATTATTGCCAGGTTAAAACCAGTGTACATTATGATCTAAAATGCAAAATTTCTTTTAAGAGATAGTTTACAACCTGTAACCATTAAAAACAAAAATATTAATCACATATTAAAAGTTAACTGATACAGCAATGTTTTCTATGACTACAGATAGTTGGTTTGAGAAAATATTGTTAATCTCTGTTCATTTTACTGAGATGCTGTTAATTGTTCCCTGAAAAAAATATTTAAAGTTATTAGGAAATTAACGAAGCATGGCAATTTAGTAAACATCATACTAACATGTTCGCTTCTTGCCATCACTGTGTGGATGGAGATTTGGCCGATTACTAGAAAGTTTCAGGATTTTGCCAACCATTGCAAAAAGGAGAAATAAAAAGATCAAACACTTTGTATTAAAGTTATTGTCACTTCTATCACACTTAAATAGAATTGAAAATAAATTCTTCTTCTTCCAAGAAGTGAATTTGTTAAGAGTGGTGAAGCACTACTTTCCACTTTTAGTGTATGAGTAGAACTTCACATATCTTTCCTCAATCTTCAGGTTCCTTTACCAGTGACAATGATATGGTAGGTGCATTCATCCTCAGTTCTAAGTTCTAAGTAATGCACACCCACAATTTTTTTTCAAAAATTTAGGAAACAAAACAATTCCCCAAAGTTGTTACAAGCAGGGAAACAGGACTGAGATGGAGAATGAATGCTACAGAAGTCTTACTTCTTTGTATAATTATTATAACCTTAAAAATAAATAAATACATGATTGTCTACACTTACATTGGAAACCCGAAAATTTTGCAGCGCACAACATGCATCTGTTCTCTGTAAGGAAGAAATTCAATTTTATTTTTAAAAAAATCATGTCTGTAAAGCATGGATATGCAAGTGTGCAAGTTGAGCAAAACTAGGCATCAGCCGACTGATTACTGGGCAGATTAACAGGTTGACTCACTTTGTAACCCTTCTTTACCAAGTGTGCAAATTACAAACTTCATTCCTTGCAACTGGGGAATGAGGATTGTAAGCTACAGTAAGGTTAGCCTTCCTGAAAAGAAAGAAGGAAAAAAAAAAAAAGTATTAGAAGACAGATTTTGGACCCTAATCTGAGGGACCTGAGGTTTTGAAACCAAGTGTGCAGCAAGTAGAATTCACTCACCCAACATTTTTCATATATCAAAATCTTATCTCTCTTACTATTTTAACACAACATTTATGGTTAACAAAAAATATTAATAGTCCGTTATTGGAAAATAAATATTTCCAGAAGTAAAATATAAATAAGAAATACATTTTACATTTATTTTCTGAAATATTACTATTTAATTATTTTCAGGGATGCTTTGAGGGAGATAACCAGATGTTAGGATAGCCAGCGTCATGAAATTTGTCTAAAATAATACTTCAAACCAGAACTGCAACCTAAGGAATGTCTAACCAATCACACCAAGCCTAATTTATTTTTTATTAAATGTCAGAGAAAAGCATCTTCATATGCTCTGTTTTTTTCTGAAAAATTAAACTGCTATGCTTAAGAACCAGTAATATTTAAGGACCTACCTTAAGAAAACAGTAAAATTGGTTGCAAAAAGATGGAAATGGAAATATACTTCAGTTCATTTTTGCATCATACTGTCCCCAAAGTTGGGGTCACATGCTATCAATTGCAACCTGCTGGACATATGACAATCTTAATTCTTTCAATGATCACGGCAAGATGACAAAGCATACAGTGTATATAACGACAACTGTCAGATAATAATTTAACACTTAAATTCATATAGAACCTTTCAATGTGAACAGTTACCCTGCAATTCAGAAATAAATAAATAAATAAATAAATAAATAAATAACATATGGAGAAGGAACTGATATGAATCCCTCTTTGGGGAGGATGATAGCATTTGTTAAATCGGGTAATATTTTAGAATTAAAAAAAAAAAAAAAAGACTGTTCAATTACAGGACACTTTAGGCAAGTATTGTTCATCTACTCTGTGAGCTGTAGCTCCACCTCTTCTCCAGTAACACCTCTGATGATGAGAAGCTGTGATTAGTTTCTGTTTTACATGAAAAGTGAAAACCTGTAAGCAAAGCACCAGGTCTGTGGTCCCCTGCTGGCTCAGAGGACAGAGTGACTCCTCCTGAGAGGAGTCCCATTCACCATTCATCTAGTCCCACCTGTTCGTGTTTGAACTCCTACAAGATGCCTGCCCTAGGCAAGGCGGGACGGCTGACACGTGAACAGTAGGGGCATTCCTGGCAGGCTGCACAGTTATTGAGTCCAGAAGAAAGAGTAGCTTTCTGAAACAGCTCATGCAGAGGTCACAGACAATTTGTAAACTTAATCAAACTAGAAGAAACCCTGTACAAAACAGAACAGTTTGTAAAAACTAAAGGCAATCACAAAACAATCAAGTTTTGTATCAACCCTTTAATACTTTCCACTTAAATACATCTTTGATGTAAGAATCATCATTAAAAACAAATAAAAGTGAACTAAGCCCAAATACATTACTAGAACCTATCAGTTATTTTGGTACTTTCAGTGATACTGACACTAACAAACTATAACAAGATAAGAGGTTTTGTTGTTGTTTTAGAAAACACAAGGTTATTGCACAGAACTTCTGAGAGTGTAGGAAAGCTAAGAACCCATACAGCACAACATATAAACCACAGCCACTTATTTATTGAACAAATTAAGTTTATAAACACTTGGAGAAAACCTAGAGAAACGAGAGGATGAAGATGTGGCTCAAGATGGCATTAAAAAAGTACATAGAGTCACAGAGCAGACATTCGTTATCAATATTCTACTGCAGGAAAAAAAAATAGCAGGGAGGGAATATTCAATATTATGAGAGAGGAGAAAGCAACATAGGTAAAACATCTGAGTATAAATGTCAGCATTGACCTTGTCTCCAAAGTGGCACACAGGTAGGGGCCATGCTATGCCTCTCAGTCCTGCCATGCCCCCGTGTATCCCACGCATGCCCTCCAAGTTACCCAGACTGAGGGATGACTTCCCAGACAAGTTAATCCTATTTATGGACCAGATAATTTCATGTCAGTGTATTAGACTTGTGTTCTACACCAAATACCTGACCTGTTACCCAGAATATCTCAAAAGGACTGAAGCAGGAGGTTGGCAATAACAGTAAAAGCGGATTTTTTTTTTCTTTCTTTCTTTAATTCAAACACTCAGAGGAAGAAAAACATGCTTCTAAACCAATGAACATGCAATTCTACTAAAACCAGCATATGCTTAGCCAGTGGATGCATTTCTGTTGCTCAGGGTGGCACCAGAAGTTACATGTTATATTTTTCATTTTCTCCAGTGGTAATTTCCTGGTCATTTACCTCCTCAATAATAATGTTTAGCTGAGTAAAATAATGCTTTAGGCTTTAAGTCTTAAAGGTTCTTCCCCCTTTGCCCCCCTCAGTAGGATGACTGATTTCAGCCCTTTAGAAAAATAAGCTTACTTATGAGACATTAGAGGCATTATTGCCTCCTTTAATATTCGTGACAGTCTCCCACAAATGTATCACAAGTTGGCATTTATTAGTGCTAGGCACAAGTAAGGGGCATGTTATTTGATTTGAATAACAGCTTGGAGCTACAGTTTGAGTCCAGAAATATATTAGTCAGAAACAATCTCATTTAATAACACAGAAACTAATAAAAGAAAAGTATTCCAACTGATTCAAAATTGAATTTATGAATATTGCTTAGCAGGATTAATGATCAAAAACTGAACCTGTTTGTCATGTTATAACAGACTTTTCGATTTAAATGCAAAACTAGAAGTCAATGAGTCCAATGGATTGTATATTGCTTTGAAGAAAACCAGTTCATTTTACACATAAGCTTTGAAATTGGCAATAAACTTTAATTACAGGGTCAGATAATCAAATTATAATCAAATAGCCTCACATAAAATCTATGTTTGAAATTAATGAGATACAATTCTACCAGTCTCTAATATTGTACCTCTGAAACTTACTAAAAGACATTTCATTTTCATTTAAAAGTCACCTTAAGGACTTTTCCCTCAATTTCTTCTGCATAGCACAATTTTATTTGGAAATGTCTCATTTCTAGACCACACAGTTCTAAAGATTTTTGCATATGGAAAAATCATTTGTTATTCCGGAGATTTTCTTTATTGATAATAAGAATTTTAATCTAGCAATATTAGAAATCTTTCAAGTAGATGCATATTTATGCATTTTTAGAGAAAGCCACAGTTCAAATAATAAAGCTGTATAGTTGTTCAAATGCACATACTTATTAAAATTTTCATTTAAGATGAAATTTTTCATGACTGATCTTAACTTGCAAGCGCAAACATATATGCTAATGTACACTACTGCATAATCTGTTTATTTCCTGGGGTATGTAACCATTATAATTTCTCCCTAAATGTCTTACCTTATTTGGAAGAAGAAATATCTTACATTTAACACAAAAGATAGAAAGAATAAATCCAAACCCGCTCTGGCTTTCTTAAAGACTCGCTGCGTGGCTTCAGGCAAGTTGCATTGTATTTTATAGCTGAGCTTTCTCAAGAGTGAAATGGCAGCTTAGTACAACTTCTGTACAACTTCATTGGGTTTATCATGGGATCTTATTAAAGGGACTGTCGTTCTCAAAATGAAGATGCAACATTTTAGGACGGATAATATCAGACCTTCTTAAGCATGCAACTTTAAAAGTATAGAAAATGCCAAGTAATTATAAAGCATTCACTCTACTTAGCAGCAGTAAGTGCTAGATAGCACTCAAAGTAACTTTTAAAAACTTATGCCAAAATTAGAAAACCTTATACCAAAAGTAGAATTGTAAGATTTTACTACTAAGAAAAATATTTGTAGTTTTTTTTTAAAACAAATTATTTCAAGTTAGAAAAATAACAACTGTAAAGAACAATTATTTAACCTAATTAATCATCTACTTAGGTGGATTTCAACAAGAAAAAATAGATCCACTGCAGAAGACAATCAGTCCTCAGTAAACTTGGGTGTGAATTTACAGAACAGGAGCTATGTACCACATCCCAGTCAAACCCCAGCAGGGCACTGCAGTCTCTCTAATCTCTGAGATAATCTGAGAGAGTGGTTCTTCTGGACCTCTTCTGGGGAAAAAGTAACTCCAGTGCAACTAGGACACGTGCACAAAATATCCTGAAGTAAGCTAAAGTGTGAATGAGAAGTTCCCAGGTGCTCCCTGGTACCTTCCCATATTAACGACCCAAGGAGAGCAATAATTGGAGCTGCAGAAGAAACTGATTGACAGATCTAAGGTGTGGCATAGTTTAAATGTCTTTAAATACGTAATTAATTACTTCCACAGTAATATCACTGATTATTACATATAGAGATATATTATAACCATATTGTGAAATAGTAAGGACTGAGATGGGGTAGGAGGCTTTGTAATTCATAGTGCAGCCTTCGTGCCTGTTCCAGATTATTGCTGGGAACATGCATCACATTTGGAATAGCTTTAAAAAATCTTCAGCAATGGGGATTCCCTAACCTCACTTGTGAAATTAATCTAGAACTTTGCATATCTAACCATTATGAAGTTTATTGTCTTTCCTAAGCGTGATCTACTTTCTGCTAGTCTCATCACTTCACAGTTGCATAAATAAAAATCATCTTTGATGCTTACACAGTTCAAATATTAGCTTCCCTCTACTCTACCACATACAGCTATGTTTGGGCAAGTTATGCTGGCTAGCATATTCAAGTCAACCATGAATCAACCACAAAACAGACACAATATGTATTGCTAAAAGCAGATTTTTTGTCTGTTTGCTGATAAGCAAGATCGAAAATTTTCACATTTTACATCGAAACTCTGCCTGCCACAGATACAAATGTCTCATGATTTCAGTCATAACAAACCCATGTTTTGTTCTCTTTGCTTTCTGTATGTAAATTTATCCAGAAAAGATAAACTGCAACTGATTACTGATTGAATTCTGTCCATCATTACTTTTTTTCCCTTCCTCTTATAATGTTTGAAAGCTACATATGCTTCCCTCATCTCAATCAGTTTCTCAGTGTTTTATTTCCTTGCAGAGGACAAAAGCCCTAAGGACAAAAACAATGTATCTAGTAAACTTCTAGAAAGCTGCAATTAACTCTAATTGAAGTTGACACGTTAGCACTTTTTAGGTCACCAAAGAAGAGACGAAGTCAATGACTGACCTTGCTCATGGGACTTTTATAATTCCATTTGTACAGCAGCAGTTCACTGGATGCTTTACAGAGTGGAGAGAAAGTCCAACCCGCTATGTTACATGTCAAGACCTTAAGTATCCTCTTCAGACAGATGCTTTTTACACTGCTGGTGAAAAGTAAGTTATTTGAATCACACTGGTTAAAAGGCAGTTAGAATCAGCAAGATATCTCAAGAAATAGTTGCTTCCCTACTTTTTCAACTCCAACCTCTCAATTTTCAGTAATCATTAACTAATTTGGTGGCATCATTTAGCCTTAAAATCAGTTATCACAAGCAGATTAGGGTATAACAACAGGATAGGGTATGTAGAATTTTTACAGAAATAATGCTGGAGAAGGGAATTGTGAAAATCTCACCTGTATCATCGCGATCAGATGAAGGTACAGCTCTGTGCAGTGACTGGCACAGTGTAAAAACAGCCTGGAGGTTACAGGCAACCCACTGTTTGCCAGTAGAAACATATTAACGTGTTCATTTTGTACAAAACTTATCTTCTGAAGTTTGGCCTTCTCCCCCACCCCTTCTGACTTTTCCAAAAAGCTTACATTTTGGAGAAGATTCTGAATTCTTTCTCCATGAAGGCAAGACCAAGTTGTTACTATTGGATATATCGTTACCCCATTTTTGACCTGAATTTTGAAAACTAACAAACAAACACCCACCACAACAGCAAAAAGCTTACTAACCTTCAGTTTGTTTCCATTGGGAAAACAAAAACAAAAACAAACCAACACATGTTGAAATCAGGTGTTTGTTTCCTTTCATCCTGGCTATTTATAAGGATTGCAAAGAAATACTTGAACAAGGAGATGGAAATTGTTTCTTTGCTTCTTGCTTCAAAGTCTTCATTAGCTGTCATATCATATAATCATTCTGCTGAGGTAATTTTACTGAAATACTTGTTATCACATCATATACTCACTATGAACAATGCTGAATAAAGTCTTGGGAACCAACGTATTCTATTATTTACTTCTTGTATGTATATTTACTTCTACGTATGTATTTGTATTTTGTTGGATGCCTCGAGAGTTCTGCTTTTCTTTCTCCTAAGATTGTAAAATCACAGATGGAGACATTGTGAAAAGTACACCTAGGTATCCTAGGTGTCTACCTGCTAGACTGTTTAAGTTTTTGCAGATTTATTTCCACCAGCTTAAAAACCATGATGTTATCTCCATTTTCTCAAAAAATTATGTACCATCTGATGTCACAGGTCATTTATACTGGCCAGTATAAATAAAACGAGCCCCCACCTAGAGGGGCCAGATTCTGTTCATTTTCCATGTACCGTGTGACCTGACATATCAACCAAATTTATCTTTGCACACCAATGTCCCATCTTTGCCTAAAGCCCCCCTAGCCATCATGAATTATTTTTCATCTCGTGTAGAATACTTCAAGAAGCTTTTATTGTGATAGATCCCAAACCCCACAACTTTCTCACATAACCACTTCATCGACTGCTTGCACAGATTTCAAGATTCTACTCTCAGCAAGTCACAAGACCAGAACAGAAAAGAAAGGCCATTTTTCCAAGTTCACTCATTCCTTTGAGCAACCAATTCCCTACTGTCCTGTTTATGGAAATACTTGCAACTAGCAATCAAAATGCCATACGAATGCAACAGTAGCTTTACCCTGATTACGTTTGTGTCTGTGGCACACTGTGGTAGATCTGTAACTGCCTGGCAAGTTTCCCTCAGGATACCTAAATCTATAGAATCACTGAACGAGATGCATGGTCTGTCCTGATCATAAATTTCCAACTACGAAAATAGTCTCTAACCATAGCCATGAGTTACTTTTGCAATGATTTGTCTTTGAAAAACTCCTACCCCCCCATGCCCTCCCCCTGACCTCCCACCCTGGTAATAAGCTAGCAATATCTCAAACCCTTTGTGTTCCTGTGTCAACACTATCCCCAAACTGTAAGTGTTAGCAGCTGTGCACAATATGAAAGGGTTTTTGAAACACAGGGAGACTAAAACAGGAGCAATCACAAGAGCCTCTTTGACTCTCAAAATGCTAAATCACACACTGCTGATCACTGAAATGGTTTCCTTTCCTTACCCAACTTATGTAGTGGTTTTGCTGTTTTGGCCAACCTACAAATGAACCTTTTGTAATAGGAGGCCTAAAAACTCTGAACATATGTGAGCATCCAAAGAGTTGGCAAGTTTTTGGACAGCCTCAGCTTTCTTTTCATTGTGAAAGTTTCTCCTCACTGATTGTATACTCAAAATAATTTACTTGTTTAAAAAACTATTCACATTTCTTTGGATAAATTTTAAAATCATGCTATAAAGTTACTGTGTTTATAAATGTATTGGTTCCTCCTCACCCAGATTGTGCATACATCAAAATACAATTTAGCTAGTCTGAAAGAGAGTGCAATAACATTCTGTAAGCCTGTAAAACACGGTAACACACAAACACAAGACAGAAAGTCATCACTTTAAACGACCACAGACCTTATCCTCCCTTTAACCAGTCTCTTCCTTGTCTTCCCCATTTTCTTCAGTTTGCCAATATTTTTTTTACAATCTACTTTGTAAGAACAGCAGAAACCTGCTACAGTGTTAAGGGTTATATATGTTTTATGTTCTCATACATATTCATATGTTCTTATATATATTATATATATTCACATGTTCTTATATATATGTATAATATATATATGTATTCATATGTTCTTACATATATATATATAATATGTTCTTACATATATTCGTGATGTACATAAGAACAAACAAACAAGAGAAACTCAATATCTTCAAAATTATTTTCAGGCATTTCCTGAAAATAAGTTCACCAACTGTCTAGCACTACAATCTTTTTCTTTAGTTGAGCTGTATGCCAGGCTGAGGACTTTTTATGCCTCTCGGATTTATCTGCTCTACAAATTGTAAAGAAATTTCCCTTCACCCTACTGGTAACTGGTAAGTACATTAGCAACATTTTCCCATATTTTCCATTTTCTGTTAGATCAGTCTTGTTGATTTGGAGCACTATTCCTAACTTTTAACTGCACAGTTTTTTATAATTTGATAATTTAAGTGGGGAGCAATGCAATGAAATTAGTTCAGAGATTTATTTTTTGTGCTCACCTCCAACTCCCTTTTCTTGACATTTTCCTATAGCAGCAACTGGAGAATTGGGATTTTTTTGAGTGCCATTTATTACACATTTACAAACTATTGAAGAAAAAAATAACTATTTGTTTATTCATTATTTTAATTACTGAGTCTTCCTTTTCCAGTGAGAAAGTCCAGTGTTCAGCCTTAGTTACTAGACAGTTATCCCACACCGACAAACCCCTTAGATTCTCATCAGCTTTTAACATTCTTGCTCATGCTTAAACAAACAGCCAGTATCCTATGCACTTCTTAGCCATCATTTTGCAATCAGTAACTAAACTCTCATTAGTACCAATGAATTGTTCATATACAAGAACTGTGGGAATCATCTATGCACCTCCAAGCTTCCTCTCAACTGCAATTGTCTATTTGCTTAAGTGCAAGAATTTCAGAAAACCATGCCAATGCTTTCTGTCTGCCCACGTTTGTTGCTACTTTTTATTGCCATTTTTCATATTTCACTTTTTTTGTCTCCTTTTTGTATTATTGCCTACTTTTCCTTGTTCTGTAATATAAGGATTTTTTTTGTTGTTAACCTACATACGATTAATTATTTGATAGAGTAGCATACAGGCAGTCATAGAAAGAATAAAAATAGTTGCACTTACATATTGCTCAGCTTTCATTTCCCTCATGAGTGGCTGTTTTCTCTTCTGGTTGACTATTCCAAGAAACGGAAAGCCTAAGTCAAATTCCAATTCATATTTTGGATGGCAAAAAATGCCAAAGGAAATAGCACTACGTCAGTCATTTAGTTACACAAGTACTGTAACAGTTTCTAAACTTCATCTTAAATTGAGTGTGCAGATCATATCCAATTTGTTTAAAATCAAGGTCAATAGCACCATAAAATCAAGAGGATATAAGAAGCCTATTAAGACATTTAAGTATAAAGTATTAGAATGGTGGTCATCATCTGAGGAACAATGTTCTTAAAGAGCCTTTCAAGCAAGAAATAGTGAGGGGGGAAAAAAAAACTAATTTTTTTGAAAATGGAACTTGATGGGTGTGTGAGGTGATACGGTAAGAAATTCCTGTGCCTGTTGGCCTTTTATTAATAAAATAAAATGGCTTCAAAGCCAACCATACCATAATACTGACATATAGAGAAATGGTAAATACAACCTTATTTTCTGGAAATAATTAGAGATCAGACACTAACTTTGGCTGCAAATCAGTCTGAAGTATACTGCCCCAAATTAAAGGAGAGTGTTTATGATGTTAGGCATGGTGCATCAGTGAAGCCCCAGAAGCAGATAGCTGCCATCAACGGTAAGATTTTCTTCCTCATGACTGTAGATGGAGCCATAACATAAGTAAATACCCTTTTGGCAACACAAGTTTGGAATTTTGTAGAACATACTTCAAGGCTTTTCAGCATTTTTACATTATTGAGATTTCAATTTTCAGTACAAAAAATGTGAGAAGCCCGCTGTTTTACTGGTTTCTCAATCTGCTGAGCTGATTCATTTCTTCTCACAAGTCCGGAAATAAAGAAAAACAGTTGTTCAACTTCGCTTCTGTCCAGCAATTATCACCTAATCTAACCTTCTCTAGCAATTTCTCTGCTTAAGGGCACCTCTAGGGCTGTCAGTCCAGCTGAATTCATTTAGAAAATTAAATCCAAACCTGTCTACTCTTACTCATCCTCTACACCCATTATTCCTTTCATAATTTTATGCTACTGTACTAAAAGGTAAGGCAACAGCACATTTTATTGTAGTACATATAAAACATACTGCTGAAATAGAGACTGTAGGAGTCTTAGTGAGGAAGGAGGGATCGTAGCACCATCTGACTGAAAGATGTGAGATAAAAGAGGAGCTATTTATAGGACTGAGCAAAATATGTCCGCAGTTGTCACTGTGGCTAACAACATTGGGTTCATGAGTATAATTAATCTTTTCCTTCCTATACCTTATTTGTTTACAAAAACAATCAGTCAAACAAACAAACAAAAAGTATCGATTCCTTGTAGCAACATAAGCAAGAACCTCCGCAAAGCTAAGTGGAAATATTGAAACACTATATTCTTTCACAGTTCAAGACATTTTTTTTTTCTGCTGCATGCTTTAAGAAGCAACACATATCACTGAAGTTTCACTTCTCAGTGATCACTGAAGGAATCAAAATATATGCAGACTGATAGTAATGGATTCAGAATCACAGTCTGAACATGGAGCGCTCTAGCTACCAGACACTTTTAAATTATTTTACAATGTTAAGGAAAACCCTAACTTTGGATCACATCTGGCAAATCTGCCTGGGTCTAAACACTGCGCAGCAAAAAGTTCACATGGCCAAAAGTCACTCTCAAAAGAGCCAGAGATAAAAAGGAAGGAGCAACACAGCTTACATGCAAAAAGCACAAATAAGGACTCTGTACTGCACAGTGGGAGGGGATTGGGTCACTTCACTCCCTTTGCAGGTCTGCAGTTCGAGGAAACTACAAGCCCCTGTGTTGCCTTCCATAGTCACAAGACGATTTCTTGAGCCACATTCAAATACATACAAACTGCAGGTGATTTAAAAACTATCAATTGATCCCAAATACTTTATATCCCTAAATCTAATGTGAAACAGAAAGGTACATGAATTTATTTTTAGACTGAGGTCAGCTTCTGGTAAACATCTGCGAAACCCCTGGTTTTAAAAGCTCTAAGTATCCCCAAATAGTATTCTTTTTTTCATGCTCATGAAAGTGAATTTTTGATTGTACAATAAAGTTGAACTGTTGTCAGTTCATGTAACAGTACTTAATGATGGAGCAGATATCACCCTGTGAAGTAGCCAGTACTTCCAAGTTCAACATATTTACATCCATTATAGACTCAGAAGTCAAACATAAACTAGAATTCAAAGTCCTGATTAGACAGGTCAATTATACACCCTATACATTTCATATACATTTTATATTTAATGTCAGTAGTTGCCAAGAAGATGATTTTCTGATCTGTTTAACATGTTATGCCAACAACAAAAGCACTTGGGAATATCCAGACTTATTGCATGGTAATGGATTTACAGAAGAAAAATATGATGAATCTGATTTATTGTAGATTGCTTCCTTCAGTTGGTCTTGAACTATTTAGTTTAAGAACATACTGTACTGAGTTGCAGCCTTATTTTGTTAATTTCTCTCATTTTCAAATAAATTATTTTGCAGTCATTTGTGAAATGCGAGATCGTCTATAAGGAAATTATTTGTTTTTAAAGAAATGGTTATCTTCTTATCACTCAGAAAATTTCCCTAAATGACTGATAATAACCCTTGTCAGGCACTTTAATTTCTTTTTCAGTCATAAGACAGAGATATCTGGTAATTTTTGCACATTTTTTTAATGCAAGGGAAAGCAGTCTGCAGATGAATGATATTAAATTTAGCTTATCCAGATGCTGAAATGTGCTCCAAGTTATATTGTACAAAAATCGTAGATGTCTCTGTGCTCTATTTAAATACTAATTATCATATTCTGCCCAAATAATTAAAAGTAAGATTAAATTGCTTTTAGAGGCTGTCCTGCCCAAAAGATGCTCAATAAATGCATGTGAGCTATTTATTATTAGAATCCATAATCACATACACAATACAACCTAATAGATCTAGATACTGCGTAAGGTCAAGAGATCCATTTCTCTCTCTCTCTGTATAAAGATAAATAAAGGGGCGAGCAGTGAGGAAACAAGAAGTCAGTTCTGTACTGAAACTAGCCACAGGAAGAGAGTTGCCAGTTTCCTCTACAGAATGCTTTCAAGTATATATCCTAAATATTTGCCACATAGTCTAACTGGTGTATGTCTTTAAAAACAGCTAGATAAATCAAAACAAGGGTCAACTTAGGTGATTGGGAATTTTGGTATCATTTACAATGGTGACAGATCTATTTGAAGTAACACAATCAAGTTCAGAGATCTCTCCTTACAGCTCAGGTGTTTGAAAGCATTTATTTCAGCTTCTGCTTCATGACTTGGGTCACATGTGAAAAGTTAAGAAATCCAGTTTTACTGGGTAGCATACCTTCGGGTGCCTGGCAGCCCACAGACTGAATCATGTATCTGCAGCTTCTATACCCTGGAGCAAAGATGGTATATAATTAGGTGTAACAAGAGCATCTCCTGTTTCAAGAAATTCATTAGTCAAATAAAAGAATCTACTTAACTAAAACAGTTACAGCAATTTATTTTATTAAGGCCAACATTTCACTTTATTTATTTATTATCTGTGCTAAGGCCTTTCTTTAATATATGACATTAGAATTTGTTTTCTGCAGTTCTGGCTTACATTAGATAACCATTTTTGGATTTTATGCAAGACATATGGAAAAATTCATCACTGATTTACTGCACATTTCCATGCATGGTCAAACTAATATCTGATCACTATTGAAGTAGTACAACCCTGTTTGGCAGTGAATATATAAGCAAATTTCCCAACACATGGATGTATGCAGCCTTGTGCAAGAAAGCCTCTGTATGGCAAAATATTTAACAATACACTGCAGCATTTACTGGGAAAATTTAATAGGAAAATTCAGTTTGGGATTTCTTCTTGCTTCAGAAATTGCTGCAACTGAAACAGGTATTGCAATAAATAAACAAAAAATATTGCAATATCTATCTCCAATACTCCATGTATTTTATTTTATTTTATTTGTTTTGATTTTTTTTATGCTTTTGAGTTTTATAACCGATATGATAACATGCTGGGATCTTTTGCTTCTTTTCAATAACTGCAGAGGATGGTATTCATAATCTTACTCTTGAAAATGACTTTTTGGTTATCAATTAAATATTCTAAATTCCATTATTGGGTGACAATTTACCTATACCACTGCTTCTAAGAATAAAAGGTATTCACTGTGCCTCAGTATTGTTTACAACTTTCTGTCCTAAGCTACTTTTTTGGTGAATTTCAGTTAGGCCAACGAGGCTAGTTTTAGTACCTTCACAGCAGGTGGAACGACCTTCACCTCATTCCTATTTTACAATGTGTTTTGTGAAGCTCTTGTCAAATTACTTCAGAGCTTATAGTGACAATACATTGCAGAAGTTAGTCTCTTCTAAAAATAACATTTAATTGCTTTCACATTTTGTTACAGACAAAGCTAATAATTAGAAGGTGTCATTTCACTTAATCAGAAACCCATCTTCTGCTTAAGGATTCATGCAGTTTTTTTCCCCTGGGGAGGCGGGGAACAAAAAATCCAGAAACAAAACAGTGACTGCTAATGCTGACTTGGGAAGTGTTTAACTACAAGGCATGGTTCACAGATGTTTTTGCATCCTCAATAGCTTCACGGGCAAGACAGTTAACTTTGATGATATGAAAATGTCAAGAAGAATTATTGGGGAGAAAGAAAAAACTCGAGAAGTTTTCTGGGGTTATATGGCCATAAGGAATCGTCTTTCTTCAAGAAGCAGTAGTAAGGATAGCCCATTTTTGATGAGCAGATGGTCCTCTTGAGTAAAAGGACTCCACTGGTAGAAAATAGAGTATTTGAAAAGCAAAATCATGCCTCTTGCTAGATATTCTGTCATGTGTACAGAGTAGTTAATCCATCTTTTAGCAAGATTAGCTGTCAGATTAACACATTATCCATGTGAGTCACTGTTATTCTAAAGCAAGGATGTGCTTGAAGAATGATGTGCACCCACATGAAGGAAGGTTTGCAGAGGCTGACTTACAACACCACTATGGAATGCAAAGCCAGCTTTTTTATTTTTATTCTTTTTTAATTTATTTAAATATATATATATATATTGCTAATGGTGGCCAGAGCTCTGCAAACAGCCACTCTCAATCGCTGTAGCATGCTGAGCTGCTACAAGCCTTGATGTGGATTTGAACATCCATATGCAGGCCTTGCATCTGCCACACACATCCACGTGTTAACTCCAGGGCATATATGCCTCTATTGTTCTAGAGCTTATACATTAAGACATTAAAGAATTTACTTACTCAAAACGCTCTTTAATAAATTATTTTTAGCCATTTGAGAACATTCAACTTCTTCTGGAAAGTTAAGTTTAACTCAAATTGATTTTGTAATAGAACAGGATGCAATCTGTGAACACAATGCTTTCTTCTATAAATCAAAGAAGTACAGATGAAAGTTATCACAAGGTAGATGTCAACATCCCACTTGAAAACCACACCGTGAGCATACCTTCCCATTGCACATTTCTCAGACACCAGGTAAAGAAACAGAGTAAGAGTAATCTCACCTCAACGCAATGGTGGTCCATTTCGAAAAACTGGCTTCTGGAAACATCATCATATGGAAGATTGCACTAGAGCATGTGACTGCATCTCAGAGTTAAAGATCTCCTCCCCACACCATTTTGTTTCAGCTTTATTTTACTCTCCACTCTTACTCAGTGTGGCTTTATTTTTCACTCTTCAGCAGGCCAACAAACCCTCTTTCTTGCACAGCCTGTATCTATACCTTTTTATAATCTTCCAAAATTAACAATCAAGCTAAATGAAGACAAAGCCTGTTCTGAAACCAGCTTTGTTTGAATACCCAAAGATTTGGCAAGAGAAGGAAGCCTTCTTAGGGAAGCTGCTTAGAAGACAAGTCACAGCCAAGCATTCCAAGTGGTTTCTGAAGCAGCTGAGGCTTTTGTGCCTAGTCAGTGTTCGCTGTCTATGGCAGCAGCTAAAAGCAAATAAAACTTTCTAATTTTCTTGCCTTTTGGCTCTCTTTATTCAGTCATGAGCCATCTAAAGAGTCCTGGCTTTCTCTGCAGACATGGGACAGCTGGTCTCTATGGGCAACCCCCCATATGCACATGTTTACGATTTATAAAAGAATATGAACATTACATGTTTATCATCTAAGGACACTCAACTGCCATTTGAGTACAGTCCACACCCACTTGTAGTTAGAAAAATCTGTAAAAGTCAGCAAATTTCACTAAACACCAAGAAAACAAACAAAAAACACTTTGTATGTACAACTATTAAGGAATTGGATTCACTCAGAAATAAGCGAGGGTCAGACCTCAGACCAAAGACACAAGACACAGAACAGCTGTTTTAATGCAGCCCTTTCTATCAAAACACGCTTAAGACAATTTACCGATTCAAGTCAGAAAAGATTCTAAAATATAGCATCTTAAAGAGCAATCTGATGAACACAAGTGTTTAAAAGTGTTACAAGTGGTCTTGTTTTTTAAAGCCAAGGACACAATATAAACCCAACATGTAATATTTGTTGTAATAACAATGCAACTTCTGATTGCACGAGAGTTTGCATCAAGTCTTACATCTCTTCAACGTCCTTAATAAACACTATAGGAAGAAGCAAGCATAATTCCACCTAAGCATTACTCTAATCATCCACATCCCGTATATCGTAATAAGAAAATGGGGATAACTGTCAGAAGCTGTGTACTTACAATCTTACTGAGCATCCAACGTATTCAGCTAATTAATACACATGTCCCACCTGTTTCACCTTCTCTCCAACTCTGGGTAACAGCACCCCATAGCCAACACATTCAGAAGCAGTAAGAGAAGCAGCAAACAGGGACACAGTTTATGTCTGAAGACTTCCTGAGATCACCAGGAACCTAAAACCATTCTAAATCCCTGTTCAAGGTGATATTCAGTATCACCCCGTAACTTAAGATATTCAGCTTACTGGTAGCTCCTGCATCAAACATGTGGATGTGAATCCACAGAGAAAAACAGTAATCACTAATTTATTTTTTAATGAATTATTGACATAAATATTATCCCAGTACAAAAGATGATGCTATTTCACTTTGATAAATGAAGGTAATTCCTGTCCCTGTATTTTATCTTCAAAGCACCAGTGTAGAGGAGGAAAATAATCTGATTTAATGTAGATGATAATGAAATAGTAGAACAACAGGTGAGCAATGAAAAAAAGGACAGGTTTTGTATGTGTCTGAGGCAAGGGATTTCCCCGCCCCTCTGGTAGAAACCGTTTGAGTTGTTTGTTTCCCCTTATTTCATTTTACATTTCAAAACAGCATTCTTTTCTAAGTAGACAACAGGAACCAAGGCAAGAAACTGCATTAAATAAATCTGTAAAATCTTTCTAAACAGGCTTCAGGCAATGCTGTACTTTTTCTTTCAAATATTTCCATGTAAAATCAGATGTTAACTCTCTGAGTGAACCCATGTGCGAACGCTTTATTCATCAGATTAATGGCTGTGGAGCAACAGGCAACTGAACGCATTTCCACTCACATAAGGTATTCATGACTTTCCAGAAAACTTCACATTATTGCAACTACTTTTCAGTCAAATATGTGGCATCTTGTGAAGAAAGAAAGAAATTGCAACAGCATTTAATGGGAAACTACAGTAGATGTATTGACACAACCAGGAATTTGTTTCTCTAACCAGCACCTTACTATTAATTTGACAGATTGATTTTTGGCTTGCTCTGCATTTGAAAGCAAAACAAAAAACAGTCTTTGCCCTGGGATACTTTAGATTGCCCAGTGGAATCTCTCTTTGGTGTTGCTTTTATGCAGATCCAGAGCACAATCAATAGAATCCAGCCAGCTGCAGTGCTCTATCAGCTAAGAAATATGTTACGATAACCTACAGGGTGTAATGACAACCTGTAGGGTGGAAAAATATAGGAAAACAAATTTAAAAAAAAGTCAAGTTCTATGTCAAATTTACAGTCATACTACATATTATACATGCACCTAAATTTATACAATGACTCAAATTTACACAACCATATACAGAACGTAATGGTAAGGTTTCAATTCTGGTCACCTTGATTGGTGGGAATATGGTAGATCTAGACAAGACAAAACATGCAGGTAATGATGCTCATGCTGCAAGAACAGCAGTGAATTCTATAATATCTGATGTGAAGTTGGCAATATAAAAGTGAAATTAAGGAGTGATTTAACATTCATACAGATGAAGAAACCTGAACTACAGTTGTAAATGTCAAAAATCAAAACCCTGGAACTTTGGTAAAATCTCCTCTTTGAAGATCCTGTCAACCTTTCTTTAATTTATTTTTTTTTAAAAATACTTCTTTTTATTTTTTATTCTCCACTCATTTTTTCCCTCTTTCTCTCCTCTGAAATATTGCCTGATACCTGCTTTTGGGGTTGATCATCCTACATCTTTTCCAAAATAGTGAATCAGATCTGTCGCTTGGTCTGACCCTGTTTGTGAATGCTTACAAATATCTTTGTCATGTTGTTCTTTTTGTTTTTAATTTAATACAGACAAATTTACAATGGATGTTTGGGTTACAGTGAAACCTTGTTAAACTGAACATTTTGGGACCACATCACAGTTCAGACGAGAGGAAGTTCATACTTGCGCAACACAGTGGTTGCTTGTTCAAGTATGTATTTTCATATACTAATAACTTCAAAGCATATGCACTAAACCCTACATTCTTGAAATTATAACAGTGGCTGGAACAACAGAGATAGTGGCACGTCAGCAAACCACAGAGTGATAATTTGATCACTAGGTTACAGAATAGTCAAGTTCCCCTGTGACCCCAAACTTAAAACTGTAGAGTTCACAGCCTCCGGCATGCAAGGAATTTGAGAAAAAAGAACCTGAGTAATTAGAATACACAATCTGTATTGTGCTTCAGCTTTCATAATGCTATTCCCCATTCTATTTATTTATTTATTTATTTATCCAGTTTAAAAGCATCTGCTATACTGCTGTCCCAAACAGGATTATACTGAATGTGCCATATTGTTGAAGAGTTCCTTTGAGCGTCAATGTAGAAAGGCTAACAATGAAGAAGCTTAAATATATGGCTTAATTTAATGTTTCAAGATAAATGAGACACAATTTATATTGAGAAGCCAGGCCGAAGGTCCATCTAACTGATTATCCTGATTGCTGCAATGTCTAAGAGCACCTAAAGAATAATAGGGCAAGAATACATGGCTCATTCTCCTAACATTTTCTTACCCTCTACCTATTTCCAGTTCATGGCATTTCTGAGCCACAAGTGGCTTCTAAGTATTTACGTATTTCTCTTCCTTAAACTTGTCCTGTTGTCCCCTGCAGATGTGCAAAGCTTAGCCCTTATAGCAACACTGAAGGAAGAGCTGCCACCTCCTTAACAGTACCAAAGAATCCTCCAAATCAGAAACAGGTCTTCTACAGAAGTAAAGAAATATAGAGAGGAGCAACAGGTACTAAAACTGAAAGAAAAAGAATACGTATTACCTCTAGGAATACACCGTCATCCCTGCAATTTCAGTCCTTGTACAGTTGTGTTGTACTTTGCCACTGGCATGTCCTCAACTCTCACCAACTGAGAGTATATTTTCCTGCTTTTTTTCTTTCCAAAATCATATTATGTGCTGCACAGTTCATAAAATGCTTTAAGGATTCCTTATGGGAACTGCAAATCAAAGATTGGATTTTAGAATAGTGTTACTTCACAAAAATATCTAACAAAAATGGTATTTAAATCTTAATAAAAACAATGTGATAAATCTTAATAGCAACAACGTGATATCAGTTGTCATATGCTAGAATGTTATGTTTGGCGTTTATTACTGAATAATTTAAGATCCTTACATGCAATTTGTTCCAACAGACATAATTTGAAAACAAACATTGGCAAGTGTTTTGTTACTGCTGAAGCTGTTTTCAAGTACAATTTGTGCAGTATAAATAAGAACACACACTCACATTGTGACTAGGACAATGCTTTGTAAAATTCCCAGAGGTTTGGCACTTGTGATTAATTTTTCTTCATGTATTTATGCATGTAACAGTTCTGAACTGTTAACTCGCAGTGCTGAAGAGTTCTCAGTAAGCATCCACGGATAATAATTAAGCTGAGCTATCTATTACTATTTAAGGGATAAACAAAAAGGCAGTTTACAGTATTCTGAAAAAGTGTTTTAAAAACATAAAATGCATATATTTGTTTCTTAATGTCCAGAAGGCTTTGAACAAAAAAAATTAATTTGTCTAATATATAATCTAATATATTGTAGAAGGATACACTGTGGTTCTCATATAATCAAAATAAGAGGTCAGAAAGGGCAGTCTAAAGCAATTAACTAGAAACTACATCTGAATATTTAAAACCAAATCTCTTTAAAGGTTCATAACACCCAGCATGGATAGAGACTGCTCCAAAATTTATATACAAACTTCAACTCTTTTCCCTTTTTATCTAACAGCATCAGAATTTATGTGATAGGGGAATAAAAGAGTCACACTGTATGGAATCCTATTAAATTTATATTGTAATAAACAAGTAGAAAAACGAATAAGGTCATTTCAACTCTAATGTCTCCAATTATATATATGTATAATATAATATATAATATTATTTTTAAATTATATATATATATAGATATATAATAAAATGCCAAACCTGCTTCACACTCAGGTACAACCCTTAAGAGAACTAAACAGATCACTTATTCTTGGCATTTAATCAGTTCAGTTCTGCCTGTTGACTTTTACTGGTCTTGGAATGGAGAAAGCATTGCAGTACAGGTCACGATTTCCACCAGTCCAGATGCTGCAAGGAGGTACACACTGGCACATAGAGGATCTCTGAGTTACTCAAATCTCTTGGAGCTTTTTTTTTTTTTTTTTTTTTTTTTTTCCCATAACATTTCCTCTTGCATGTATCATACTTCCACACAAAATTGTAAAATTCAGAATTAAAATATGTTCTTTAAATGAACAGTAAACAAGATAATCTCAAATTTTATTGTGAACTCCTATTCCATATGTAAATGTCCCATCGGACAGTAGGGGGCAACTTTCACCCACAAGTCATACTTTATGCATTCTGCTATATAATGACATGAAGGGGGTACTTTCTATACTTACCTAAGTTTGTTGTGTGGTCTTTACCAATTTTACAAAATGTAAGGTTTCATTTTTAAACTCCTGTTTTGTTCTCCAGGCACTGCACTGAGGAAATATCTGGTTTATATACTAAGAAAATGGTGCAAGATGAAGTAAGAAACTACATTCTTAAAGATGTTGAGAAATAAAGGAGAAGGACAATATATTCCGCTAGCTTGCTTTCATAGGATTTGTGAGAAATAAAGCATATTTTTCCATGCCTGCAATCTGATAAACAATTCTTCCCTGAATAAGCTATTTATAAAACAATAACTTAGTACCCTAAAAACAGAGCTGGAAGTAATATAAAAGCTAATATAAACAGCAAAATATTCATTAATGATGTTAACACACACACACACAAAAAAAGTTTAACAATAAATCTACGTTTAAGAAGAAACTGATGTTCTACATCATGTGTAATGTTTTGTGTCACTCAAAAAATTAAAATTTTGCTATGAATTTTGCCAGACAGCAAATGCTAAATACGCAGGCATGGCATCAGAGGATATAAGCAGTCAACGCAGCATTTTTTCCAACTGTGCTCAATTATTTTGTATTGCTGTGATTTTTACTGGATTAGAACAGAATATCAGTTATGGAACTTAATATGCAAAAAACTGATTTCCCTTTAAAATTCCAATTTCACTTTAAAAATGCACAGACTGGTGAAAGTGAAGAAGTAGGGCTAGCCTGAAAGTATTTTCACGCTAAACCCAACTGAGCGGCACAGTGCAAACACTTTTAATAAACCCACAAAACCTGGGGCTAGTTTTGCTATAAGAATGAAAGCAGTCAGGCTTAGGGTGAGATTTAGCAAATTTGGGCAAAATCATGATTTCAAGTAAAGGATGTCAAACACTGGGAATCAAATCACACAGAACTTCACGCTCCATTTAAACTTCAAACATGAAAGTAAAGTACACTGGATGACAAGCTACAATAACTAAGTGAGAAACTGATCGTAAAGCTTTCTTCTGAAGTGTCCTGAGATCCTTCAATGACTCCGGGAGGTAACTAAATGCAACAGTCCTTGCTCATTGGTCAGACCAAGTGATGATGAATGTCTCTTCTGGCTTTAACCCCAGCCCAAGCATGCTATGGATCTGCTTTTTTCAGTGACATAGCTAGCAATTATTTCTCTAAACATAACACCACCTTAAAATAGAAAACTTCTGTTAGTGCACTTAAGCTGTATTTTTCTTAATAGACAGAGCATAGCATAAACAAGGATTACAAGATGTGAAAAACATCCACCCTCCAGCATTTCCTGAAATGAACTTACATTTTCATGTTAATATTCAAAAAGCATGTGTGTAACTGGCATCAAGCATTCCTTCAGAAACAAAACTAACAAAACTAATCATTAAAAACACAGTTAAAGAAAAGAAAAAAAAAAAGCCAAGTAGACATTTTACCAAAAGCAATTACTACCTCATGATCCTATAATTTATGCTTACAATTTAGTTTGGGGCTTTTTTTTTTTTTTTTTTTTTTTTTTAATCCAAGGCTGAGAAATATCTTGCTGTTTTACTGTGTCTCAAAGGACTGAATGCCAGGTGAAACCAAACAGTTGATTTCTATTCCCTTTTTCATGGTTTCACTTCAAATGGACATGAGATGTCAAGCTAAAGAAACATCATCCTGGTGGGACAGCCAGACTGCGGAGTTCAGCTGTGTCCTGTCTCATTCCTCTTAAGTGTGCCCCAAAAGCAAGACAACAGCGGAGGGTTTTGGAAACTTTTTTTTCCTTTTTTCTTTTTTTTCTAATACACAAGCTTCAAGGAAACAGGCTCAGTGTTAAAACACGTGAATGAACAAAGACACAACTGGACTCACACAAGGAGGAAAAGCTCAGTATGAAAGCTCACCTCTTACAGGAGATTTCTTTATGATGCTTACTTCTCTCTCCATTTGCTTTTTCATTTCCTCATGATATTTTTTGTCTCCTTCCTCGTCTCCCAGCACATCTGCAGAGTGACTTTCTCTACCTCAGACCAACCTTATCTCACCATTTCATCACTGCAATACAGCAAACCCATTAAGGAATACATTTTCCTCAGGTATTTAAAAGCTACCAGGCACTTAACTTACTCTAAGTATACAAAACTTTTAGGTCTTACAGGTCTCCACTTTCTTCTTCAACATCTGCCAGAGTAGCAGCCAGGCTACTTGCTGGTGTCTTCTGACCTGGGCTGGTGAGAGCAAGCCACGGCGGTGGCCAGCAGTGGAACAGCACAGCAGCCACGCTGGCAGCACCCAGCTTGCCTCTGCTCAGGCTTTTCTTTTCTTTTCTTTTCTTTTCTTTTCTTTTCTTTTCTTTTCTTTTCCGAGGCTTTTCTTCAACAAGGATAAAAGTTCCAGCCTGAAAGATGGCTAGACCTTTCTGTTTTCTCCCAGATGATGGGCACTGCTGCCTACAACTATCTTAAATACAACAAAACATTCAACAAATAGTTATGTTTCTTCTCTCTACTGGAAAGCCTTATTTTATCACACTTCAAGCATAAAAGTAGAAGGGAAACTTCCAGGAAGTGGCTAATTCATTTAATCCCTCATTTGAATAGAAGCCTCTATTTCAAAAACAGCCCAAATGCTTTTATTTGGTGCCTTTTCAAGGCTGGTTTCTGTTGAGGGCAAAGGGAACTTTTGGGTTGAACAAAATAACCTCCACAAGTCCCTTCCAACCTCAACCTTTCTGTGATTCTGTGATTTTTGACACAGTGCTCTCTGGTTACAAAGAAGATATCAAGAGTACACCAAAATAAATTCTAACAAACAATATCCACAGTTATGATAGGGAAATATCAAAATCTGTTGCCTCTTAAGCATAGATTAATTCTACAGTCTCTACAAGCTTAATCTCTTTGCTCTATGTCTTTCTGTGTGTATCTTTTTCTGCCTCCATGCAAATTGCCAAGAGTTCATCAAAATTTACAATCAACCAAGCACAAGAGCTAAGGTTATAGGCCTGGTAGGAAAACAACAACAAAACCAGAAAATATTTTGATTTACACCAGGAGTCAGTTTTTCCCAACACCTTTCTATAAATTGATTTTAAGAACAAAACTCACCTTTAGTAGAAGGTTTTCTTCCAACTACCTGCTGTAGGAAGATTGCTCCCCAGAGAACGATGAAAATGGAGAAACAGCACATCTCACACCCCACACACTTCATAACAGTCAACTTCTGCACTCTCCCTGAACAGGCCAAATCAAAAAGAGATACTGAGGAGCTGCTTTACAAAGCTACAATTAATCACTGCTTTCAAATCATGTGTTGTAGGATCCATCGATAGCTGTACAGAGGCTATGTTGCAGGTCCCTTGCTATATTGCAAATGTAGTCATTTCCTCATTTCTCTCTCAAAGTTATATGAAAAGCTCTGTTACTAAAGACTTTATAAAGGTAACTATAAATTGCATTCTAAAATAAATTACTATTTGGTTTTTCTAACTTGTTTGACTTAAATACAGATGGGCTACAAATATATATATATAATCTTGCTCGCTCAGATTATAATTACTGTATACTGATATACACGACTGATACTGCTTTATAAATAGTTCTCTTTTAGTACATTTCATCTAGATGTAAATTATACCAGTGACATTACTGACTTACTGGAAAGTTTCCAAATAGGTCTAGTTTGGCATACTACAACAACAGCATGTAACACAGGAAAAAGGGTTAAAAAATGTTTTCAAAACATAGAAGGATTTTCTACATGTTCTCTTCTGAAGTTTGTTGTGGTTTATTTACTACTCACATTCTATGTGTTGGAGCAGGATGCTGAGTGGTGTTTCCTTTCATCTCTCTGGCAAAATTATCCTACATTTGGTAACATATTTCCAGTTATTCATTATCATTGAAGTCAAAGGCCATCAGCTATTGTAGAAACTTATACTTACATGTAGGCAGTCAGAATACTCACTGCTTGCATGACAGCTGTTCAGAACTAGAAAAGAAACTTCCCTTTATTGTGGCTTTGGGTGATTATTTGCTTGTTTGTTTTGGAGTTTGTTAATAGAAGGACATTTTTGCAATAGTTTTTGCAGCTTTAATGCATGCAGAAATCATTTTGCATTCAACAAGAATGCTGGTTTGTCTTAACAGAAAATAGAGTATTTTCCAAATCCACAAAAATGTTAAAGAAATCATTGGTAGATCATGTGCAATACTTGTCTTGCACTGTTGCTGCTGGTTGGAAGGGACCTTGAAAGATCATCGGGTCCAACCCCCCTGCCAAAGCAGGTTCCTCAGAGCAGGCTGTCCAGGTAGGCATCCAGACAGGCCTTGAATATCTCCAGAGGAGACTCCACAACCTCCCTGGGCAGCCAGTTCCAGTGCTCCGTCACCCTCACCAAGAAGAAATTCATTTGCATGTTGGTGCGGAAGTTCCTGTGCTCCATCCTGTGGCCATTGCCCCTTGTCCTGTCCCCACGAACCACTGAAAAGAGGTTGGCCAAACCCCTCTGTCTCCCACAACTAACTGCCGATCACCATATAAAATAATCTAAATCTAATATAGCAAAAGTAGGAATAAACCACAGTAAAGTAGAAAACATGTTACAACTGGAAATCTAAAGAAAATTATCTGAACAAATCAATTTGTTATTATTATTATTTATATTTTTCTCAATTGCTTCACAAAACTGAATGGAAGCTTGATGACATACTGCAAGACAGTAGGCAGGGAAATCAACACTAAATGCCTATAGTTATTTATTTTTCTCTGAAAAATGCTAAATGGCTGAAACAAATCAAGTACTAACTGTACAAACAAGGTCACGGTTATGCTGTCCATAGAATTAACATAAAATTAGGTGATTAAAAGGTATATTACATGCAAAGGCTGTTTTCACGTGCTTAGATCTATACTTGGCTTAAACAGCAAATGAAGATAAAACTGACTGTAAATATTCTATGAAACTTCTTTGGATTGAAATTATGTTTAGAAGTATATCTCCTTTTGCTACCATGAGAACAGTCAGGTATTGGAGCAGGCTGCCCAGACAATTTCCGCAGTTTACGTTCTTAGAGATTTACAAGACGAGGTTAAATACAGCCCTGAGCAACGTGGCCTAACCTTACAGCAGATCTTGCTTTGAGCAGCAGTTCCTCCCAGGGTCCCTTCTAAGCTAAATAACCCTATCCTACTGCAGTATTGTGGTAGAACTACTACTGTCAAAAGTCTATAAACATTTCTGTTTGACCATTTGTAGTCGCTTATCCTCAGTAGGTATCTGATACTTTACAATCAACTTTTTTTTTTTTTTTTTTTTAATTAAAATTTGCTAGGACTAAGTTAGACCTTGATCCCATGAAGTACTGAGTGCCTGTCAGAAGACTGGTTCAACAATGACCTTAGAAATAAGAAACTTTTAAATATCTCTAAAGCCCTCTAAACATTTAAAGATGCAAGATCTAGGAATTTGGTGCCTAAGAAATAGGATCCAGGTCTCCACGTTATATGTGACTTTCATGATCAAGTCTTTTGAGTGCTAAGATTATACTATAATAAGAGATAAAATATATACCAAATACTTCCCTTGAGTAATTATTCTGATTAAATCATATTCACCAAAGCTTACGTCATCCCATGTTCAAAGATGCAAATAGAACTAAAATTTTGTCAAAAATACCAAAAAGAAACTAACAAAGCACAGAGCAGTGCAGCTGTAGCATACTACACTAAAAGCAAGTTTTTATCACATACGGAAGCATCAACTTGAATTTAGATTCTGTAGTTAATTTCATAGAGACAACATCACGCATTCACCTTAGTATTAGTTGCAGGATTTGTACCTACCTAGCCCAGTTACTAAGGTCTGTATTATAAACAGTAACATTAGGTATTTCTTATAAAGAAGATCTATTATCTTTTGAAATATATCTCCCAAAATGGATAAATCGCTACCATCACCTGCATGGAAACCTTTGTATATGCAATGTATTTCTCTAGCACTGAAACGTGCAATATCAAGATTGTTGCACAATTATAAGTCTGAATTTGAATTATTTTTCAGTTCTGATACAAAATGAGAAAATTAAATTTAACAGCTGATATTTAGCTGACCTCTTGCGTTATGCTAACTTATTACTATGCCTTGAAACAATAAGAAACATTTTTAAACAATATTATCAACATGAATATTGATCACCAGTTGTAGAAGTTTTATCACAGGCAATTTATTATCCCGGCTTTTTGTTGTCTTCTATCTACTCTTATAAGCACATAAGGTGATAAACTGAGACTTACTGTACAGCATAACTGATTGAGTTCACACAAATGTTACCTTCTTTCATGATGTACTTGCTCTTACAATGTCCACTGCTAGATTACGGGTTGTAACAGGTTAAAAGCAACATGAAAAGGAGGGGGGTTGAGCTCAATTTAGGCTTACATCTCAATAGACATACCTAGGACATATGAAGAATAGCACAGTAGAGAATATCACAAAAGAATATATCTCAGCAGAGCTATAAGCAAGCTATAACAAATAATGAGAAAAAACACAAAATGACAAAACAGATGGGAAATATACGTCATCAGACCCGGCCCACCTCACTGTATGAAGAAACGTCGTTGCACCTTTACACCACCACTTTATACTTTAGAAAAAAAAATCCTACTACCACAAATAAATAAATAAATAAATAAATAGCATCATGACAGTATTAGGCATTAATAAGGTCTATCTTTAAAAATGCAAAAAGGAATGTGTTTATTAACATACAGTACAAAAAAAAAAAGAGAAAAAAAAAAGTTTTTTTTTTTCCCCTTAGGCTAAATAGAACATAGATTTTTCTCTAAGCTACTTATAGCTAAAATCTGGACAAAGCAGCACCAGATTACATTTCCTACTTTCCCTGTAGGACATAGACTTTGGTCTTAAGGTACAAGATCATGTTGGAAATGCAGACTGCTTAACACAAGAACAAAACTTACTAGTACGTTTGCATGTTTATGTTGTATAAGATAATACAATCCATCTGTTGGAAAAATGCTCACTGAATATTATATCTGGCTTAGCAATAAACATGAACAGAAATCAAGTTTTCAATTTTTAAAATATTTTTTTAAAAATCAAAACCTGGATAATAGTGAGACTTACAAAGAAACGTGCTCAGGAACCTGAGGCAAATTATGCATGGCAGTGTTGGAGTCACTGAGAACAGTTAACACAATGTAACCAAATGTCAACTGGAATATTTTGCAGTAACTTACCAAAGAGGTCTGTGTTTAATGAATATACGAATGCTTGGTTTCTAAGTTTTCAGCTTCAGATGGTGAAGATTAAGTGCTAAGGGTGTTACTGTAAACGTTTAAGTGAGATGAACATCACTGATTTTCTAATTTTACCACATGGCTTATTTCAGAAGAAAACAAGCACCAGTTACATAGTTCTCCTGCAAGTCAGTAAACAGTCACACACAAAAAAATCAAGACAATTTGCTTCTTTGTTTATGCGCAGGATATTTAGTTTGGTTTGCAAAGTATTAGAAGAATAATAAGAACCTCCTGGCAGAATACCGCAACTAAATTTCTGAAAAGCCACTCGGTTAATCTCAGTGTTGAATCTAGCTGTTTCAAATTATTGTAATGTATAATAACAGTCTTATTGACAATATAGATGCGCAGAGCCAAAAAAAGCTAGAAATAGTGGCCAAAACGATGAACTAAGAGCCAGCCCAAATGACAACAAACATCTGGCCATTAACTGAAGAATGGAGGGGTTTAGGAATGCAGCTGTCTGTGGTCTCCTCCAAGTTCCAGAGCCATGAAATACTGCGAGGATTGGCGAAAGCTGGATGAGAAGCGCTAATCCTGAAGATAGTAGGTCCTAAAATGGAGTCAACAATCAGTTCATGGTGGAATTTCAAGATTTCTGTGGTCAGAATATATTCATTCCAATGGCCTCATAATGTATATCAACAAATTAATATTGTATGGATGTCATTTCAAAGCCTACTGAAGACGAAGAGCCATTACTGAAGCCATTAAAGCACAGATGGTTCAAACTATATGCAGATATTCATACTTGCATTTCTGCATTATAGCTACTTTTTTTTTTCTTTTTTTTTTTTTCTCCTGTTGAACTGTAATGAATTGTCTCATAATCTATTCCATCTTCTTGCCATTAGCAGGCTTTGAATGTTCACAAATAGGAGCAAAGAACTCATTTTCCAGAGCTTTAATCACACAAAGAGGGAATGCCTAATTCTCTAAATGAAATGGTCTGTGATCACTGAAGCAGAGATTTAATATATCACGGCAAATTAGGTAGATTTTAATAAATTACTTATCTCTCTGAATACTTTACATATGCTTATAAAGAAACATAGCCTGTTTGCAAACAGTGGAAACCCACAGCCTATAAAACCCTTTGAAGAAAATGACAAATAAAAAAAGTAAATTAAAAAATGAAATGTATTATATCCTCGTTCTCAAGAGACAATCCTTTTGCAGCACTGATTCACAGCTCCATTAAAAATATCAATTAAATCCTTCATTGAGATTGGTTAAAAGCTAGAAAATTAACTTTCCAAGCTAGACACTGGTTATTCAGATACAACAATTCACTGTATGTTTGATATAAGTTCTAAAAGTGACAGAAAACAAATGAAAACACAGTTGCCTGTCCCCACAGCTCAAACTATGTGAAGCAAAATCTGATACTTTATGGCTTCTTTTTGTGCTTTGACAGATGTTGGCTGAAAGTAAATCTTTTACTGTATAGAAAAATGATTGTGCCTGCCCTCCCCCCTACTTCAAATCACGATAATCATAAACAGCTGATTATAATGTTAGTAGAAGGGCAAAAGTTATTTAAAAAAAGGTTGCAGTAATTTAATAAGTCCTGCAACTAGCCTCATTTTTTATATTTAATTGATAGGAACTGCATGCATCAAAGAAAACACATACTGAGATTTAATGTGCATAAAATGGATATTAGCATTTTAAAGAGGCAGATTAACACATTAATCCAAGTAATTTTCATATATTGCTTTTAATAAAATCTTCACAGTATAAAATTCTTAATGAGGCTAATCACAGGCATTCCATTTAGTGGGGTGATTAGGGATAACATAAAAGTATTTTTAATCAGTTTTCTGAGGCTTATGTTTTTTTTATTAAAAATTTAAAAATTGACTTGCATTTTTATTACTGTTTTATGTAGAAAAAAATGTTGAAAATGCAAATAAAGCACATCATTCAATCATGTAGGTATTAATTATTTACAAGACGTTGTCCATTGTGGAGAGATACTTAGCCTTAGGGGGGAAATATAAAAACAAACAGACCGAAAAGTATACAAAACTTTACAACTACAAATCAAGAGTCCTTTTATTATAAATTATACATTAAATATACCATATGAATTACAAAGATCTCATCTTTGAAGCACTATCAAGCATGTATTTACACTGGGAGAAGGAACTTCTGTAGGCAAACTTCTCTTTCATGCCTCCTAGTCATGTTTGCATTCCTCATAGACTGAACGCAGTGCATGGAGGGCTTCCACTGTTACTTTGAGCTTTCCAATTAATGCACTATCATCTTCTGCATCAAAAACTAGAAACATCAGAAAACAGCATTAGTTAGTTTCATTAAAGGCTTTGGTTTTGTTCTGGTAATTTTGTTCAGGATTTGGACAGATTAAAAGGCACCTAGCATATGCTTAAAAAAGGAAAAAAAAAATAGCTTGCAGTTCTGGCACTCAGCCCTGTATGATTTTGAGAAAGATCTCAGACAGCTTTCATATTAAATGTAGTGTATGGTGCTCAGCCTACTGGAAACTCAGCACTCTAAGAACTAGAAAGTACACGAGTAAAAGTATTTTGAAGTAAAGAGAACTATCCGTATGAAAACTGCCTATACAAATTGTTCATAATTTTCATAATACATGTTCATATTTTTCATAATACATAAACAGATGTTCAGACTTCAGAATCTAAACTATTAAAGACATGCATGTATGCTTATAAATACTCAGTAAAAAATATACTAATGAATACATTTTGTACAGTGTATATATGACCAGGCCAAATCAGCCTAGACAGTTATCAGTATTTAAATCACAGAATCACAGAATCACAGAATTTTCTAGGTTGGAAGACACCTCAAGATCATCAAGTCCAACCTCTGACCTAACACTAACAGTCCCCACTAAACCATATAATAAAAATAAATAGTAAATTGTTTTTTCCATTTGGTAAAATGCAACATTATTTTAATTCCAGGCTTCTACGTTCTGTAAAATAGTGAAGCGTAGACAAAGATGGTATTTCCCCTAGCCTAAGCTATTTAACTACCTTTGTCTTTGTGCATGCGTGTTTTAAAGTAGTATTTAAAAATTTTATTTTACAGAAATTAGCTAACATGATTTAAAATTGCTCTCTTCTACAGTATCTATGCAAGCCCTGAGGGCCATGTTCTCTGCTGCTTTGATTAAAAACATGCTGCTAACAGTCAAGAATGAGGTTTCTTCCCAGTCCTGCATAAAAAGTAATGAGGCTGCCTAACCTGACTCTAGGAGGAATTTGAATAAAAACAAATAATCTTGACAGCACGTCTCCTCGAAGCAAATTATACAGCAAAGAAATGGCAAGGTTATGTATTTATGAAATGGACTGGGATAAGTACTCTGGGAACTTGCAATGATAATGCATGCTTCAATGGCTAAGCTGCTGGGACAGCTCAGAATAAGTTTGGGGAAAGAAAAAACATCGTTTACTTTGTTGACAGAGCTATTAGAGGACAGATGAGATGCTATTCCTACAGATCCAAACCATTTGGTATATCAATGGACAAATCATTCAGTGAACTGTCAACTTAAAAAGCAAACTTCAGAGTGCATATATATATATATATATATTTATCTTATAAGAACAGTAGGGCAAGTAACTACAGCTGATGATACCAGAAAATAATATTAATTCAGTTTTCTCAGTTTTAATACTGTCCTGTTATCTCTGAGACATGTGTATGTCTTATGCCTTTGTATAAGCTCCTTTTCATCCAGCTTCTTGCTTTGTTAGCCTCCTAACTGCTTCAAGTTTCATATAGGCCACTTCCACCCAATTAACAATAAAAAGAACAAGATATGAACAAGATCTGTGTTTGCAGTCTTCAAAAAGAATGAAAGAAGTTTAGCGTACCTAACGTTTAAGAATGATTAGAATGGCAGCAGACTAAGTCCCCTCTGTCTAGGTATATTCTTTTGCCCTCAAAGCAATATCCACTTCTGAAAATGTGTATAGTATTATTTAAGAATGCCTTTTATTGTGCCATTACACAGAATTGAGATCTGGGTATAAAAGCATCCAGATCTTAAGAACAGGTCTTTTTACAATGATCTCATTCAAGTAAATGGATTCATATAGTCTACTTTTGCCATTATGTGATGTATTTTAATGTAAAATTCATTTTAATTCTCTGAATGCTCTAACTCTAACAAAATATGGTTATGGATGCAATAAAAAAAAATCTAAACTGTACAGTGAAAAACAAATGCCAATGTATACAAGTCGCCTGCCAATTATGCCTTGTGTTCAGTACCTCTTTGGCAACATTATACATTATCTTTCTCATATGGATTTTGGGAAACAGAATATCCTAACCTACCATTTATTGATATTGATAGTAACTGTCAAGTTACATGAGTGTCTGCTTTTAAATTATCAAACACTAAGTTTAGTTTATTCCAAGAAGGAGATTTCTAGTGTAGGGAAAAAGAAGCTAACAGTTTTTGTTTGCCTTTTTTTTTTCTTTCTTTTTTTTTTTTTTAATCCTCTATATAATTTGTAAGCTTTAGTAGCTTCTTACTGAGAAACAAATCTATTGCAGTGATGGGAATAAGTGTGGGTAGGAATAAGAGTGAATGTATTTCTATCTACTACTATTATCACTTTCATAGATAAAGTAAAAAAAAAAAAGTTTGAATATCTTTTGTTTAGGGGAAGAAATGATCCTCACAATCCCAAAGCAGCTGGTGTTACATAATAATGATTACCTAGAACAACTAATACTAAACAATTGTACTTTCTGTCTTCATATTCACCTCAGATGACAATTAAGAGTTCTAAGAGTTGTGTGAAAGGTGACATTCAAGGGTACAAAATTAATTTATATCACTAATCAATCTTATCAAATCGGAATTATGACAAATGGGCCATAAAATCTAGAACAAAAACAATTTTAGATGGCTGTGAAATACCTTTTTGGAAGAGATGTGCTTTTGTGTAACTACTTGGAGAAAAATTATTGGTGGAGAAAAGATGAAGTGGTTCAGCCACAGTAAGAACTGCATCAAATCTGTCTATTTCCAGGGTACAGAAATTTGATTCTTAGAATTTTCGTGGAATAGGTAAGGATGAAAATGCTCACTTGATAACCCTGTCCCTGCTACACTGGGGGTGAGGAAAGGCTAAGCCAGGAGGATAGTTTTGTTAGCTGTCTATTAAAAGACCAAATAACCTTCTCTAGTCTTCTTATCTGCTTTATAAGATGTTATCACAAAACAGAGGAAATGGAAGATTCCACACCTCCTACTCACCTCACCATGCTTTAATAAATCACAGTGAAAGTTCAGTTTGTTAGAGAATAATGCTTACTAAACTGACAGACCTAACAAAAGCCACCGGTATTTCATTTTGCCTCAGATATGTTTGATACGGAGGATGCAATCTTGAGGTATTCTGGGGTTCATAAAATTACTTTAAACAAGATAAAGACATTAGCAATACAGAATTATTGACAGAAATTTTAATAACAAATAATACATGTTTACAGTCTTATTGGATAAAGTATGTTGTACAAAATAGAGAATCGTAACAAGTAGACATGTCCTAAAAGTTCTTAGGTTTTATGAACTGATTATTGTGAGCTGGGAGTGCTGTTTTTTCTTCAAAGCATTTTTTAAGGAACAACAAAATTACACAGTTTTTGAAGACTTTTTCAGACAAATGTGGAGGCCATTAGAGGCCACGGAGGCCATTAAAGAACTTCTTGTTCAAAGTCAAACAACTACTTACACAGCAAAGCTTGCAGAGGCAAGCAGAAATTGAACAAATAATTGGTGGTTATGGAAGGTTACAACAAATTAGCCTCTAAAACTTACCATCGATATCTTGCTCAATGATGTCCCTTTCCTTCTGGAATATCTCTTTCAAACTGACATAAGCAAACCCAATATCTTCACATTCAAGATCCTGTTCATCTTCTGGGGGATCGGTAACCACTGTAAATAGTAGACTAAACATAAGAGAAGATATGTTTATGTTCAGAAAGAGCATAAAAATGCATTAAAAAGGCAAAACAAAACAAAACAAAAAACCTGGTACAAGATTGTACCTATGTTTTAACCAGTCAAGCATAAACCAGATCTCTATTACTGATGAGCAACATTTTCCATGAAAACAATACTTTGAGAACCTTTTTTTCAAAATCTTCCCTCCTTCTTTAGCATTATTTATCAATACTAGAAGAACAGATAGGACAGAGAGTTGTCTAAGGATGAAAGATTTTTTTTCACATTTCAAAGTCCTAGGTTCGTTTAGCTCAGCTATTGAATGAACTGTTCAAGTCATTTAATTTCTTTACATCTTCCCCTGTTCAATAAATCAAGATTGTACCTATGTGCTTTTAGGAAAATTCATTTATAATAATTTTAAAATAGTGATAGCTTTTCAGGTTTTTTTGCTTGTTTGTTTGTTTTAGATTGCTGACCTTGCCATGCAAGTCATTTGATGTTAACAATTAAATGGCAAAAATATTCATTTTAGATTAAACATTACATTTTGTTGGTTAAAACCTTTGACAGCAAAATTTGTAAGAAAAGTTCAATTACTTTCATTTAGTCATAAAATGAACCTGTATGATTGTTTGGGCTTGGATACAGAGTGTACTTATGAAGTAAAACTTTTCATTTGTCCCTGGTTATGGTGATTCTGTTTGCAAAGCAAGCTTGGAACATGTTGGATTATTTTTGGACTGGACTAAATTAGACTGAATATGTGCTCCAGGAGTACCCCTCATGCGCTGCACTGCAGATAGACAGTCAGTCAATGGGATCAACTAGGAGGATTTTGAATTCTGAAAATCGTCCTAAGATCTATGTACTGTGAATATCAGACCATTAGCAACAACTGCTTTTGCTCTAGAGATTCTCTCTCTCCCACTGATCCACAGTACTTGATTATGCTGACCCAGCCTTAGTAAATCCTAAGCCATACATTTTCTTGTCTTTATAATGAGTGGTGTGAAAGACATAAGCATTTAAGACAAACCATATCTAACATTTTCCTGATATGAGAAATACTAACCATATTTAATGCAGTATTTCCAAACACCATGTGCAAAGTATTTAGCTGAAAATTACTGAGAGTTTTCACACATCATTCAGACACTTGTCAAGAATACTGTTCAACTCCAGAACACATTCAACAAAACCGAACAGGAACCTAAAGGCAGTTCTCTCAAAATAGTACCTTTCTAATGCTGTATTATGCATTCCCAGTTTCAAGTTGTACTTTACACTGCCATTTGTCCTGCAGTCATTCTCTCCAACCGATACTCCTCCTATTTTACCTTCATTGTTCCATTCCTGTTTTACACTTTAGACAACAATCAAACAAAACTAGCCATGATACAGCCTGGACACAAAGGCCTTCATTTATTTATCATCCTGTTTAATTGCAAGCCTGTTTGTCGATTCCAAACATCTCAGCCCAACAACTATATAAAATATTTGCATTTCTTCTGCAAACTTAAATTACACTCATTGTACCCAAGTATAGTTTTACTTTTAAACATATAATTACAGTGTTGTGCAGGAGCTGACTTGAATTAGTGGCTTGTGCTGGGGCCAAAAGCACTGAAACTGACAAAATGACAGGAATTCTGATTTAACTACTTTTTTGGTATGTCTTGGCAGTATCGCTAAAACAGTGAATGCTTGAGAGCTTTACAAACTAAAAATGTTCCAATAAGCACAATTCCAAAGGAGCAACAATCAAACTGCACAAAATCCAAGTCTATGGGAAAGACTATCTTAGACAAATTATAATCAAATCTTCCTAAAAGCCTTTAAGCATAGTAACAATGACTGCAATCTGCTTTTATAGCATTTTGGTTTTGTTCTGGCTTTTACTAAGAAATATTTATTATTTTGATTGTTAAGTATTTGTTTATGGCTAAAAGCTGACATCTGGTGAAAGTAAGTGTTGTTTAAAAAAAAAGTTCTAGAGACAAAAAATAAAATAAAATAAAAATAAAAAAGGAAAAATATCACAGCTATTTCCACAGCAGGTGGCTTGACTGAGTATAATGGATCTAACTTAAGATTTTTGGCACAGAGCTAAGGATGACCAAAAGTGCCAAAACTCAATCAAAAAGGAAGTTATCTTGAACACTTCAATAATTCTATTAAATGAAATAAAAACAAGTTAAAAATTGTAACAAAACCTGATAAAACTGTTGGGAACTGGGAACAGATCTGTTCTGTTATAATTCAGTGTCAATGTTGTATCAAATTAATTGGAGAAAACAGTTAGGCAATGATAGATAGGGGAAATAGTGCTGGATTAATTTTCATCTTTTAAGTGTACCAAGTGAAAAATAATCATGGCTTCAAGCTTAAAAATATGTTTTACAATGCAGCAGAAAAATCTGAAACAAACATTGCTATGATAGCACTTAAAGGTGTTATCACCAGCAGGGAATTTAGAGTGCCTGGGAGAAGTTGTGATGTTGGCAGATTTTGGTTCCAATTCTTTACTCCACAGATCAGCCATTTTTAAGCAGCAAGGAGAAAACCTTGTATATTAATATAGTATAGTAATGTGAAGCTAACACTGTACGTGTATTCTATACTCCTATGATATGGATGCATAGCTTTAGCTACTTTGGTGAACAATGACTTCATACCTTCAGTTTCTTGGTGCAGAAATCATTTCCTACCTGTCAGGCTCAGTTTGGAAACCTCTCGCACAAACCTGTTTACTCTTGTTATCACAGCAGGGTGACTGTTAGAAGAATGGATTCTTCCATTCTTCACACACGTCTCTTTTGACACTTGTCAGATGAGTATATACTATACCACCAGGACTGCAAGTACTGCAAGTATCATCTGGTATGAGGAACCAGGTAAGTTTCTCTAAATGACCCAAATTTCCACACTTAAATGCTGAAAGGTAACAGATGAACATAAACTGGACAAAGCATAAATGCAATTGGGTTCCAGTTATCTTAAATGGATTGGCACAAACGCCTCCTTTTACTACCTGATAAAAAAGACTTGAACATGGAAGTACACTAGGTTAAGGTGATAAAATAACAAAAAAATACTAATTTTGTACCATTCTGTTCATTTTCACAAGGTTTTACAAATACTATTAAGTATAGCTTTCTAACATAAAAAAGGAATATAAACTGAATCCCTATAGTACAAAACCAGAAACAAAACATAAAGGCTACCCTTGTCACGCAGCAGAGCTATAAGGAACAGCAAGTGTGCTGACAAAATTTCCATAGTAATGATAAAGACATTGCCTGTCTGAAAATGCAGATAAAAACAAAGACGCTTGTCAAAAGAGAAGAGGCATCTTTGTGCTATGTAACCGTTACCAACCTAAAAAGGATTTCAACAGTCCTCCAAGTCTATTACTACCTCATGCTCATGTATTTTAGACTTTATATCATGCTATTTAGCACCATATTTTCTTGATTATTTATATTACTGAAAGCACATAAAGTGTTATATACTGAATATCCTTGCATTTCCAATATAGAACCAAATCAACATTAAAAAAACAAACAAACAAAAAACAAACAAACAAACAAAAACCATAATTATTCCATATGATGTCCAACTGAAAGAAAAAGAACACTTCTTTTTAGGAAATCTTATCTTTTAATGAACAGTAAACCACACTCCCAATAAATAAACATACTTTCCCATATAAATGCCATATCAATATACATTTATTTATTTGTAAGTATAAATTCAAAGAATATAAAGCTGTGAAATTCATTATTTTAATGGTCAAGCTGGTCCCCAGTTCAACTATAGGACTAGGTTATCATCTGGAGCTCTGTCTTAGGAGTAGTTTTATTTATTCTATTCAAATCTCTCTCTTAACACCTGAGAATATTTATTGGTTTCAAAGGATATTCTTTAACATGACTCTCCTTTTGGAATAAAAAAACATAGCACACAAGCTATCTGTGTATGTTCTAATATGGAATCCATCATTATGAGTATCATTTCTAACAACATTCGTGACAAAAAAAAAAAAGTTCACCTGAAAACTTAAAGCATACACCTAATAATACACTAACTCTGCTCCTATAACCTGGCACTGTACAAACCCAATAGAGTGTCAGGCTAAACCATGTGCAGGCAATTTTCAATGATATTTATATCCTTGATAATTTGGTCTCCTGATCTTTAAAGCATTAGTTGAGTTCAGTTCCTGTTTCAGCTGAAAAAGCTCTGATATTAGTTTGTAAGGCCTGTGATAGAAAACATGTGCTGAAGATAGAACTAGGCCAGGTTTAAAAACTCAAAGAGATGAAAACGTTTGGTGTAAAAGAATCCTTCCGTAAGTTTTGTTTCTTGGTGGTCCTCGTGCTAGGCTAAGGCAGGGAACTGGACTACTGATGAACTTCCTGCCTTGCTGTTCAGTCAACACCGCATTGAAACTTCACCACAGAAGACAACCTACCTTGTAACAACATCACATGACGGTGAAAATAAAAGATGAATGCTTCTGCTCCGGAGAAAGCTTGCTGCTGTTAGTTATTTCATACTAAATTTGAACTTTTCAATAGAACATATCTACATTAGATCTGGTGAATATTTAGCATAGATACCTAAGTATTTATTGGTGAAATTGCAACCTACAGACTAGCTAGTTTTCTTCACTAAATTAACCCCGGGGGGGGGGAGAGTATTTTATCCTCGGTATCATTAAATTCTTAATATAGCATGTTATCCATTTTCCCATTCTGCATGGTAAAGCAAATCTTTTGCTTGCTTATAGAATGAAGATTTTTTAAAATATATTTATCTCCAAACCTCAGAATACTTCCCATTCCCATAAAGATCATTTCACGGTCTTCCCTGCTACATCTTAGTAAAATCTGTTAGCAGGCCAAAGCATAGAACTCAACTTTAGAAGAGAAGTAGAATGAAGACGGACCACTCTCCTTTCTACTGCAGAATGAATCTGTGTCTTGTGAATAAACAAGTATTTTAAAACAAAAACAAGTAACACCTATACTCCAAACACAGTTAGAATGTATTCTCCTCTTCTGCAAATAAAATCACCCTTTAAATTAATAATTGTTCCATTTTTATTAAGATTGACCTTCAAGAGCAAACAGAATCAGTATTTGTTATTCATTTGCTCAAAGGAATGTGCATGCTATCTCAATCCAAAAATTTGCATAAACAAGGTTATTATTATGAGCTCAGACTAGACTAATCTATACTCTATCGTAAGTATACATACAATAGCTGACTACTAAATCAATTGTTATACAGGTTCAATTTATATATAAGGCTTTTGGAAATTCCAGGGCTAAGGAATACTTTCTGAAGTTTTTATAATTTTAGTTCTTCAAATTCGGAAAGCAAAAGACGTATTACTCTGATATATGCGCTTTACAAGTTCAATATGGATAGAATGCTGATGACAGAATCTCTCTTTGGTGAAACACGACTTAACAAAAAACAAAACACAGCACTAAAACAACAAGAGAGATTTCAATATTCCATGTCACACAAACCTATTCAGGGAAGATACGATTATCAATCACCAGATCAAAACATAGGTATAATTCCCAGCTGAAACAAAATTCTCTCTAGTTCGTTAGTTATGTATTAACTTCTCTTGGTTATTTCCTCAATACAGTCAAAGAACAAGGCAAGCCACATGGCAAAACATAAAGCATTCTTTACAAAGACCTTTTATGGAGTTTTTCAGCACTAATATGTACCTGTCAGCGTTTATATCTGGTTTTTGAAGTATAGACTTGAGATACTCTCTTCTTGCACGATTATTTGCCTTATCCACATGTATCACTGCAAAGCAAATTGGAATTAATATAATTAGTTACCGCCTGTTTTTCATCTTCCAGGAGAAAAAGCGTGAAGAAAAGAACAAAGAAAAATAAACATTTCATTCCCTTGTCTTTCCCAAGGAAAAGCAACAATGCTAGAATCAAATTTGAAAGGTCATGTGATCTAATGGCATGTCACCGGCAGTTTTATGTGCACACTGTCAGAAAAGATACAAGCAGCATCTAAGCATGCCACATAGCTGTCATTTCCTGTTAATGGCAATAGCAGTCATGATTTTAAAAGCCAGTGGTCTTTACTGCTTTGTATTTGAAGGGATTTAGCGCATTTTCTTCCACTGAGGAGGCTAGTGATAATGATAATGTATGGCAGAATGCTTGTCCTTTTTGACAGCCTCAGTAATTTAATCCTCCTTTCCTGCCACAAAATTTCAATAAGAGAAACAACCAGACCGATGGACGGAAGAAAATCCACAGCCCAGGGAGTGTGTGCAAATGCTCTAAAAGCCTTTTATTGTTTTAATTTAAAATAAAAACACGTGGACCAGCATTTAATTTTTGTACCATTAATATAACCTAGAGTGAAAAATAGTCTAGATTTGGTCCAACAATAAAATACTAAGAAACAGGGTTTTAGGAAATTTGTTAGTAAGTTTTTTGGGAATCCTGTATTAAGAAAGTTGCTTCTTTATCACACATGGTATCAGCCTCCAAGTATTAGAAGAACTTAAACTACTGTGAAGGATTATAAAAAATTCTGGATGTGCAAAACAATGTTAAAAGAATTACTTTTTTTTTTTTTAAATTTTTTTGATTAAAAAAAAAAAAAAAAGTTAGAAACATAGCTGAAAAAAAAAAATACTAGAACGGAAATATAGCTCTCTGGGAAATAAGTATAGCTCCTAGGAACATTTTGCATTTGTTTTAGAGAGCAGGAGGAGGAGCTAGAAATTTGTTTCTCTTCAAATTCTAGCATCTTTACTCCCAACGTGGCTCACTCTCCTCTACTTACTCTGTCACTGCAGGGAAAAAAAAGAAAAAGAAAAAAAAAAAGACAAACTCCACCTTTCTTTCACTTTGCACATCATGTTAAGGTTTCTTTTCCTACGTGCTGACAGAATCTGTTATGAATTTCATACCCTCCTCTATTATCTAAAGTAAACTTATTCGTATAAACAGAAATGATTACCACCAAGGATCAGGGAGTATCGGAATATAGGCATACAATATAGAGATAAGAAGGCCAAAATTAACTCCTTGCCACGGGATTTATTGGTGGTCATATACCTATCAAAGTCCTAGGAAGCACATCATGCAGAGCCACTATTCTTCCAATTTGCTCTAAAGCTTCTCAACTCTTACCCGGCCAGCAGAACTACTACTAGAAATTGGTACTTTCAGACAACAGCCAGGATCTGAATCACTCAATGGAAGGAACCTGCAATCTAACACCTTTTTCCCTACTAGCAGAAAGCAAAGCACTGGTGTTCCATCTTGGAATCCTTAATTTCCACCCACAACACTGTTACTTTCTTGGACAGGTTAAAAAAAGCTATTACTGCCATCTGCTCTGCTTTTGGGTATGTGGATGACTTTCCACATGTGCTCCTCTCATGGCCAAGTCCTCCTGGGGCCACCACAGGAAGTGACAGGGAGGCAGCAGGGAGGCAGATGGACAACCAAATAACTTCAAAGGAGCTGTCACATCAACAGATTCTTCCCTTCCCCATAAGCATTCCAACTGGAACTTCCTAAGTTTACTAATTGTGTATCTAAAACAATTTTAAATGGAAGTCTATTTACAAACCTAAAGAATTTGAATTCACTTCAGTCAGCGGAAAAATTCAGACTAGCAAGTAAAACATCCAGCACAAGAACTCCATTCAAATCGGGAAAAATGATTAACTGCAGTGAAAAGAAACTTATATTTTTAGATAATGATGAATAACATACTTTCATATCACCCCTTACTTCTGCTTATAACACTGAATTATAACATTGCTCCAAGGCGTGGAACATCTCATATTTCTATCCAATTAATTGCAAAAATCACCCAAAATTAACTTGTGACAGTTTGCATCTAAAATTATAATTTTAAAATTTGTCCTAAAGAAGCATTAAAACCTGAAAGATTAAAATGCCCCTGAACCTCGTTAAAAACCACTGCAATTCTAAACATTTAACGTAGCTGGCTGTGTTACAACATGCTTTTTCATAATTCACTTTCTAACAGAGCTAAATGAGTCTGTTTTGAAGCAGAGGCTCATCGCAATGATGGAAAAACAATGTCTCATACTGTGTTGAGCCTTAATGGAGAACAAAAATAAACACCAAGAAGTGCAACTATATTTCTGATACCAGGCCTTTCATTTGAATTATTCAGAAGAAACCATCCACTTTTTAGAGTGTGGAACTTCAGAAGTTTATTTTCAATGAAAATAAAACCCATCATCTTCCTCCCCACCTTCACCAACCCCTTTGGAAAACATACTTGTTCTTTGGGCTGTCCAAATAAATAGCTGTTCACTGTGAAAGCTGTCTGATTAAGTAACTCATAAAAATCTTTGGGAGATTTTGTAAATTCTGCTGCTGCTGCTGTCTGTTCTCTAGAATCATTGCATACGGTAAAAATGCCACATCTCAGATCGTCTGTTACCTTCTAGTAGCTTTCCTGCCATCTCACTTTCACAGTAAAATCTGCATATTTAATACAACTTGAATGCTTTTTCTTAACATTTATGAACTGTCCTTACCTTGGTAATTACAGTAATTGTGGCTTTTACAAGAAAATTATTCCTTTTACTGAAATTGAGTCCAATATCAACAGATGCATTTATATACGAGTGTAACTGAGCTTTGTTTTCCTGAAGCAACTTATGTTTCCTGATGTATTTCAGACAGTGAAACTGCTACTACATTAAAAGTTATCTATTGTGACATGACTGAAAATATTTTCCAGCACACAATTTTAAAGTACATTAAAAAATTAAAATATTAATGCATTGCTTATAATGATCTCTAACACTTCCTAATATCATACACAAATTAAATCCTATCAAAGATGTGAATCTTTCATTTTTTTTATTTTAAAATAAATTACAGGACAGAATCATGGTGTAAGCACAATTTGGGAAGTTCCCCTTTTCTTTCAGTTCATGGGATTAAGGTGTTTGGGAGCATTCTTGGGTATTCTGATAACAGCTCCTCTCCTCGGTCGGTATGACCGCCAGTAGTTACAAAACCTCACATTAAGGGAAATCAAGACTTATGTGGTATAATCCTAGAACATATATCTATCTCTCCCATTCAAGTTTCTGTTTATAGGCCTTGGAAGAAAGAAAAATGATCTAATCATTCCTAGTCAAAAAGTCATAGTCAAAATAAGTAATTAATGTCAAATTACATGCTCTAACCACTTGTGAAAAGGGAAATTCATAGGGTCTTCTCTCCAGATAAATGTAGATCTACTCTCTTGTTTTTCAGCAAGATTCCATTAATCTGGTACATTGCGTATGAAGCAATGGAAGTGAAAGTTATGTACAAGGTATAGAAACAATACATCTGTTTGTTAAACAAAAAATCTAATAGGGCCTTCTGTATCAGCTAAGATGTTTAAAACACCCTAGCTGCTCAAGGAATAAATATTAAAAAGTATTTTATATATAATTAATGATTTCTTAGGTTACTTATGGATTTACCATGTTATTTTTTTCTATACAAAATCTAGAGGACTATCAGTTTCCTTCAAACCGCAAAGTAAATTTCTTTCTCCCCATGCAAATCTCATTTTTATTAAAGAAAGTATTCAATTAACCTCAAATATTCAACATGCTCAAATCCAGCTAGACATAATAACACCGTATTAGACAAATAAGAGATGCAGTAAAGCCATAGTAAACACACATGCAGATTTCATTACTATTACCTTCCTAGCTTTCCAACTGACAGTATCAAACAGCAGACATGTTTTTTTCTTCCTCTATATGAAAAACTAACCTTAAGTAAAAATTATATAGCCCATTATCTAAGCAAAACTCTGCAAATAATAATCATGTTAGTATAACACTGCAGAATACAAGCCTGGAGCCGATAATAACCACATTCTGATACTTGTTTGTTAGGCAATTTTGAAGTTTAAACGTTTCTACAATACCTGAGCAGCAAACAGAAAAATTAATTATCAAGCCAAGTTTTAACTAGCAGAAATAGTATGATACAGCATTACCAGTTGAGAAGGCCTTATGAATTAGGCTCATGAATTAGCCTTATGAATCTGACTCTAAGCAAAATAGTGCCTTCCAATATCCCAGCTTGAAATACATTTAAGTTTAATCATTGTCTGAATAGACTGAAATTTCATCTTGTACTCATCTCTGTCTCTACTTTCCCACTTTCAATGTATCTGTCCTAAATTGGCTATGTTTTGCTTGTTCTACTTTGTGGAGTTAGTACTTAAAAAATCTATTAAGTATTATTGATCATACCCAAAATACACAGGAATCAAAAGATTGTGCAAGAATTTATTTTCATACCTCCTGAATGCTTCTTATATGCAAAGCAATGAGAACTCAAGGATGATGAGAAATTGAAATTGTTAGACAGCTTTCTTTTATTGGTTTACGGTGTTATTTCAATAAGGTTTTACAAATTTGATTTCAAAAATGTCTTCCTATCTAGCATATTTAGAAAAGTGTTTACAGAAACTAGCAAGATAAGCATTGTTGAAATAAAAAGTTATTTACCTGATGTCTTATCTAATGTCTCATATGATGTAAGAAATCTCATATTTTTAAATGCAAGCAGGCCTCAGTGAATGAAATTCAGTCTGCAGTGTTTTCTAAATAAAGCCATACAACTGTCTTTCACAAAGTTACCAAAATTAACAAAATATTGTACACCAGCCTTTATATTCTCTCTCAAATTTGCAGTCACCCTATGGTCAAGAAAATGCTTGATGTGACTTGACACGAATCATCAGAGTGCGCCTGCAGCCCAGAAGACTAACTGCATCCTGGGCTGCATCAACAGAGGCAAGGCCAGCAGGTTGAAGGAGGTGGTTGTCCTCCTCTGCTCTGCCCCTGTGAGGCTCTGCTTTCTGTGGCCTTCAGTACAAGAAAGACATGGACCTGTTAGAGCAGGTCCAGAGGAGGGCCACAAAGATCATAGAGGGCTGGAACACCTCTTCTGTGAAGAAAGGCCAGGAGAGCTGGGGATGTTGAGCCTTAAGAAGAGAAGGCTCCAGGAAGACCTCACCTTATAAAGAAGATGGAGAACAACTTTTTACGCATGCAGATAATGATAGACAAGGGGAAATGGTTTTAAAATGAAAGAGGGGAGATTTAGATTAGACGTTAGGAGGAAATGCTTCACTCAGAGGGTGGTGAACACCTGGAGGTGTTCATGGCCAGGCTGGATGGGGCGCTGGGCAACATGATCTAGTGGGTGGCATCCCTGCCCATAGAAGGGGAGTCGGAACTAGATGATCTTTTAGATGTTCTAAAGATGATCTCTTCCAACCCGAGCCATTCTATGATTCTATGAAAAACCAATGTATTCGTATTAAACATTGCTAAATAATTCCTATTTCAAAAAGTTCTTATTAAAGGAACACTGAGTATTCTGTAGTGATGTTCTAGTCCAATTACATATTTTTTCTCTTTTGAACAGTTTTAGTTGTACATGGTTATGTGGAATGCTTTTCTTCTGCTGCATCATCACATACCAACAGAAACATAATTTCCTTATGTTCTTTTAGAAAGAATACCTAATTTTAATTTTATATACATCTAACTTAAAAAACTACAGGCTAACAGGATGTTCACATACATTGTAATGTTATCATTTCATACAGCAGCCTACTTCAACAATTGATTTTATACTTGCTAATTGCACCCCTAGCATATCTAAAAAACAGTTGTAATGTTTCCTAAAATACCCAGGAACAAAACAAATACAATTAGTACACAGACAAATCCAACTATAATATAGAGGAGATATTGACGGGCTTTTCCAAAGACAAAATTTAACAGAGTAAACATGAAAGACATTAGACTTACCATTGCTATAGTTATAGTGAACCCTCTGACCACTTGCAGGTTTTGGAAGTGACACTGGGGTCTCCTCTACAACTAAATTGTATAATCTGCACTCTACAAACAGCTGTTGTATTGTTTCATCTGCTGTAATTCGTGACTCAGTAAGGCCAAGTGATATAATTTCAACCCGGATTTTGTCAGTTGCCTATTTAAAAACAAACCACAAACACAATAAAAATATTTTTCATTTCTTGAAGTGTTAACTAAAACAAATATACATGTATGTAAATCACTGGGTATTTTGTATGGTTAACACTGTTGATTGATTTTGACATAGACACAATGAGATTCTAAAGCCCCAGGGTTTATAGTCAAGAGCATCATTGCAACAGATACTGATTTATATTCGGTGTTGAAATACTTTCACAATAGTCATACTCTACTGGAAAAGATTAAGTTAAGGGTATGTGCATGTATAAATGATATCTGAACCACAGATTTCAGTTGCTGTTATTTTTAGCTACACAACAAAGTCTTTTGTATCTTGATCCTGTAGTTGTTTGAAATAGTCTCAGCAATACCAGGTATCAATGTTTTCCCAATGAAATAAAATTATTGGATGTGGTGCCTACTGCAGGCTATCCTGCAATTAGTTCAATAAAAATCCATCAAGTTACAAAGTACTTAAGCATGTAAAGTAACACTGTACATACATGGGACTCGGTTTCATATACTCAGCTTTTCTAGTAACATCAAACACACCTTGAAAAGGTAAAATTAACAATGTGATAATGAAAGTAATATTCCAATTGGTCTTCATCAGAACCTTTTATTATATATTTTTTAACTATAATGACATTTTTCTATTGCTCATACGAAGTTGTTTCATACCATCCAGCAACATCTGTATTATCTGTGTACAAAGAAATTTTAATAAATTTTAATAAATTTTATTGTATTTAAATGGAAATGTCACACTTGACAGAAGGAGTCACAAATATTTCCCTAAGTAACTCTGTAAAAGAAAGAAAAGCCACTAAAAATTGAAGTACTATTCAAAATTGAAGTACATAGCTGAGCATTCAAAGATGAGACTCTTCAAATAAACATAGCTCCCTGCAGTTCAGAAATGTCAAAAAAATGAGTTCTTTTCAAATTCATAACTTTATTAAAAATATTTCCCCTACTTGGAAACATTCTGACAAATTTTTATGGTAAATACAAATTATTTGAAGTGAGATTATATTCCAAAGATCAGCTTTCTAGGTTCAGTTAGAACTGCAAATCAATATTCTAATTTATTATGGAAATAGCTTATGTTTTTTCCAAGCAAATTATATAATTAATCAAACTGAAAAGCAGGTGTATCCTACTGTAAAAAAATCCATCATATAGAACAATTTCCATTGCTGTCAAGCCCTTTCAATATTTGATGAAGTAATTTTACCCCCTCCTTTCAAAAGACATTTCCTTTTATTATGTATCCTAAGACACTTTAACTAAAAACCCAAATCTGAATATTTCAATAAGGTTGTTTTATTATTCAGTAGATTCATGGAAATTTTACTAGGATGACAGAGAAAATTCCACACCATTCTGTCTCCACTAATACAGGTACACGGCTTCAGCTGGCAATATTACTAGGATTAGCATAGAATGATGAAATATTTAAAGGAATTTTTTTTTTTTCTAAAATCTAATAAATCAAATGACTGCCAAATGTCATTAAAGTGATGGTCTTTGACTTGAATATGCTTTTCATATTCAAATTTGAAAAGAAAGAGATGAAAGCCTGGAAAGGTTACTCAGTTTCAACTAATAACCTCAAGCACTCTACATTCACATGCATAAAAAATGAAATTGGCTCCATTGTCTAATTTTACTTCAGAAACAACTCCTTTTTCCATGCACTGAACAGATGTATGAGCATCTGTATTTAAAGTGATATGCTGAATGGTTTTGTTCGCCCCAAAGTATTTAGTAGTTATGTCAAACTAGTTTGTACACAGACAAGTAGTTTATGAATCAAGTGCAAATTCAATATCCTGTATTATAAAGTATTTCTTTTACATAACTTAAAACTTGTTTGACATATTTAACCCTTGTAATTGCACACTGTAGGCAAAGAATATTACAGTTTTTCAAGTAGGGGAGAATAAATCAGGCACTGATGGCACTTTGTTAACTTAGAAGAAAACAAATAACTGAGTCATGCTATTACAAAATTGCAAAAAAAAAAAAAAAAAAAAAATTAGATCTAAACAGTCAAAAATATTTTAAGGTCTGGTTTTATTAATCTTAAACAAAAATACAGCATAAATAAAAGAGAACATAAGCTCATTAAAAATATTTGCAAATAAAAATACAGAACTGCTTAAGAGCAGCAAAGCTGTATTTCACTACTAATATAAAAATGGTCATATTATGTAGCCACGGTGAAAATATGCAGCATCCAATATATGATAGGAATTAATATTTAACAACAACCAATTACACTTCTGTGATGCATAGTAAAGTATTTTATTTTCTTTTCCTAAGGTCTTCCCTCCCCCCCTTCCTACTCCAACTTGTTCTTATATATTAGGTACTGTGCAAGTGAAAATGGATAGTTTGTCTAGATCAATTACTTTGTGCAAATAATTCTATGTTGAGGTGAATACAATTACTCTTTAAACTTAATATTTAAAACAACAATTTAGTATGATTTTTCCTCTAGCAGAGAGGCTGGAGGTACATATAAAAATAGAGAATACCAAATGCTATCAAAGAGTGGCTCTGAGAAACTGGTCCAGGGCTTTTATTTCAAGTCAGGAAAACAAAAAAGAAAACATGGGAAATATTCTTAGTCTGTGGAAATATTCTCTCTTCCTGTGCAATTCAGTATTGACTATGTGTAACTAACATTAACTAAAGATTTGCAAGAATCACTGAACTCATTCAACAAACTCTGGGATTAAGTCAAATACTAATGCACTGGACATTACATCAGAATTTGAAGTCCCAACATAACTTTTCTCATCTTTCTGATGTCTGAGATTAATAAAGCTTAGTCTATTTCCATAGAAAGTCAACTACCATATTCAAGAAGACGTATATTCCATATTTCAGTTTTCTTTTTGGTCAGGATATTTAAACAAAGGTTCGCGCTAGTCTTCAGAATGCAGTAACTTTTCATATCAGGATGAACATCCTCTACTTATGTGTTTTCCCTGTAAGAGTGTAAACGTGAGGAAAGAAAGAGGGATGTAACTATGTCCATTCTTCAAACAGACGGGACTTAACCTAAGTGCATGCACTTTAGACTCTCCCAAAAAAAATGGGGCAAAGAGGTCTCTCGTTGTTCAATAGCTCTTTTAGAGTCAGCCTGACTGGGAAGAAGTGAAAGGCACGCAGCTTTCCCCCAGGATCACTGGCCTTTGCTGTGTGCTAGGAGGAGAATGCAACACTACAAGGTTAGCACAGTAACAAGGTTCAGTGCAATCCCATCAGCTCTTTGTAGAGGTAGGAATACACTAAAGAAGAAAACTACTTGTGATAATTTTTGCATTAGCATGTCTCTTCTGCCTTTTTTTCTAGTGCATAGAGTCCAAAGCGATCATTTTCACAGCATGAATTTGTCTTTAGTATCTTCAAAGGCATGAATTACTTGTTACAGCTTGAGACAATTCTAAGACTGAATATTGCCTCTTCCATGCAAATCTGTAACATGCCCACCAATTCACTGTATCTTTTTTTTCCAGAAAAGACCATTTCTAATTCAGTACAAAACACTAAGTATTTCAGAAAATACTATGGTACTGAGGGATCTGAAGCTCTACAACCACAACCATACACCTGAACTTTTTGCACATTGCTTATAATACTAACTTTTGATCAATTGACCAATATAGTAATTGACTTTCTTGCCTTCACATGGCTTGCTACCCCAATCCTTTCTGAAGAATAAACATAAAACTGTTCAATGTTATTCCCAAGTACCATTTATTTTTCTTAACGTTTCTTACTGCAATTTGCCTGCAGCACTGCCTCAACTAAGAGTTTGTAAAGATAAACTGTTTCTGGGAAGTAATAAATTCAAAAAAAAAAAATATATATATATATATATATATATGGACCTATTTGACCGCTAAGATATAAACTTCCTTAACTGATAAAATGAACAACAAATATCAACCGGATCAAATCTCAAAGCCAGTTAGCTTCATATCAATACTAATTAGTCATACAATTACCTAATTTAAATGCTTTGTAAACTTAAAAATATCTTTAATTTTGCAAGCAAGCATGAGCCTTAGGTAAACAAGCAGAAAAGACAGAAGAATTCTCAATTTAAAGAGCTGTTACTTTGTACGTTTCAGCTACATTAATACTCATCAACATTTAAGCTACAGAAATAGGATGAATTAATAAAAAAAAGCAGTATTATGTAAAAATACACAAACCCAAACATGACGGGATTCCTGCTTTTATATGCATGTATTTTTCTATATGCAGATCATAAACTTGATTTCAAAAATAAATTAAATTAAAAAAAAAATCTATTTGAAAGTTAATCCATTTAGGAAAAAAATGCCTTAGTATGGGAAGAAGCTATCAGTATAGCATTTTCATTTGCTAAGAGGGTAACTATAGTGACAGAATATATCAAAGTGCACATTTTTAATACAGTTGTTCTTTTTATTTAGAGGCTTACTACATAATATTTGATACTGTTCTCCAACCTCCCATTAGCGTATCGTATGGGGACCCTATAGATGTGTATAAATGAATGGAATTTGATTCTCTTTTATATTACCCATAGCATGCAACAACTTCTGCTTGGTGATATGTTGCAGCTAATCAAAACTCAAGTCTAGTTTCAAATCCCATGCTATGCTTTTTAGACCTCCAATTAGAAAAAACAACAACTTATTTCTACTTGTGAAATGACCGTAACTTACTTCCATGTCAATGAGCTCCGATAAATATAGTCTCTCAAGTGAGAACTGAGGAGCATTCATATTCATAACCACAGTAAACATTACCAGCTAGGTTAAAAATGGTTCCTGTTGATGATTTTCCTATGGGCTTATATACTCAGCCTTAAGTCTTTCTACTTAATTTAGCATTCTGACTGATTAGCTTTAATTGTTATGGAAAAAGTAATGTGTTACCTTTACTTAAGGTAGAATCTTAAAAGACTTAAGACTCTGTGGTTTTGAATCATTTTAAAAGCTGTGTTTTTTGTTGTTGTTGTTGTTTTGGTATTATTTCTCTCTCTTCTCTCAGCTCTCCCATCAAGACCAATGGCTTGTAAACATGCTTCTAATTATTACCTCAAAGTTTATTTGTCAAGAACTAGAAGTTATAAACTCATTATTTCAGTGTAATACCCAATCAAACAGGGTCCACATCAAGCTTTATCAGTAGGTAAAAAAACAACTTAGGCTTTTCCCAGATCCTTCAGACTTTCTTTCTTTTACCTAAGTTCTTGTCTAATAGTGACCGTGCTGTAGCCAACAATCATTTTAAGGTGGAGAACAGCACAAGCTGATTTTTTTCATATTAGACCTATCAGTACTCTTTGAAAATAGAGACTATAAAGCTGTTATCAGAGGAAAGTGCCATTTACTTACTAACAGCTCTATTTCATAAATTCTATTTCTTTTTTCATTAAATATGCTGGTGCAATATTCTTACTTCCCTAATTTCTTGAAAATGAAAGCACAAAGCATCTAAGGTTAGATCTAGACAAGACCAAGAGAATACTAAAGAATTAGTATTTATGACAAAGTAGAATCATACCAACTCAACAACACAGGGTAATATTAAAAACCTAAATTTTTAGATCTATAAATTCAGATTGGGTATTCGCAGAAAAGGCCAGTTCAAAACAAGCACCATGTACTCAGGAATTTTCCTGAGGGTCCATCAAAGGTATTAAAGTCATGCAGAAAATAAATTTAAAAGAGGAATTGAAGAAACCAAAGTTTAAAACTGTAACACAATGTCCAAATCACTTTTTTTTTTTTTTTTTTTTTTCCAAATGCAGGTATTTCATAGGAGGATGTATACTATTTAACTAACTGTACAAAAATGACATTTTAAAAGGAAAAGTATTTATGGTTTCCCTATACATAAACTTTATATTTGAATCTACCCAAGTTTTCACAAACATTTCTTTGTCCAGCTGAGCCACAAGGAACTAGTGTTGCTTTTTACTAGTGTTTAAGAGACTTTAACGTCAACATTAATTAGACCCAGAGATGTAACCTTGCAGGACCCAATAACGACAGTTTTCAATAAACTGCTATTAGTGCAAGATAATGCACTCACAGCATCAGCAATGGAAAAGAGACACAAACACTCTTAAAGCAAGGAATGGGACTACCACAGAATACATTGTTTTTGCCAGTAATTGCTTTATGGGCACGTTTTAAGAAAACTTGGAAGCTGACAGCAGTAAATTTTATTGTGATAACCGAATGCTTTATCATCTCCTATACAGATAAAGTGTAGACATGGGGGTGAAGGGGAGGAGGGATGAGAGAGAAAAGCCTTTTTTTTTTTTTTTTTTTAAATATAAAGACCATGCCACAGAAAATGCAAATTCCCAGTTTTGATGTCTATTTTGAGGATCTGAAACAAGGCTTTTAATCAATGTATTATACATCAAATTGATAATGTTAACTTCTGATTATTCAAATGTATGAAATATTCATAGAGAACTGTCCAAACTTTTACATTTCTCAGACTTCTTTTCTCTATTAATTATCATGCCTGGAAGCTTTTTAGTAAAAGCAGCAGCCATCAGCCTGACTGAACCTGACAAGCTAGCAAGGCCCAATTACACTGGCACTCGGTGGCACTTTGATGTACTGGAAACGAAAAGAGATAGGGGCAAATTGTATAGAACATTATGTTAATGACTTGATTTAATCCAGCCACTAAACTTTATGTAGCCTGTTAAAAAAGATGCTAACACTAATTACGCCACTTTGGAAAGGAAAGAAGGGGACAAGCATTTCATACCGACAAAGTGAAGCTCATAAATGTTGTAAATGAAATGAAACAAAATGAAGTAATCTATGATTAATTATACATCATAGACAAGAAGAAAAGAGAAAGAAGCAAGTGGTATAGCTAAGTACTGGAAAATCTGTTAGATTTCCTTTATGATCAACGTATCTAAGAAATAACCATGGACTGTCTAATTTGCAACACGCAAAAAAGAAACAGTATGATCTTAAATGGCTTAAACAGTTTGGCATACAACTCAGATACATAGGATAATTAGCATAACGATCACTAAAAATCACAAGTCTTATTTGCAGTGTTTGATTACCAGCAGGATATTTATCTCTTACGATAAAAGGCACTGATTTTTAGTCTTTTAAAAAATATGAATTCGATCTCAATTTTCACATGCTGTATTCTGCAAAGATTTCAAATATACCAATGCATAACTTTAACATGAAATTTGTATCAATTGTGTTGCTTTAATAGCTTATAGGTTTTTGTTGTCTTATCTACCCTTCTTGAACATGCACTGTTACTTGAAGAACAAATCTGAGAAGATAGAAATGAATGAATCTGAAATGAATCTACACTCAAAATCCTCTCTGAAATATTTTTAAATGATTTTCATAAAATACAAGAGTACTAGAGATGTATAGATCTACCCTGTTATAGTTTGACTTAACAGTGATGAGTAGTAGTCATTTTAGTTCTCACAGGTAGAGAGGAAAAAAAATAAAAAATAATTATTTTACATATATAGCATGCAATTTCATTTTCAAAAACACCTTCTGCGTATCTCTTCAGCTTATAAAAATTGAAGCATTTCTAAATCTCTTCTACAACTTACAAAAAAGGAGAAATATTTCTCATAGGAAGCATTACTTGACATTGATAGTTTGTAAGATTTCACACAGCCTTCACCTGAACACAGAATACAAAAATCAAACTACCTCTAGGTTGTCATATCTCAGAACATTAAAAAAAGTTCAGGCTGATATAACGGCATACCCTTACTTCTTTAAAAGAAGGCTAAGACAGACCAGTAGTAGAGAAGTATTAACTATTAGAAGTACTACAATTAAACAATAGATTTCTATTTGTCAAGACTGTTCAGTGAACATTATAAAAGTATACAACATTCTTGTGTTTGTAGAGAACTATGCTCTTGAAATACTTCTTCAAGTAAATTTTCCACATTTGTATTTTGTTGAAATTCTTTGTAAATACAACTTTATGCTCATTAATTGTAGGTTCTAAGGACTAGTCAAAAGAATACTATTACTGTCCATGCCAAAAAAAAGAATGTCCATGACCATTAAAAAGAATGTACACTGAAGTGACTGGATACTGTACATACAATTTTTTCTGAAAACAGATCTTTAGCTCTAAAATTATTGTGAAGTCAAAGAAATCCATTTGATTGCATTGAAATATATTCAAGCCAAGCTTATGCAATTTTAATAACATTCCATCAATTCAACAAAGTAGATTTACTACAGGCCTTGACAAATTAAATTATTCTCTATTTCCTGAGGAAGCACCAAAGGAAGTAGAAAAGCACATTTTCCATAAATGTGGTGATGAAGACGACAGGCAGCACTGAACGATAAGACAAAGATCTTTAGATATTCACATTATAACAGTTATCTTTGCCTATTGTCCAGAACTAAAATTTGCTTTCAGATTTAAAAACATTAGAAATCTCTACTTTTAAGTCCTTTATGCGGTCATAACAAACGCAACATAACAAGATAATGGTCATCATTAGTATCTCCTGATTTTCTACAGTTGGTTTTTGGTTGGTTCAACACAGGAAAGTACAGCACATGGGACTCCCAGCCATGCAAAAGAAGGGTTTGCTGGCAACAAAATATCAGGTGACAACAGTGGAAAAGATGACAACAAATAAAGTCACAGTTAAAGGTCCAAAATCTGCTGAAGCATACAGACTAAATCATGTAATGTCATAGAATAGAGCAGTTTAGTTGGAAGGAACCTTCAAAGACCAAGTCCAACTACCTGAACACTTCAGGGCTAACCCAAAGTTAAACAATATGGATCCTAAAGTCCTTGGTACATTCTAAAAATTTCCTAAACTATAATACTAGATACAAATGATACTTTTGCATAAAACTAGGAGAATCATCATCAGGTAGTCAGTTTTGCAGTTAAAAACAAAACAATAAACCACATGGACAATATGGCTAAGGTTAACTTTTCCTATGAAAAAGTGTCTATTTCAACCGCAAACAGGAAAACACACATTCATTGGAAATGCCTTAGAATCTGACCTTAGAAATAGGAAAGCTACTCTTAGAGGAATTAGGCTTTAAAAGTTTTGTTTGTTTTTTAGACTTAACAAATAATTGCCATGAAATACTCCAACTGACCTGTTTAATATTCTTGGATAACGGACTTGCAATAATACAGTCATCGCTGTCAGTTATTATTGATTCAATGGCATCATTTGTGTGTTTATCATCTTGGTCTGCTAAAAAAAAAAAAAAAAAAAAAAAGTATCAATGCAGTTAAAAAACAACCCTGTATTTGTAGTCCATCTGAGATTTGCTGAGACACCTGATAGCAATATATTAGTTATTTCTAATAAATACAGCAGAACAGCGTCAAGTAAATCTCTTCCTTCAGAAGATAAGACTGGCAAATCAATGATCTTTAACGTGGTCTAAATACATTTGTTTTTCTGATTTGCTAAAAAATACTAATATTTCCAAGACGAAAGTTGGTAAGTGCAATGATACAAGTCTTGTCATGAACTGAAGTATGAACAGCAGTTCATAGGTAGGATATGGCCTGAACTTTTGCATTTCCTATTATTAACACCATGCACATCTAAAGAAGTACTCTTTTTTTTCTTAAATAAAGTAGTTCTGTAATGCAGATGGATTATTTTGAAGAGCCTTTTTGTCTCTCTTTTCTGGAGCAAATTACTTAAAAACACAACAGGGATTCAACTTCATGTTTTTCCAATTTTACTAATGAATTTTTACACAGAAGCTGTGAAGAAGACTGTGAAATTTTAATATCCTCTTTCTGTTTCTATTTTAAATATGGTACCAAAGACTTGGTTTATTTTGCTAACAAACAGTTTAAGCTTAGAGTTGGAACAGGGTGAGCCAGCTTTTATAATCTTGAAATACATCTACCTCTTAACAACTTTATGTCACAAATATGGTAAGACATACTACCCTTTCACTGTCTGAAAGGATTTCCAGTATCAGCACTGGCTGTTATCTGCAGACAAAGGAGCATATTCATTAAAATAATCTTTAGAACAGTATAGTTCCATGGGAGAATATAAAGACATTTAAAATAGAAGCCAGGTTTCCTTTAATTTTTTATGAATCTAGGTCAGATACCAGATTTTTGCATTCAATTACTATACAGTTTCCATTTGGGATGAAAATAACACCACCATACCCACCAGCCAGCTTCAGCTATGAAGTACACCAGAATATCATTTCTGTCATGCAGCTTCTCATAATGAGGCAGCTCCCACTGCTAGTAAGAAATGCTTAAAAAATGAAGAGATAGATTTATTAAGGAAATACAGCTACTTATTCATAAAAAATGAATTCTACCTTCTGATTCCAATTCTTCAGGTACTTCTGTCTCATCTCCAGAGGTAACTGAGCTTTGGTCAGCCAACTGCCCTTCTGACAGATGTGAGAGGTCTTCTTTTTCTTGTTGAATTTCTTCAGCAATCTCCTTCACCTTACCATCTGGTAGCCTTTCTTGTTTAACCTTATATAACACATGCAATATAAAAACAGATAAACTCAGTTTTTAGAACATTCCTTGAAAGTTACAAAGGTTCCAAACTTGAAGAGTTATGGTTCACATTCATTAAATATATGCCTTTTAAACAACTGTATTGTTCATGAAATATAAGAAGCAATTAGGAGTCTTCAACTGCAGTAACAGATAACTGATACGGAAGACAGACAGTTCTCTAACAAATGTACAGTTGTGAAAACATAGTTATTATAATAATTTGGTGACTGTTAACTTATACCATTAGATTTCCGGAGATTCATTTATATTTCAGCTGTTTCAGTTCTAAAAGACTCAGTTTGAAAAAAAAAATAGGAAAAAAAACTTCCTTACTTGGCAATTTTATAACTTATTTCATACAATATTTTCTTTTTTGAAAAATAAAGTAAAAGATAAAAAAAGGAAAGAAACAGTTTTGCTATAAAATATGACAACTATGTTATCTAAGGTAAAGTAACTTTAGTACGAAACTGTCTCTGAAGTAATCTTATTCCCTTCTTTCACTTTAAGCACAATTACAAATAATAATACCTTATCATTGACATAACATTAGAGATATAGCAAATTTCAGTGAAAGATTCCATTTATTATTTAATGATTGTCTTCCAGGACTGCGGTTTTCACAGCTACAGTCATGCCTCATCTACCACACCTCAGAATACGTGAGGTAACTTTCAGCTGTCCACAGAACACCCAGATTTTCCAAACCTGTTTTATATTTGGACACAAAACAGTTTAATAATTTTAACTTAACTACTTCCGGCCACTTGGAGCCACACAAAGCAAAGTGATATTCACAAAACACCTAAACCTTCTATAAGTGAAACCGACTTTGTGTCTCTTTTGTCTCCTTGGCACGCATGATCTATTGTAACTAAAACACTATTTTAGACAATGTTTGGGCATTCCTTAAAAAGAATACCTTCAGTGAATAAGTTGCGTTTTGGTGGATACAATTTTTGATTACTTTTTGATTATTCTACTTGACCAATACCACCTGATGTGGTAGAGGAAGATTTCTGCTTTTCATTCAAACCCCTGAATGAGCTTTTAAGTTGAAAAGTGGAAGGAATTTAACAGCAAGTGAATAAACACTAACACCACCAGAACCAAGAGCTTGCCAATCTGCCACAGGAACTTACTTTCAAAGCCAACTGGGGTACTACAGTATTTAATACTTCTCTACTCCTACAAATGCTACGTATTTAGCAAGATTCCAAAGATACTGCATTTCTTCTTCTTTCCCACCCCACTTTATAACGATAAGTTTTAGAGTGAAGACAAACATATAATCCAAACCCAAACATAGAGACAAAAAAGTAGAGATATTCCTTCTTTTCTAATGACCCCCCCCCCCCAGAGCGGAAGGAAAAAAAAAAAAGAATGTCATCACAAAGAATCACTTTTCCCCCTCATATTTCAAGGAAGTTTAGGAGATGTTACTTAACGATAGTTTGGTTTTTAATGTATGGCTCTGAAGAGATAACATATTTCGAATGCAATACATTATATAAACTGCAAAAACTGAATAATCTCATACCTCTAAAGCGCTGGGACCTGTTGAAGCCTTTATCTTGCGTGTATGTTCCATGTCATTTTCAACAACAGAGCCCTAAGTTATGGGTGAAATAAGAGGAAGTCATTATTACATACTACATATTTAAAACACAAACATAGGTATGAATTTACTGGTGGAGAAGCGTTTGGACAGGAAATTACACCCTCCTTTGCTTTTCTGGATTAGCATTACTGCATCTACCTACTGCTATGGGTTTCCCCCATGACACTGGACAATTCATACAAACAGTTTGAGTCCTAATGTGAGTCAAACCATTCATCCAATTTTTTAGTAAGCTTCCTTTTCTATTTGCTTTGGCACGTGTCACATGAATATCTGAGAAACAGATTCATTGCTATTTATAAAATGAAGCAGACCATTCATGTTCATTTTTAATCTGTTAAGCTTCTAATTCTCTTACATGGGCACACTCTTGCAATGTCACCGCAAGATTTAGACTTCAGAGAAACCCCAAATATTCATTAGTTAGTACTATCATTACTTGTCTATAACCAGACAGTGAGATTTGGATTTTTAAAGCTGGTAGTGACTCCTGATAAAGATCAAATAGCTAAATTTCTCCCTTGGAAAATCATACTTTGTGAAAAACTGACAGATTTCTAGAGGTTGCTATCTGGACAGCTGAAGTTATGTGTGTTTAACCATATGACTAATGGGTCAGTTAGCTTTAAAAAGATTTGATTTCTCTGATATTTGCCTTTTTTCCTATTTCTTATCTGTATAGTACAGCTCAAAACAAAGTTGTAATCACAGCAATAGCAGAAGGAGCTGTGAATTGAAATTGGTATTACATTTTAAATAATAAATTCAATCAGGTATTTATAAATAGAGAAAAAAGCTTGTATTTTTAAGACTGCATTAGCTAATTGCGACATAATATTAATAATAAACTTTATAATTAATTAAAATAATTAATTTATAATTAGCTACTAAAGAACTCACCTGAGCTTACTTACAATCTATCCTCAGAAGACAGTTTATATAAGACCAAAAAGAAAATGTATACCATCTAGCAAATGTGTTTGAGTTAATTCCCTGAAAAGCCTCCTAGAGTCTAGAACACAAACGATAGCTTATCCCAAGTTTATAAGTGTACTCGGCCTCACAGTATTTGTGATCACAGCTAACAAACCTTGTTGAAAAGGGGTGGCTATAAATGGTGTCAACTTGCGTACACCATTGGCACTCTTCAAACTGGTTTCAGTCAACCAATTGTGCTTCAGTGTGAGTGGTTAATTAAAGACATTTTGATAACCTAGAGAGCTAAGAAACAGTGCAGAGACAGTTAATTGCTTCTGTTTGAATCTGCCCTAAGTCCATGAAAGGGGAACCTTATAAGTTGTGGAGGATAGCAAGCAATTCTGAGGGAATCATAGATACCCCTGCATTGTTTCCAACACCTATATGCACTGCTATGCGATCATTCACTGCCTTGGACATGCCAGTCTTCTGTTGCTTAAATAACTGAGTGTTCACAATTATTAGTTCTACAAGTTGTCCATACTGTGACATAAGTAGTCTTTCTTGCTTCAGCATGCAAGAAAACTAATTAAACAATTAAAACTTACTGCCATCTGTATTGAACTAGCATCCAGAAAAGATACTTTCTTCTCTGTTTGAGCTGCACGGTGCTTTGGTTTGGGTATTTCTACCTATAATACAAAAATACAGTTGAAGTCCACTTATTGGCATATGTTAACTATATTATTTACAGTAAATTATGAGAAATCCCCCCCCCCCTTTTTTTTTTCTTTTAGACAAAGGTAATTGTACTAACTTCAATTCTAAATGGGCAAGATGATCTAGTTCTTGTTTGAATACCCCCCCTCCACACGCACATATACACACAATGGAGATGCCTTTCAGAATTAAGCCACAAACGGGCGTAACCCTCTACAGAACATCCATGGAATGCAAAGTGTGTTCCAGGTGAGAAATCATTGTAGGACTAAACTCAACAGCATCATGCATCTGGCAGAAAAAATTGTTACTGTTTACTGTGTGCTTGATGTCTTTTTCTATAGGCTTGCCATATCTTTGACACCTTCCTCTAACCTCCCACCCCCCAAAAAAAATTTAAACACACGAACACAAAAGAGATTGGTAATAGTTGCAAAACTAATAAAGTGATCCGCAAGTATTCCAGTTGTGATATTGTAATACAAAAGACAAAAAACAACCAATAAAAAGGGACTTATTACTCTTCAATCTTTACTCTCTTGATGATCCACTTTACTGATTTTTATATAAAAAATAATAATCCTTGTGCCACTTTTTATTTATGTGTGATTTTTAAGAAGCTATTGGATATCTTCGCACCATGCTGCAGATGCCAGAATAATGAGAGCGTTGCAGATACACCTAAGTGTCTGTACATATGGCTTGGATCTGGTTGCTTGGTAATTCTTTAGGCCCAAAGCTATTCCAGCTGACTGAATTCTGGCTGAGTTTCTTAGAGATCACAGAAATAGCAGAAAGCTAACTTCATAACAGTCACTAACTTTAACCTTAGTCCTGGAGTTCAACTAACGTGGCTACATTTTACATATGACAGCTCCATTGAAAAGACAGTTGATAAGGATGATATTCAATGTTTGTTATTTCTTCTCCCCGCTCTCTCTTTTACTACCCAGTTGTCCACCATTACATTATGACTTTAAAAAAATTTTGACACAAGGTAGATTTCACTTGCCAAAGGAAGTCCAAGATGGTGGTTATATGAATTATCTGTAGTATGCATTGTTTGACAGTAAGAACAAATCCTGGTCATCAGGGAAGAACTAAATGACCTGCTGTAATAGGTTTTTTTCTATCTTTTAGCTTCTGTAAATTGGTTAGATTACTTACTGTCGCTGATGAAGTAAGTGGAGATGGGACTGGATTCTGCATTTCTTCCTCTGCTAGTGATTTACTTGCCATCAATTTCTCATTTTGAATGTAATTCCTTAAGTCTGCAGCCATCACTGAGGCACTTGGTGGTAGGTAAGCAAATTTCCATTTTAGCTCAACTCTGATAGCACCAGTAACCTGTCTTTCACAATCTGTTAGTTCAAAAATACCTGAAAGCAAAAGGCAAATCCCATCTAATTACCTTATTCTATACATATATAATAAAATGCAATGCAATGCTGAATGTAATTCAAGAATAAAATAGCTTAATGGTCTTAATTTTAGAAGCCGTTTCATTATTGAAATAAGGTCAAAATACTGTGCTTTGTAGATTCAAATATACCCAATACAACACTGAGAACATTCAGAAATACATGATTTAGAAGGGACTCGATTACTGTCTTTCAAGGAGTTTTGTAGGTTTCTCAGATAATCTGATACGACTTAACTAATTTTTACTAACATGTTTCATATCTAATTTAAAGATATCCCCCCCCCCCTTTTTTAAAATTTTTATTTTTTGTTAAGGAAAATAAAAGGATTTTTAAAAAAACAAACATTAAATTGATACATTTTTATCAAAGAAGAAACCTTAAATTTACTTGCAAATTTTCCCTTATTATCAACTTTTGTGGGGAAAATATATTTTACAATAATCATACTGTGAAATTTTCAACACTTTCATAAATGTCTTATAGTAGAAAGTGAAATATTAATTAAGCAGCTTTTTTGCTATGAACACCATAGCAAATTTGTAAATGGTATCAAGTCATGGGGAGCAACTGATGCAATGAAGGCAGAGCTGCTTTCACACAGACTGGAAAAATGGGCTGGCAGGAAACTCATGAAGTTCAGCAACAGCAAATGCGAAGTCCTGCATACTTGAATAATGTCAGTCAGCAGTAGAGGCTACAAGCAGCCTTCCTTGCAGAACACCTGGTCCTGTTTGAAAATTATGAGTCAGCAAAGCTGCATCTTTGCAACAAAGAAGGTTGACTGTACCCCAGCCTTCAACAGCAAGACAGCAGCCAGCAGACCCAGGGAAGTTGCTTGCTCTGTTTAGTATCTAGGAGATGGCATCTGGTATACCGTGTCATTTTGGCCTTTCCAGCACAAGACAGTGACATGCTGGAGCAATTCCAGTGGAGGGCTACCAAGAGCGTCAGGGAGCACATGACATAGAAGATGAGAATGAAAATGGATTTGTTTGACCTTCAGAACTGGTAGCTCTAAGGGGATCTTATTGCTGTCTGCAGCCACCTAATGGGAGGGTACAGAGAAGATGGGGCCAGCAGTGCCAGGAGGATGAGAGTCAACAGGCACAAGATGGAACATGAAAAAGAACGAGTTTTTTATTATAAGGGTGGTCAAACACTGGAACAGGTTGGCCAGACAAATAATAGATTTCTGTCCTCTGAGATATTCAAAAATTTAATGGGCCAAGATTCTAAGCAACTTGGTCTAACTGGGTCAGGCGGTCAGACTAGGTCATATCGAGTTCTAGTCAATAATGACTTTAAGAGTCCAAATTTACATTTTTATTTTTATTTTATTATTATTTTTTCCGTAAGACAGGCTGACTTTTCATGTCAATTTTATAATCTATTTTTAAGTGCATATTAGCTAAAGCTACAAAAGTAAACTAATGAGAAAAAAAATAAAACACGCAGAGAAAGAAACCATGTTATAAATGAAGTAACAGCAACAACAGAAAAAAAGGAGGAGGGAGAATGCATACATATACCAAGAAACTAATTTTTAAATCACCAGAACTTAAGAAAGAGATAGTACAAGGAAATATCAAATAGTTCCAGGTTACTTTTTGAACCAGGGAGAAGCACTCCAAGGTTTTTTTTCCGTTTTTTTTTTTTTATTTTATTTTATTTTATTTTTTATTTTTTATTTTTTTTTGCCCCAAGACTTATTGCAAAGCACCTGCTGTTTTTGTTACACAAGTATGTTGTCAGTTATGAAAGGAGCAAATATTGAAAATCAAGTTTCAACCACCCCTTCCCACCTGATGCTAAGACTAAGAGGGACTTTCTATTTAATAATCAATATACTCATACTCATACAGTAGTGTGAGGAATATAACTGCTAAATTTGGTAGGCTTCTTAAGGCAAAAATCAGTAGTAAAAGAGACAAGGTGCAAACAGATTACTAAAATACAAACAACAACAACAAAAAGAAAATATTAATTATTTATTAGTATTTAGTCAGTGCTAGAGTGAAACATCATTCCAGTTATAATTATTTATCAAAACCTAACTATTCTATACCAGGGCCAGTAAGTAGAACAAACCAGAATTTTAAGACTTTTCATCCCCGTAAGGATCATCATAAATGAAAGTTCAGACAGCTGGCTTCTCTGACTTTAATTTCCTCTTTTACTTTTGATTTTTTCAAGAAAACTCTACTATTGCTACCCTTCTTGTAAGATACAGGATTTGTTGCAGTTTATGGATAACCACAACACCCACCAATTTAGTATTTTTGTTAGAAACTGCAATAATCCTGGAACATTCTGTTAGTAAGAAAAAAGAGATATTTGAAGCTTCTTCTCTCCTTTGCTCTTTCCATTCTCTAATGTTTGCAGTTTAATGGTTATATTAAAAAAATCATTCATCCATTTCCAAGTTCTGTCACAGATTTTTCTTTAGTCGTAACACTGAGATGCAAAATTTCTTTCCAATATTTCATTGGACTTCAAAATTCTGTCAAACAAGCGGAGCAGATGAATGATAAGGGTTTTTACTTGGTTTGGTTCTTAAAGAGGTTTAAAAGAGATATGAAACAGGAAGTGAGGATTTTGTTGTGTTTAAAGAGGTCAAATTCTTACCTGAAATAGATCTGTCATGTGCTAAAGAAATAAGAGGCACACTGGCTTTCCCTAAATAACCACTTTCTTCTGTTTCACCATCATCAAATACATAAAATGTTAAGGATTCTGATTTTAGGTATCGGTCTAAATCTGCATTCATTGGCACTTTGAAACACATATGGTCATCTATTTGTGGGTTGTTGCTGTTAGGAATGATGGGAGTATCATGGTCTGCAAAATCAAAAAACTTGTAGACAACATATGGATTTGGCTGAAGATGTTTTTTTCGGGATTGTAGACTGTTACAACATTTTATTGTAATGTGGAGTTCATTTAAATTGCCATCTGTTGAAGTGCTGACTTGGGCAGTTCTGAGTATCTGCTGCTTTAAATGAAAAAGAAGTGGAATTAAAAACATTAGAATTCTTATAGTGGTGCACTCTAAGAAATTTATAAATAGAACAAATAACTTATTTGGATGACACTCCGACTACTGTTTAACTTTCTATGACAAAATCTTACTTGTTCTATAAATACAACTACGTCTCTTTTGGTATAAGGAAATAAAAGGTTAAACCTTTCAGGTCTGTGACTCTTTGCCTTATTCTTCTAAAACTAAGATCTACTTGTCATGTGATTATCCACAAAGCAGTTAAGTTTTAAGAGTGATTCATAACCAGTGCAGCTTTAAAGTTCCAGATTCTGACCTTGACAGCTATTCTGTGTCAAGATATATTTTTTATAACTGCAGTCCCTTTTATTTACACTTTTCAATAATTAAAATTCCACTGCAGAATTGTCTTAGTTTTATTTTCCCTTCTAAATCTTTATCTACGTAAAAAATTCACAAAAAATAGAAATCAGTATGTGAAAAGCAATAATAAATGCTTGAAATGGAATAAGAAAGTTGGTAAACTAGGAAATTAATTTTAATAAAAATTAAGGAATAACAAGAAAACAAATAATATGACTATGTTAAAGGAGTAATCCCCATCTTTATCTGTCTCAAAGGGCTACTTCCTTTTGCTGTAATGTGTCACAGCTATTTCATGCGTTGTACATAATTATCTTGCTTTTGGAAGGCAGAGTTCTGTCTTCTGGTATAGGGAGAAACACCTATCAATTTAATTTTGTGTGATAAAATGTTGCATATTTTGATTAAATAATCCACACTGAAATTGGTAGAGACAGACACCCTGACAATTTCATATTGTCCTGAATATGCAACCTTAAGACTATTATTTCTAGCTACACACAGAACTGGTAAAAATAAAAAAGTCTTGATAGCAGTTGGTGTATAGTTCATGTTTCCATGACTTCTGCCACTACACAGGACAGAAAATTTTATATATATGTTTAACTAGTGAAAGCCTAAATTTTGGAACATACAACTGAAGCTACTTGTGCAGCTGCAGACTCATAGAATCCCTAACATAATGTAACCATCTGTGCTACAGCTACATGACTTTTGTTTCTGCCATGAAACATCTTTAATAACTGCAGTGTTTCAAACAGCTCTTTAGAAACAGTTATTCATTTCTGACGGTTCTCCTATTTTCTCCTTTATAATCAGTGTATTTCAGTTGCCATGTTTGAATTTGCAATTGTACAATAATTACAACAAAACACTCTGTTCCACATGCCTTACCTTTCATCTATGTTTGGACTAGTAATGCAGCTAGAAATAACATAACAAATAACATAAAATAGAGAAAACTAAATACCAGATTTTGGCATTTAACAACGGCCGGATTTTATGAGTTAGTTAAAAATACCTTTGATTCTTTTAAAATCAGATTTAAAGCAAATGTTACAGTGCTATCAAACTCAATGTTACTCTGAAAATACCTACACTGACTCTTAACAGAATTTGTACACCAAACATACTTCTCAAATCACATTTTGGAATCAGTTGGGATTCTGGTATAAGTTTACATTATGGTATAATTTAAACAATGAAGTTACTCTAAACTTGAAGTGGTTTTAACAGCTATAAATAACAAAAATTGCCCATTAGGTCAGGAGCATTTTAATTTATACAGTTCAACATAGTTGATAGTAGTTTTTATTTCCTAAACCAATTACTAAAGATATCTGAAAGTCCTTTCTTTTTCCTGCCTATGACCCTTATCTAAACATGACTATAAACTGTTTTATATTGTCAGAATTGTCTTCATTGTTTAGTTAAAAAAATAAAAAGGAAAAAGTGAAGTAATGTCATAATACTAAAACATTAAGAACCTTTAGTCTTTCCTAGACAACTGCTTCACCTGTAATAGTGATCCAAGGCCTGGCTGGTCTAACATTCCTGAATGTTCTACTAGAACAACATGTTAAACAAAATTTGACGCTTATAGGCTAAGAAAATACAATACAATTTAATTACATCATCATTTCAAATGTTCTAGTGACCAAGTCAGTAAAAATAAATAACTGAAGTTTAAGACTTTGCCAGTTCAGCAAAACTGTAATTCAACTGGTTGTGTATCTCTTTATATGAAAAACATGTCATTCAATTGCTAAAGATATTTTATAGTTCAGGAACGTTTAAATTCCTTAACCTTGTGCGCATCAAGAGTTGAAATAAACTATTCCAACTGAAAAAATAATTTTAAACATTTCATCCAAAACTACAAAGTACAAAACTAAACATACCTGGGATGATTGTTCATGTTCCCTAAAACTGGATGTTATATACCCCAGAGCCTTAGACCTCTCTTTGTAAAGACGAATAGCTTGATCCATAGGAACTCGTAATCTGATCCAGTATTCTACAGTACCATAATGTTGGATGTTTCCTTTGATTCCTAAGGAATAAATACATATGGGATTACATTTATCTTCAACATTAAAGTACTTAAGTCAAACACAAATGCTAGGACATGCCACAAATTAAGTATCATTTATTTAGTGACTATGCATCACAGCAGTGTTTGTGACACAAGATCTGCAGTTTATTTTAGAGCCATGAACAACACAACTCTTCTGGCTCTACATGAATGATCTAAAAATGAAGCATGACAATTTTTTCATTCCGTTACCTGCAGTACTTACTGTCCAAGCCAACTTTGTTATTTTAATCTCTGAGGAAAATAAAGCTTAGGACGGTTTTATGTGTCAATAGTTGGAAATGTTCCACCAAGTGGCAAGCAGTTTAAATTACTGGCAAAATAGCTCTTTAGAATGGTTTGTTGAAATTAATTTTGGACACACTGACACAAGCAGACAGCTAGCAGCCTCTTTGTGGGTAAAATTGCACCTGTACAAGCTTTCCCACAACTGTTGGTAGAATCACCAGAACATACTGCACATCCAACAGGAAATACCATGTTGTACAAACAATTTTTTCTTCTTTTGAAATAGCAATATGTGAATTAATTGTTGGCCAAATACACATTATTTGTCACTTAATGACTATTCTGTTTGGTGATGGTGGTATGTTGATTACCAACTAAAACTGCTGTGCGGTAGATCTTCCCGTTCTTTTCCAGGATTTCATGGAGCTTCAGTTGGCATGTAGCAACTGTTTTATAATCTGTGCCGTAGGCATGATGAACCTCAAGTGTGATACTGTTTCTCTCTATGTAGTGCAAGAAGAAGTCATCAACCTGTACAAGATACTGAGAAGTGAAGTTGTATAATGGGTTTTGTCCATGAACTACTGGGGTTGTTTGAAGTTCAAAGTCATAGAATCCATAAGTACAAAAACTTGCAGGCTCATGGTCACCAGAAGCATGCACAGCTGCAGAAGAGAAGATCACTCTGCTGATATGAATTTCAAAAATATTCTCTCGTCTTTCTAAATGTGAAGTTTCATCCAATTCATCCACTGAATCACCTGACAGTATTTTTGGTCTGGATCTGTGCTGCTTAGTACCATAAACAACATCTCTTAGTTGGGCTGCAATAAATAAAATGAAAGAGCTACAGTATGACTTTGTTTAAACAAAAAACAAAAACCAAAAAACACACAAATAATTTATGCCTGAAAAGAGAGGAAAAAGCATAATACTATTACAGGAACAAGGTTACTTTCTTAAAGGTGTTACCAAAAAAGAAATTACATGCTTAAAATCATACATCTATGGCTTGTTTAGCACTCTGACGTTGAGAATATGTCCACAATGGAGCTACTTCAGTATATCTAAAAATAGACAAAGGTCCCTAAATTTAATAACAATTAAAAAGAAAAAAATGGAGAAGCCTTATGTAATGATCAAAACAAGTATTACTATGCTAAAATGTAGCAGGCACTTAAGATGCATATTTTTGTAGGGTTAAACTAAATAAAATTACATTGCTTGCCAGGGAAAGAAAGAAGAGTATGTGCTTACAGAATTAAGACATAAATCATCATGCAGTCCTTTAGTACATGGGATGCAACTTGAAAACAAAACATGAATCTTGTTATGACATTAGGCTTTTTAAATTATCCCATTTCAGGATTTCTATGCACCATGTTACACACTGAAGCCATTAAAATAGTATTTTAAATTCATTAGTCTAAATACTCTGCATATACATTATGCCACGACTTTGGGATTTTTAGCAACATATAAAATAACTGTAATTATTGGACAGCAAAATAAAAAGTTGACCATAAATATATGATTTATTTTTTAAAAAATATCAAAGTTTGGCTAGTTTTATTCAGCAAGGGTTGGAGCACAAACTGCTCTGTTGAATTTTTTTCAATTAGTAACTAACATTTAAGTCAAAGAAACACCACGTAGATAATGTGTCATTAAAGATCTGACCTTTCTACTAGTCTTAAGAATGGAAAGATATTTCTTCTGAAGAACAAAATTACAATAACAATTTGAAGTAGATAAACTACAAAAAAATGAAGAAAATAGATTTCAAAAATACCTTTTAGTTTTCTGATGCGTGCAGCCCTAATATCAAGAAGATGAACATACTTTTCCAGTTTTAACTCGTAGTCTTTCTGTATACTTTCCATCTTGTGTGTCACAACTTCAACTTCAGTCTGAAAAAAAAAATGCACGTAAAAAGGACCATTGAGGCCTGTCTGCATTGATATTGCACATGCTTTTGGCTACAAAGAGAAAATGTAGTTAAATTCAAGAAACAGCATTTAGAGTATGCAAAATTTGCAATTTTTAATTCAGAAACACAGAGATCAATTAATTTCAACAAAATTAAAAATGCTTATTAAATAAAACTCACTAGCTATTCCTTCAGGACAATGTTTTGATGTTTTTTGTTGTTGTTTTCCCAATTATTGCATTATTTTACAATCAGATTGATAGAAAGAAAAGCCAAAATATGATCTGCAATAAGCCAACAGGAGAGAGTGAAAGCAGAGTGTTGTGAAAGAGGAAGCTTATTTGATAACTACACTTACTATTTTGCCTGTGAAGATGTGATAAGAGCTCAGAAATAATCCCAAGAAGGCATGTGTTTGAGGTTTCTAATCAGGGTGAGTTAAAAGACTGAAGTTACAGTCATTCGGATCATTTCAACATTAACAAGTCCTATGATAGGTTACTTATAAAACTGACTGCCTTGGTTGATTAATTTGCAAGCCTTAATTACGACTTCACATTTTCCTGAAGGAAAATAAGTTCCAGTACTACAAATGTTAAAATGTTATTGTCAAGATATTTTCCACCATGTGGAGAGTTTAGTACCTGGTAATCTTTGTTAATTTTATGCTGTACAATTAACATATTCCTTGTCTTTTCAAGTTCTTGCACTGTTTCTGCATGTGTTAATTGCAGCTCCCTCATCGAGCGTTCCAAATCTTTATTGGTATCATCATCTACTTTTTCCAAAAACATAAGGTCCCAATTCTTCTGCTGCTTTCGAACCTGGAGCAAATTTGAAAAGTTACTTGAACAAACTTTTGCAAAATATCTGTATGTTTCTGTGCTTGATTAAATACAACATTAGAATACAATTTTGAGACAAGAACAAGAATAAGCACAACTTTCAAACTTTGAGCACATGATAACAACAAATAGGAATGACACAGACCCGTAACTGTCCGGACTGTATTTATTAATGTAATCTCATGGTCATTAGGAACCAATTCAAATGTATTGAGATATTCAGAAGCAATCACTCTTCTCAACCCATTAAAAATATGAAATCCTTAATATATTTGCCTTTTATATAATTAATAACCCTGCTTTACTGAATGCCCCAAACCTGAATTATTCCCAAGTCTACATTACTTCTGTTACTAATACATGGGCTTTAATTTCAATTTTTTTCTTTACTTTTTAAATTATCATTATAGAATTAATACTTGCATTTAAGTAGCATAAAGACTCTTCTGATAGTAAACACTGGAAATTACAGTAAACACAAATTTATGAAAAATTAAATGCAAGTCATCAGAATAGTGGAAGCTTAAAGCACACATTTCTTCCTCCCCTGACTTCATTTTCAATTTTTATGTAAAGAATTAAACTACAACTTACATGCAAGAGAAAAAAAGAAAAAAACTTTTACTGGAAATTTTCTATTTCTGTTTTAGCAGATGCAGAGAGGTTGCTAAGTAGTTAACTAAGAGGTTGCTCTAACAAAAGAGCAAGCTTTTTTTTTTTTTTTTTCTTTTTTAAAATGATGCTATGAATCAGGTTTAAGTCACTTTTGATGTTATAATGAATTATCTACATAACTCTAGATTTCATCCTGGGATTTTTTTTTTTATCTTTCCTTCTGCTTCACTGTAGCTGAAAAATGACAAATACACATGCTTGAAGCATGAACTACTGCAAAATAATCCAGCTCTTGAAAATCCAAAGTACTGTGTAGAAAATAATAGCAAACCAAGAGTTAATATATGTATATATATAAAGTCTAAGTTACCTTTATAAGCAAGAGAGCTTCATTGAGTTCTGTCACATCAACATCACTTTCCTGAAACAGAAATACTCAATGAAAAGGTGATATCAGATGTGAATGAATATTGAAGAAATACATTCAGAGTAACAAGATGTATTCTCACTAGATGTGACATTGTGCTTGATATCATGAATAAAACTATGCTGTTATATTTCTGTATTCTTTTACTTTAAAGAAGTACTTGCACTATGCATAAAACATAGGATTCGTGGTCATTTTCTAAACAAAAAGAGATTTCACCTTGGTCAAGCATTTCATGTGATTTTTCAGTTCATCTAGTTGTTGTTTATTTTCCAGATAGCATGTCTGCAGGTCTTTGTTCTCTTGCATCAGCTTTTCCTTTTGGTCTTAGCATAGAGAAATAACAAAATATTCTGCTTAGTTCAACATAATCATAAAAATTATAAGCTCACCTTTTCATATTATCTTATGTGTAAAAACTTCACAGAAAAATATAGAATCTCAGTTATTTTTTACAGGGAAATCTTTAGTATTAACCAACAGGAGGAGGGGGATAGGAACCTAGTCTTTGATCTGATAGATGTGTATAGATGAAAAAAAAACAAAGCATTCTTTCATTAAAACTGAACCTACAGCATCAAAAATCTACACTCCAAGTATGGCTTCTCTGGGTTTCTGCTTTTGGGGCAGGTGTGGGGAGAGAATAGAGAAGACACAAAACTTTTGTCAGCCGGAACGACTAAACACCATTAAACTTCTCAGGTGAAGGCTGAAGAGACTTCTCACTAATGCCTAGCTGCTTCCACAATGACATCTCAAGAGCTTCAAGGAGAAATTTGTCTCATGAGAGAAAACAAACAAACAAACAAAAAAAAAACAAACAAGAATTAGACCAAAAAAATGTAGTTAAAACTTACTTTCTTCCACACGGAAAATTTTTAAAAGCAAGTTCATCTCAAAAGCACTGAACTTTCTTTGGAACAAACATACTCTCTCCTATCACTCTCTTCCCCCACCAAACTCCTCATTCTCTTGACAACATTTTTCTTAATTTTCCTGTGCTTTTTTCAAAGTCCCAAAAGCTGTATTCTTATGCAATGCACTTAAATACTGTGAATTCATATTCTAGGTCAGAATGATACAAATGTTAACTGTCAACCTGAATTGCAAGTATTAGGTTTTCTAATTCCCATCTGCTCTAGTGGGATTTGATGGGTAGAACATTACATACAAAGTTGAGAATATATTCTACTGCTTTCAACAGAATAGTCCACAGTATCATTTTAATGCTGGAATCTTTTCTGTTGACCCTCAGGGCATAATGCACAACTTCGCTACTTTGTACAGAACAGTTTTTCGGTTTTGAGGATTGAACTCAGTAAAACACAGGTGGCTGAGATTTTAGTCTCAAGGGTTTGGGCATGTTTCTAAAACTGACATCAGGTTAGTTTTAATTTTGCAGAGTTTATATATAAATGACATCTTCACTGGAAACGAATCATCTGTAATGCCATTGCTCCTACACACAGTAGCCTTACTCATATATCTGTCGAGACTCCACAAGAGTCACTTTCAATTCAAACACATACTACCCAGTGAGGTTTTAATTCTCTGCAGTCATGAGGAAAACATAATGCATTTACAGCTGAACTGAAGAACATATAGTAAGAAACTTTAACGGCTAAAAATTTAAAAGCAAATAAGAAAACAAAGTAAGCCTTGTGATTTTTTCTTGGTGGTCCTGGGGAGGGAGGGGCAGAGAGGTGAGAGTTGCAAGGGAGAGCAGGAAGACTGATAAAAGATTGTGAAACACTTATCAGCTATTCAGTCTTGTCGACTCTTCCATTCCAAATAACATACCCAGGAGACCTACATCTTTTTCTTCCCCATATGGGGGGAGTGAGGTGTGTGGAAAAAGGGTCCCTCATGCTGATGTTGCTTTTTATCCCTGAAATATAAACTGAGATCTGAGATGGCACTTTTACCAGGAATGAGGAGACACGATACCCCTCTTCAGGTACTCCTATCTCATCTCATGAATTTTCCAACACAAGCAGAAAGCTCAGTCCGCTCTATTTCTCAGATCAACCCCAGTGAAGCTTTTGTAGATATTTTTAATATCTATTCACATTTGCTGCTTAAGAAATCAACTTCAAAACTGTAATTGCTGTAGAAAGGAAACTTGCTATATCAGAACTTTTAGAAAACACCCAGAAAAAAATATGTATTTATTTCATGCAGCAGATGGCTTTCAAACTGTTGAATCATGCTCAGCTAAAAAATGTAGATTTGAAGCTGGATAACACTGATTTTAGGTTATACACAACAAAGTAATAGTGTGTGATGTGTATAAAGAGCACCATATATCACAAATTCAGAGGTAACGTGAAGCTATATAACAATAAGGAAAAAGTGAGGTGTAAAAGTATCCCAGCAAACACTTAAAAGTGACCCAAAGTCAATCCTAGCAACATCAACATCATATTCCTCTGAAAGGAGGACTCCATAGGCTGATGACTTAAGGTGTTATCCTCTCCAGTAATTCAAATCTACTCACTGTTAGATCCAGAGGAGCAATACAAAAATAAGTGTAACTTGGAGAGGGAATAAAAATGTAGGAAGTGGGCACACGTGTTACAATCCAATTATATTATTATTGAGACTTTTTTTCTGTACAGCAGTACTCTAACTGCATTATTATTCTTCTGCTTTTGTGATAACCAGAGCAGACTAACCATCAAGATTTCTATTACACTAACAATAAAATACTGGATTGTAGCTGTATGTGCCAGGTGCATTAATAAACAAGATTTTGAGTGTAACAATAGGGCTATCTATTCTGATTAATCCACCTGAAGTATGAAGTCATAAGGACATAAACAGATTCTGTGGGTGAGATCAGGAAGCCAGCAGGGAATGCTCTCTAACAACAAGACTGATGAAGAGCTGCATTCTGCCGAGTTGATCACGGATAGAATGTCCTTTGGGAAACTGGGAAGAGAAACTTCCTTATGAAGTTTCTACGAACCAAATGAGGCAATTTCAACAGCTCTTTCAACCAAAACAGGCCAAACTCTCAATCCCCTGCTTGCCTAGGATTGCCTTCTTGGTTACCCCATGGAATAAAACTGGAACTGTATTTATGCTGAAAGGTATGGAGTTTTTTTGATTGTTTGTTTATAGGTTTTATGGACAAACACTACCTAGAGAGTGCAATACATTTTTTACTCTTATTTCACGTCATTTTTTATTAGTCCATTAAGACAATTTAGGGCTACTTTTTTGCAAATTGTTGCTGTAATCCAGTAAGATATTTAAATATTTGAAGTCAGTAGAACTACTCAGAATCTTAATCTTAAACACATTGCTGAACTTGAATCATAATCATAATAATTATTTACAAGTCGATCCACTTCATTCTATTAGATTTTTCACAGAAGTATGCTACCTTTTAAAAATACACATTTGAAGAAACAACAACAAAAATATTTAGTTGACATCCTGCCTGTGCTCTTCATGTAATTTTTTTTTGGTGGCACAGGATATCACAGTATTGAGATAAAAAAGATGGCAAGGTGCTGAAGTTTAACTGAGAAGTTGTTCTACACCATGGGAAAAACACATATGAAATTATCTGTTGGGAAGATTAGAACAAAACTGTATTATTGTATATGTTTAGAGCTGTAAATAAAAATGTGTACATTGAAAATACAAAAAAAAAAATCTGAATTCAGAAAGTTGAAATGCAATTAATCATCTTCAGGTGCCTATACAGGTTACATGTACCTTTCTGCAATAAGTGAAATTAGAGTAATAGCATACAATTTGAAAGGGACTGTCAAATGGTCTTCTTTTCTGTGAGAACTTGTAATTTAGAGAAAAGGAAGAATACATAATAAAGGGTAAATATTCACCCAACAATTGAAGAATTAATGCAACTGGAGCTACAGGATCTTCATTCAGCACATAACCTGTAGTGGGTCAGTTTTTTTACCTAATAACTAGTTATTACTTAAGCGCATTATTCATTGTACTCTTAAAGGACAGCTTTGAAAACACTACCACCAAATGAACCACACTTTTCTCCGGAATATACCCAAACTCCAACATTGGAGAAACTCACATCCTAAGAAAATGATAATTATTTCAGAATTGTACCTCTTTCTACTTTGATCTTGTCAAGGATTTCATTTCTGTCTGCTAAACCAGATTTGATAGCACTTTCTAGATTAGCAATTTGCAGTTTCAGCTGCTCTTCCTTTAATTTCCATTGCTGTTCGTGGGTCACACTGAAGATACTGCAATAAAACATGTGGCATGTGAAAAACTTTTAGAGATCAACTTCAACAGAAAATAATAAAGAAGAAAGCTTTTAGTGGCACAGAGACCACTGTCATCATGTCTTAGGAATTAAGTAAACATATGCTGGTCTGCTGCTGTTGAAACCAAGGCGCCTTTCTCAGGCTGCGGTTAAAAAACATGAAAGAGTTTGTGGGATGAGCAAAGGAACTGGCCTTAATTTAGAGCTCCAAAGTCAGAAAAGTTGGCAGCATGCAACATTTGTGGGACTAGAAAAGGAATTCAGATGCATATCCCAGAGTAATCCACAACTCCAAACCTCAGCAACTGACAACTGACAAAACCATTCTTTCCGCATACAAAACCTCTTAATGCAGAGAACTGGGATCACCCACCTGATTTCTTTTAAATCTGTGAAATATGCAGAGCCTAAAGTCAGCTGCCTTTTCAAAGAAACATTGACCACAAAGTGACAACAGTTTTCTCATACTGTAAAACAACAATTCTGATACTGATTAAAAAGCACATAAGAAATCTTTCTCCCACTTTAAGAAATAAAAAATGGATTTGGGTAAAGAAATTATAGTAACTATTTTCCTGTAACACATTATTTACTTGTAAACTACCAATCTGAGTGCAGTATGGATGGCACGGATGCAAAACTGCTGAAACCACAACAAAATGTGCAACTCAGTTTGAAATAAAAGTAAGAACATTAAATAATTTACAGTACAATTCCCACTAGGTAAAAAGACAAAGCAATGCAATGTGTTTTCCTATAATTTATACAGTGAGTACTATGGTCTTCATATTATTATTATTCACTAATTGCATTCTTAATGACTGGAAATATATCCTTCATCTTAACCGGTCACAAACCAGTTTATTCACTTCCGTGTCTCCTGAAAAATCAGAATGGTAGTGTATTGTTAATGAACAGTTAATGAGTCAGTCCCTCAACTGGTGAAGCTCACTGATTACTTTGGTGAAGCTCACTGATTTAAAAAGTAACTTCTATTTTTGTACATCTTCAGATACATACCTATCTATCCATGTATCTATCCCAGAGGTCCATATAACAAAAGCCAAACACACACACACACACAAAAAAAAAAGCCACATAGGAAAGAAGGGAAGAAATAGGGTAGAAGGGATGGCCCTAATAGATGGCACACTGTACATGCTGACTGAAGAGAACTTCCTGTTTTGATGGCTATGATTATATAAAGTGGTTGTAAGTATGTAAAAGTGAATTTATACCTAATATATTTGAAAAATGACCTGAAGATTGAAGAAAAAATATTCTAGCATGAATTCTTGACTCTGACGTATTTGGTAACAGTTTATATTCTTGATTAGCAATCTTCATAAAAACAGTCCCATCTCTCTGAATTTTCATTTTCTCATCCTGTATCTGATCTGATCTATTTATACAGTTCTGTAACCACATACCAGCTTACAGGGTGATAATGGATCTTTTACAGCATGCATGAACTTAACCAATGCTTCTAGTTCCTACAGTAACATATACTTCTCTGCTGTGCCATAATTTTGAAGATAATGAAGCAAATGTAATGCATTGAACCCACGATCCCATCGACAATATTGCATTGCTACAGAAGAGACAGCGTGCTCTACAGTTGCGTAGACTTAACATTCTTCAAAGTTGGATTGGCTCCGATAAGGAAAGAATAAATCTTTGCACGACAAGATATAAAATACACTTAGTATCCACACTTCTGAAAAAGTTTTCTAATTGTAATGACCACGATGTCTAGTTATATGTGCATTCATTATCTTTAGGCACAATTATTTCACATACAGATGTAGCTACACATTATTTCAGTTAAAAAAAAAAAAAAAAAAAAAAAAAAACTATAATGGAAGAAAAATCATTAACAGCTGTTATGATAGTAATTTAGAATTTAGATACTTAAATGAAGAACAATTTAGGCAACAGGTTTTATCCAAACCTATATATTGAAAATGCTTTTAACAGATTTAATCAAGTCCACTCCTTCCTCCGTCAAATTTTAAGATTACTTTTACTTGAATTCATGTGGAATTTCTTTCACATTTACTGTATTTCACTGGAGTCAGAGACATCTGGGTAACTATAAATGGTCAACCACATCTGGCACCATTTCCTTTGGAGGGAGTTTAAGCATTGCTAGATTTGCATTACAAGGTCATATGAAAACAATTCCTCCAAATCTTTTATCCAAACGAATTGTTTTCTTGGATACTGACTACATAATAAGAGTCAACTGACAAATTCATACTTGTTCTTTGTAAACTTTTCAGATCCAATTCTCAGCCTTGGCTTTGGCAAAATTCCCATCAACTTTGAAGGGAATTTCCAATAGAATGGCATTCTCAAGGAAGAAGTTTATGCCTTTTCCTTTCCTCAGGAAAAAAAAAAAAGTTATTATTAATCTGTCACCTGCAGACACTGGCCTACCCACTGCTAGCAACAGGTAGTCTGCAGTAAGCTCACGTTGTTCAAATGGGCAACAGAAAAAGCTGGCCATTAAATAGTAGATATAATGAAATGATCTGTTTCTCTTTCTAACTTCTTGTTATCTATATGCTACCATGAAATGATAAAGCATAAATCAAAGTTTAAATAGAGTATATGATAAGAAAATTTTAGGGAAAAAAGCCATATTGAGGATCACTGGGTTATGAGAGAATCATATTTAAATTACTTAAACATCTCTATAAATTATCTCACTATAATTTAAAAAGAACAGAAAAATTCAAGACAGGATTATAATTGATATATTAAGTATGAATTATTTCTTTGTGTAACGATATACAAGAAAAATCATAGAAATTATTACAACATCAGGGTTTGGAGGAATCTGTAAGAAACTTAAGCATGCTACAACTGACCAACCTCCCCCATACACCTAAATACTGTGATTATACAATTGTTGCAGCTCATATTTTAAAAATAATTTAAGCTACTTGTACTCATATTTTTTTGCTAATATAATGCTTAATTTCGCAATAGAAAGTACAAAAAGTATCATAAATATAAGAACCCCATAAACAACATTTGATATCGCTCATATTGTGTTTACTGGTTGTTGTTTTTTTTTTTGAGAGACATCACACTGACAAACCAAACAAAGATTAAAAGGAGAAATTTTGACATGAAAAAAAAGAATTCAAGCCTTTTTGCCTACTTTCATAGTTAAATTTCTAGGAAATTTCTAACCCTCTTCAGCATAAGAGGCCACATGGCTTTAGAAAATATAAAAAGTTCATTTCAAGGTCATTATTTCCTTGATAGTTGATTAGCACAAGCATGTTAATTATTTCTTTTTTGTACCAGGGAATTTCTGAATCTCATCTGGCAATGCACTTCCATTTTCACTATAAGCAGCAGTTACACCAATACAATTTATTATGTAGGAATCTTTGAAAAAGCTTACATTAGCCTGTGCAAAAACTCTGAGCAGAGCCAGCACAAGCAAGATGGTAACCATTACTAAAACAAACAAACTACCTCTCTAAAATAAACATTGTAAAAGCTGTCAAATATCAGACTTTAGATCCACCAGTGCTGGAAGAGCTTACACAAACAGACCAAACAACCCCTCTTCCCTAAATAAAATAAAATAAATTAATCCTGAAGAAGTTTGTCTATACCTAGATTTATCCTTCTTTCAACATGACACTATTAGAACACTATTAGAAATTCACATGGGAACCTCTCGGCTTCATTTTCAAAATAAAGTTACTTCTACTTATATTTTAATTAGATTTTTTTTCAAAGTGATGGACTATCTCAAGAGTATTAGAGCAACAACGGAAGCTGCTCCATTTCAACTGAAGAGATAAAACAGAGGCAAAACGCCTTAAAAGTTTCCATATACACTTACCGATATTAGGAATTATAGTATGAATATATTTGAATGTGTATACACTCAACATGCATATGCACATGCATACGCACTCAGCCTATGAAGATCTAAACAGGACACAGAATCTCATTTTACATTTAAAGAAAACATTTAAAGATTTACATTTAAATATTTACCTGTTATACAGCTTATCATAGTTTTCCCTCAAGAGTTCATTCTCTTTTTCTAGATCATTTATTCTTTCTTGTAACTAAAATGAAGAAAATTTCAAGAAAAAAAAAAAGTAAAAAAATAGCAAATAGAAAATTATAATGAATTTATAAATATGATTAGTTAATTAGGAATTCTCAAGAAGACTCTTATCTGTTCTTTTTACGCAACAGTCTCTTAGAAGTTGCAAAATAACACTTTTTCATCATAGACAGGCTTTTTCATGTAGTATATATGAAGTTGAGACTAATGTATGTGAACTGAGGAAAAAGAGTATATGATTATATTGTCTTATGTGAAAAAATTCTATAGCAATAAAAATGTTTAATTCACTTTTGCTCATTAATGGCTGCAATATGTAAACATTGTTTTTATTGACCACACAGAGGCAACAAGTCAGTGTTTTCAAAATATACAATAAAGAAAGATATGTTTTTAAAGATAAAAGATATACCCGCTATGCATTACAATAGTGCAAAGGTTAGGGTGTAATATCTATTAGCTTGATTCATATAAAATGCATTCAAAACAGGTAAACCTAGTGGTAAAACTAAAGTTGCTACAAAATATAAGAAAAACAAGTAAGTTTGTACACACTCTCCTTATATACAGAATAGAATCAGGAATAAAACACTTGGTTTTTGGCCCTGTATCTGGGGGACTGTTGGTGATGATACTTGCCTCTGGAATCCACTAGAAAAAGAAACAGAAATGACTGATTCGAACTGCCATGTAAGATGTAATACTATGCTTTACCATGACTAAATCAGGTTGAAATAATACTACAGAAATAGCAAAATATGATCAATAAATCAAGTATTAAGATTGTTTCTGCTTAACACCCTAATTGTTTCGTATCAGAATCCAAGTGAAATCCTATGCTCTCCCTCAAGCATTATCCAAACAGGGGTGGAATGATTATGTAGTGTGGGGGCCAGGTATGGTTCGTGCATGATTCTGTGAAGTGCAAGCAGCAACCACAGGATTTTCTCTTTAATGGGATAACAGTGTGCATCTCCAAGCGAGTCCTCTAAAAATGTTTGAAAGGTCTATTCACATCTCAGCAATGAAAAGATACCCACCCCATCCTTAATTTAGATAACATTTTCCCTTATCTATATGTAGTACCTAAAGCAGATTCTAGCTCTCTTGGACACAATCTCACCTCTTCTGTCCTTTGCTTGGAAATAGTCACTGCTTGCAATTCTTTTTGAAGATGCAGGCACTTCAACCGCTCTTCTTTAAGCTGTAGCTTCAGCTCATCACCTTTTGCTATTAAAGCATCATGGTTAGCCTTCAGGTTCCTTTGGTTCTGTGAAAAGAAAAAGAAAAATTGGGACGGGGGAGTGGCGTGGGCAGGGGAGAAGATCGCTCTTACTAGAATGTTACAACATTGCGTATGCTATCAGTGATCTTTCCTGGCAGCAGTTAATAGATATTCCCAATGTGGTCAACAGGAGACACTCTTGACTAAGCAACTGAAAAAAAAAATTCATTACACATGGCCAGGAGAAGGTGGCATTCTTGTTGCTCTCATGAACGTTAAACCCTCAGTTCAGTCATAATGAAAAGGACCAAGAAATACATCTGTTAAGCAATTAAAAGATTTTGCTGTGGTTACAGTGGTTAGACATGCTGACCAAAAACACTGCAGTAGCAAGCAGAAATGAATGTTGACCACAGTTATGTTAATCACAGAACTTGCCACAGCTCTGTTAACCCTTAACTGTAGATATATAATTGTTTCATAATCCTAACACACTAGGCTGTATTTTCCTGCTAGCACTAATTTAATAAGGGAATTATGATTTCTTTTACATTTTAATTTACTTCAATGGATTATATTAAGGCACATTTAACCAATTTTAATATTAAATGGAGGATGGTGATAGAACCCCTATTTCCAGAATATTAGTTAATATTATACTGTCTGCATTTCGCAATGCATTAATAATGCCTCATTAAGAAATCCAATGTAAAACACATTCAAAGTATGACTTGAAAAAAACAGCCTAAAAGCCAATCTCCTGTTTAATAAAATGATTATATGGCAATTTATAAGTCCAATAGATGTATGAGTATAGATAACATTTAATGATTATAGACAGAAAAAAAACATTAGCTTCATGATTTCCTTATAACATTCCTAGGAGGTAATTAAATGGAGAAACTTCATGTGAATCCTGTGCAAATTGTTCAGGTTCATATGAAGTATAAACACCGTAGAAAAAAAAAAAAAAACACACACACACAAAACCACAGAAAACCCAGTCACCAACTTGATCTTCAGCCCTTCAGATCTCATTCCTCCATTAGAAAAATCTTATCAAGAATAATATTACCAGTCTTATTTCAGAGAGATAGTCATGTATATTACTCATTAATTTTTATCATCCTTTCTTCAGCACTCCTCTTGCTGTGAACTGTATTTCAGTAACTTCAAAAAACGGCACCTTAAAAGTCAGTCTTACACTGTTTTCATTTCTGTCCAAATTTTTTCTTTTCCTCCTTGAAATCACAAGCCTTGCAGTCTCTAACCCTTCCAACTGTCCAAATGAACTCACCTTTTCTTCCCCATTTCTGAACTTCAGCTTTTTACGAGTTCTTTTCCATTTTAATAACTTGTATCATTTCAACCCACTACATGAAGAAAAATAATCCCAGGCCTTGACAAAGCTGCCTTTCACAGACCATTTCACCCTTATCTCTTTCCTTGATTTCCCAAACAGTTGAAAACAAATTCAAGAATCAAGGTCTTGATTTCACCTTCTAACTGATCCTCAATCCCTCCCAGTCAGTCCTCAAGGTATTTATATTATTGAAACTTCTCATTAACAGTCCTAAAAAAATGTCCTCCTGTAAAATCTCCTTGCTTCAACTTCATTCCAGTCCTTCAGCATCTCTGCAACTCTCCTCGTGGTTTTCCAACAACTTTCTTCATGAACTTTAGGGGAACCATAACTCCCCTTTTCTTCATGCCAGCACATTCATTCCTAAGGTATCCTATACCTGATAGTTCTTTCAATGCTTTTTTCCATCATGCCAAAATTGTTTTCTATCCATTCTCCCTTAAAATATCCCAAGACTCAGGTCATGGCAACAAATGGGTTGATGACTGTAGTTTAAGGTTTCTAGTCTAAAACTGTGTTTCTTCGGGAAACACACCTCAACATGAAATAGCTCCTTTACCGAAAATGAAAATATACCTTCGAGAAATACTGCACAAATGAACACAAATGCTATTACATTTGTGAAATATTTGTACTGGTTATCCATGAGAACTAACTCTTTACAGTATTTACAATTTTAGTGGCATAGATTAGTGTATCTCGTATTACAGATCATGAAATCCTGGAATGTTCAGCCTGTAATTATATAAATATGACAATGGAATCAAATATTTAATCCAAATAGTTTCAGGGTCCTTTGTTCTTCTATGCAGATTCCAAAATTCCTTCATTCAACTGGCTACATTAAAATTCTTGAACAACAAAACAAGCCTGTAAATGTTTGCTCCTGTATGATCATTTTAAGTATCATTTAGTGGAAGAGGATTATAGACTCTTATCATTCCACAGTTTCACAACTTTTGGTCTGACTCAAGTTCAATGGCAAACAGAGGCATTACAAATGTTTCAACTGGTATAAGCCAAAGTAAACGATAATGAACTCAAAAGTCATGAAAATCATTACATTAAAAAAAAAAAAAAAAACAAAAAAAAAAACATTGCTCTGTCAACAGCATTTAAGTGACATCTAAAGTAGAAATTTTAGATTTTACATTTGTGTTTAGTAGATGCACATTTCAAACACTCAAACACTGGGAATGGGAAAACCGTTGTATCCATTATCTTGTAAAAATATGATGAGACAGAACACTCTCATTCTTTCCAAAAATGCAGCTTTCCCTGTGAATATTAGAAACAATGTCTTCAAATACCACTTTGAATCTCAGGCATCTGTTTCTATTCAGCTGCTGCCAAGAGAGGCACAAGAACTTGCTATTTGCTGTATATTATCAAGAAGTCGCAAGTGATTTAGAATGGAACAGTTTACATATCATTTTCTATTTAAGAACACAAAAAGCTATGTGAAACCTGCCTCCCTTGGAGTTTACATTCTACATAGTTCATTCAGTGTAAAAATAGATTGGAACGACTAACAGAAGAACTGCTTTGGCAAAGATGTTAGACTGGGGGGAAAGAAGCACAGAGGTAGAACCAGAAAGACAGGAAAAGAGGAAGGGAGCAAAAATCAGGTGACAGAAGTCTTTATCACGGACAGGAAGAACTGGTAATAAGAGTTTTTTGCAGAAAAAAAAAAAAATGAACAAAGAAGCCATAGAACTTTTAACCATAGAACATAGCCATAGAGCACAGAAGGTATGGAGAGCTAGGTTTAAAATAGGAGACTAAGGTACAATTGAGAGAAATGTGGACTGTAGGCAGCCTCCAATCCAGAAGGAGTAAGGAAGGCACACAAATAGTCTTCTTGAGTTCTTCCTGGGCAGGAGTGGGACCAAGGTTAGGATCCATACTTGAATTATTTTAAAATAAATAAAGACAATTATTTTAAGTGTGATATTCCTGCCTCAAGATCCTGGAATTGCACTAGGCATGAAAGATTTCTTTCTTGGGTTTTCATAACTATTATGAAATGCTGCTAGGGAGATACAACCACACAGTTATTTAATGTTATTTATTTATTTAATTCTGTATTATATACCAGTAACTAAGCAGTTTCCATTCAAAATTTACTTAACAAAGCACATCTTGTGCTTCCACTTCATAAGGCTGAGTGAGATACTTTATTCAGCTCAGTTGCATGCAGGATTTTTACTCACAAGAACTCTCTGGTTGTTATTGTACAGCCTTTATCTGCAAGCATACATCATTCTCCCAGTATGTATGGGACAAAGCAGAAAAGCGCTGTATCAAAGAAACCTATACATAATCTGCCATGCAGTTGCATCTTCTGGTGACCTTTTTATTTATTTATTTATTTTAAATTAATTAATTAATTTATTTTTAAATAAATGTGGTGATAAAGAACACCTCTCACTTAAAGTAACCCTCTAAAATAGTTTCCATGAATTTATGAATACGAGTCCTAAGCTCAGAACGCTGAACAGCCAAATCTCCAAATGGGTTATGGTACTCATTCCTTAGGGAATCAGGGATATGTTTAAATCAAATAATGAATTTATAATTAAATCAAGGCCCTCTTTATAAATGATCAGGCATCTCTTTAGCCAGCCAAACAACTGAGGACATAATCTAATACAAATCTGCCTGGGATACTTTTGCAGATAACTATCTTCAAGATCTGCTAGAAAATTCTGAAAGAAATTTTAAGAATAAAAAACCGTACACATCTGAAGTACTTTGGGTGTAATGGATTGTGCGTTTCATTTTCTTGAATTCAGCACTGACTTTGAATCAAGAATCATGCATATTTATTTTCCATTTACACATGCATGTTTGATGAGAGTAACGGAATGTTACTGACCAAATCCTAATTACCTCTTGAAGCTGGAGAAGTTTTCCTTCCATTGCTGAAAGTGCATTGCTTTTCTCAACCAGCTGTTTACGGACCTTGATCATTTCCACATTGTCCCGGATGTTTAGCCTTCAAAATTGTATTAAAGAGAAATGCACCATGAGCTTAAAGATACAGAATGAGTTCTCTTATTATTTTTGTCTTGGAAAGTTGAATCAATAGACATGTTTGTTGTACCATATCATACTGCGCATTACATATATACAGGAAAACAATCCAATACTTACAGAGATAATTTATTTTCCAATCACTTCTTTCCCACCCTCCAAAGAATCTGGTGCCAGTACATTACCATTTTATGGAGCTTTCTCTTACAGTTTAAACCTATCAAATATTGCTATGACTTAGTAATTTACACTGGTAGCACCTGAAGTGTTGGTATTCAAACAAGCTGCGTGTTAACTGCATGAAAATCACTTAATATTCATGTAGATTTTCTATTTCAGTACAATTCTAAGATTAATTTGAGAATACACTCTTTAATAGGAAGGATGTTTAAAATGATTTGAAATTTAAATAAGTATTTGCTTCTGGTGTTTTCCTTCAGTAAGTCAAAGTAGATTCTGTTACCTTTGCAGTTTCTTCAAGTACAGGAAGAGAAACAATTTCTGCTTTATATTAATATAGTCAGAATAAAGCTTTAGCATTTTAAAGGTAATTTCTCTTCCAATATTTATCTGTTTTAGGCATGTTGGAGGAATTGTCACAATGCCATGCTGGACCAAACAAATGGACTACAAAGCTTACACATCTGTAAACCAGCTGAGAATGTGAAATACTTTCCTCTTATTCTTTAAAATATCAAAGCCTATTGTGTTTTGGCATTGCCCAGTTAATTGTCCTTACACAGAAGATAAACACACAAACCTGCGATGGTCCCCAAGAAACAGCCCTAACACAATGCTAAGACAATCATGTGTCTAAAACATGTTATCTACATAAATTAAAGTTGTGGTGAGTATAGACAGCAGCACTGTCTCATGCTAGCTATTTAAAAGCTAATGTAGTGGCACGTTTTTATTAATCTTGTTCCACACATCAAACAAAAGGCTCCAATGCCTTCAAAGGCTTTTTCTTTGACTTTTTTTCCCCCTTCATTTTAAGCAGGGGGCTTTTTTTTTTTTCCTTTTTAAGTAGAAAAAGGAGCAGATGATAGTGAAATTTATGATGTACAGATGTAAACCCCATGGCTCCTGACAATCAACATTAACTATTTTTTCAACAGTGAATGAAACACTACTTGATTTAAACAGGCTTTGGGTACTGATAGATCAAGTAAATTATTCAAATTCAGAAGTAGAAAATTGCTTTTTAGAATCACAGAATAACCTAAATTGGAAGGGATCCACAAGGATCATCAGGTCCAACTCCTTTCATTGTGATCAGTTCAATTCTTGCAATTATATTAGTATTTATCCCACGAAAGTACATGACAAGGAGCATGTTGCTTAAGTACAAAATCACTTCAGATTTTGTGGAAAAGGCAAAGTTAATTGAGGAAGATTACTTCAGTTTTCTATAAATAAAGTCACAAAATAGCAGAACGGAAGAGAAATTGATTATCTACACAACTTTCTCCTTCCCAGGTAGCTGACATATTTGCTCCCCAAACATCTTTCCACGTTTTCTAAAGTAGACTAAAAATAGGGGATATATACAGTTTTGATTTAAAAGGTGGCACTACCTTTCTCTTATACAGGTAATATTTTGCTCAAAAACAAAACAAAATTCTCTACAAGAATAAAGTTGTACTAAGACAGCTCATTCAGTATTTTCTCCACTGCCCAAAAAGCCTAAAGTTCTGCTGCAGAACCTGAAGACATGGAGGTAGACCTGCAGCAGAAGTTCGAAAAAGAAAAAGAACTAGTGCCCCTTTTGAGGCAACACCTTGAATCAATGTGCATACTGATTTAGCTCCAGCAGGCCTTCTGTCACAAGTGCAGAAACAAGGACCATAAAAACCCTATCCCTCTACTCTAGACCTCAACTTAAAGCTGGATTAAAAGCCTGAAAGTAAAGTTAAGAGAAAGTGACTCTTAAAAAGCTAGGAATTTTGTTTGGGGTTAATGTCTGAAGTATAGTAAAGAGATGATCTCTTTTCCAGGCCTCTATCCTTCGGATTAAAAGAATAGAGTGGGGTCCCAATAATGGGCTGGGGACCAGCTGTGTGGAAATGGGGGACTGATAGCAACATTCAGCAGAAGGAAACAATTAAGGAAAGGATCTTGACCTGCACTGTACAAATTTATGCCAGTAATTCCCAGATGGCTAAACTAATAAAATTGAGGCCTAATTAAACCACATCTCTTGCATCTTGTCTTTACTTCCATATGAGGAGGACAAGGATACAAAACTAAGACTGCTCTTAGAGAGTCCTGACTGTTCTATCAATTGGGATCAGTGGCTCTCAAACTTTCTCCTGTTCACATTCAAAACAAGAAAAACAAACAATTACAGAAGTATCACCACTATACTTTTCAGGATCACTTAGCTTCTATCTGGCAAAACAAGCAAAAAGTTTATAGGCTCATAGTTTTCAATCATAACTACACCACAGGCCAATTTATGACTCTCAAGCACAGAAATAAAGAACACATCATCAATATACAGTAATCTTATTTTACAATGCTTAGGAAGTAATAGAATTATGTTGATTTACATTATGTTCTTTCCCTTACCTTTTATCCCTAAAAGGAAGTCAAACATAAAGGAAGAAAAAAACCGACCTTTTAGTAACACCTTTACATTGTAACTGATAGTATATTTGCAATAAGTAAAACATTAACAGGGCATTGATACCTCTAGAATATATTATGTTCAGATTATTTAAATAATTATATAGAAGTCTACATTTGTTTGCCTGGCTAAAGAGCTAACTACAAATGATAAAAACATGATCTTCGGGAAAACAGGTTAAGCATGAGAAATTGGATAACAAAATACAAATTCAGGTTGTTTTTGTTGGTGTTTTTTTTTTTTTTTTTTTTTTTTTTTTTTTTTTTTTTAATATTAGACATGATTTAGAAAAGTCACACACATGTTGCAGTCTCTCATCACAATATAAATGCATTGAGGCTAACACAATCCACTTTTTTGTTTGAGGCTGCAAACACAGAAGTCATGAGTATGTCAGGTATGATACTCCTGTCCAGAAATACAGAAATGTAGCAGGTCTAACTCCAAAGTCATGCTGCAGAAAAAAAAAAAGGAGTGAAAAACTGATTCACAACAAAGCTTTTTCACTTAAAAAAAAAAAAAAAAAAAAAAGCAAAAATCTAAAAAACAGAAACATATGCAAATACCAAATACCTGTTTCACAAGTGCATATCTGGGGTGGTTTTAAAAATGATTTTTTGAAAGTACCATGAGGAATGAGTTATTTAAAGCTAGCTGCTTGCAGAATGTGATTATTTAGACTTAATGTTTTAACTTGCATGCTGTGTATCATAGACATCAAACCATGAGATTATTATGGTTTTGGCCATCTTTAAATTAAAAACACTCAAGCTAAATGCAGTTGAATTTTGTACTTAAGAAAATGTTTAGTCTAAAATCTACAAGCTAAGTTTCCCCCTCAAGTCAGAATTGTATGTTCCTGAAACAATCCCCAAACAATCTCTAATGAAATACTGAGATAAAGACTGACTGCAGATGTGTAACAATAATCAACTCGAGTTGTACCCTACAAAACAGCTAAACTCTTATGTAATTCTTCTGTAATAATATAGAAATGGTAGTCAAAGTTGGATGAGCAAAGATAGCTTTAAAGTATTACTGGATTTTTTGTGCTTATAGGACTAAGAATAACTAGTACCTCCTTCCCTCACCACTGATGGATCAATGATTATTAACCGTGACTGCTTCACTACTTGGAAACTCCTTCAGTTGTTTAAATCACAACAATTCGATAATAATGCAGCGGAATAAAGTGTGTTTTCCTAAAGTTTGAAAGTGACAAATAAGCTTCCACCAATCTTCACGTAGTATGTCCTTTTGGCAACTCACAGGTCCTAAATAAGTGCAACAGATTAACTGTCTTTGGGCAGTAACATACATATAAAGGAAAACACAAGGAAAAACTGCCAACTGTACAAAAATTCAAAGTCATAGGCTACAAAGGCAAAATACGATGACCTTATCAGTTACCCACATTTCCAATGTTCACATAGCAGTATTCCAATATTGATAGTATCTTCTACGCTGATGCAAAGAGTATTAGCAATAGGAACTACCAGGAGTATATAAATGCATTTGTCTCGTCAACCAACTAATGCAGACTTAACATAAAATTTTCAAGAAAGATTGATAGTGAAAATAGAATCATAGAACAGTTTGGGTTGGAAGGGACCTAAAAACTCATCTAATTCCAACCCCCTTGCCATCGGCAGTGACACCTTCCACAAGACCAGGTTGCTCAAAAATCTACTTAAGGTAATCATAAGCATACGTGTACTTATGATTGCAGTTGAGCTTAAAGAGAAAAGCATCCAAGTTACAGCTGTCGTTCATTCAACATAAAAAATATAACAAAAAACACAGGGTTAACAGTCTTCCATAAAATATTCTAGCAGTGCATTTGTGGAACGCAGATTATTCTGGATATTCACTAGTGGACATTTTTCAACTTATTTCCTAGACTCTTCAGCCAGATACAGAAACTCTTAAATAATTAACGTATGTGTTATCAGGTTTCAGTCAAGAAGTAGACTACAGAGGAAGTACTTCCAGGATTTCAAATGTAATCACAGATAGTTATTTAGGTCAAGTAGCATGGATTGCACGCACGTAATATGATAAAAAAAAAAAGGATCTGCATTACTTTACACTAACTAACTGTAGATGAAGATTTTTTTTAGCTGAATTTTGAAGTGTACCTTTACTTTAAAAGACCTAAAAAATTCCCAGCGATATGATAGTGACTTCCAATTTAGAACTTACATTGTTTCTGGCTACTGTACAGTGTTTATGTACAGAAGATGAAACACATTAGTTCTTCCAAAATTTTATCAGATTATTTCCAAACAATGAAATTTTAAAAATACATATTTTCCAAATAAATTGTCGACACGGACTGAGAAATTATTTATGATAACTTCTTTAACCTATTTAAACTATATGTTATAAAGGGAAGTCTGAATAGTAGAGACTTACAACTTTATGAATAATTTAATGGCAACATTAAGATGTATTATTTACGTAGCACCATGGATGCACAAAAGAATGCTCACACATACTAAGTCCATCCCTAGAAAGCTAGAACTAACCACGTATTTCCCACCCAAGTAAAATTTTCATTGACATCTAATGAAGAAGGAACACAGGACTGGGCCCTATTAGATCCTAACACAAAAAGTCAAAATTGAAACAGCAAAGAGGGGAAATACACTTCACGTTACATAATTCTGCATAAATTTTTGTGAAAGTGAAAGAAGAAAGAACAAGAGATTAAACTAATGGATACTCTTCTGTGAAACATTTCACAAGAATGATCACATGGGTTTGTTTCACTGCAGAGCTATACTATATTCCTTCAAAAATGTGCTAATCTATCTTTATAGGGCTATTATTTTTCTACTGTTACAGACTCCAAATTATCAAGGAGTATTAAGTTATCCACTATGGCACTATATTTAAAATTTTCTAAGACTTGCATTGAAGAACTGGTAGATGAATTTCATGAGTTTAACTTCAACTGTAGCTGAATCAGCTGAAAATTATTTATCTAAAATGGTTAATTATGAAATGATTCATCTATTTGCTTTAAAAAACAACAACAAAACAACCAAACAAAAAAAAAAACAAACATCATAATGCATTATCATAATATTCTCCTTCCTTAGAATTAGCCACGGTCATTTGCTAAAATATTTTATCACTTTCGTCAAAGAAAAAATACAGCATGTGTTCTTGTATTCTTAGAGGAGTAAACATCACAGCTATCTATAAACATTCTGATATAGTTCTTCTAATGCTCCAACCATGGAGATTTTCATTTTTCATAATACCTTTGTCTTGCTGTTTCTTGCTCCTTCAGTTGTAGGATGGATTCTTCCATCTCCTTCTCTTTCTTTCTTAGCTGACTCCCAAGCATCTCTCTGGCATATTCTAGCTCCTCAATGTGTTCCTTTTGGGAACCAACCACAGTTTCCCTGTAAATACAAGTATCTTATGTTCCAAAACCAGACAAGCATTTATAAAAGGAAAAATAAATAAATACTTGAGAGAGCAAAAATCTCTTGAGTTAAGCGTATGGCAAAAAGTTGTATTTCTTAAAGACATGCCTCACAACAGAGCTTTAAGGGTTCAGCTTACTATGAAAACAGAGGCAATCATATGAAAAGGTGTGAATAGTCCTATAAATAGGTAAATAATTCAAACATTTGTAAACACAACACAAACAATGACTTAGTGCTCTTAAATATAAAATAAATAACAGTATATGTGGGACTAAATAATGTTTTCATCTATTTAGCAGAACCTAGTTTAAAACATCACTGATAGTCTATCATACTCTACATTAAACGCATGCTCCTCCTAATCCAAAGGTACCAAGTGTTTTCTGGAAATGAAAGCGTCATTACTAGCTATCAAAAGCATGTGAGATCCACAATGGATCCACAATGTGAAAACAAGCTTTTATTCTGAGTTAGGTGACACAAAACAATTCAGATGATGTGACAGTGAATTCATCCACTAAATGCAATTTAAAAAAAAAAGGACAAAAAACTAGAGCCAACAGGGACTGAATATTTTTACGCAGGCCACAACTTTGCAATTTTGATTTTCTTGATGAGTTAATCTCAGCTATCTTGTCTAATAGCATTTTTTGTAATAAGAAAATACAACTAATGTATATTTTTTTCTACTCTGAACCTTTTTAAGCATAAGCTACAGTTCTTCATTACCTCACATGTACCTATCATAGATGTAAAAGCATCTTGTAGGGTTTTGGGCCATGTACGTGCTCTTGTACTTGGGTGCTCCACTCTAATGTTAAAGTAACTGTGGTTATTTTTTCCATGTGTGAACTGAAATCTCCGAAACTATACTGTTTCAATGTTTTCTTCATTATAACACAATATTTGGATGAGTCTTACTACAGTAAGAGAATAATTATTGTGAACACCAAGATTCCTGCAAGTCTTAATTGATAGCTCTTGTTTTCCTAGTCTTCAAAAGTGATAGGTATAGGAGAAAGCCACTTCTGTGCCTATCTCAGGTTACTAAAGATTTTTTCATTAGCAATATATGAGTATAAATTACTTAAAAAGTAAAATTTAGCTGTTCAACAAGGGTTAAATTCAGAGACAATGCTAATACCAGCACACTAGTAAATTCCATTCTATCAATTAAATTTTGCTTCCGTGGGCTTTAGGGATTAGAATGTCAGGACAGTGAGGGAGAATGACAATCAAGAATCTTCTTTAGTAGTTAAGTTAGATCCAACGATTTAATTTGCTTTTTAAAAAGTCTTAAATGTCTGAAGAAATATATTTTTTCTTCACGAGAACCACAAGTTCTAACAGTTATATTAACAGAAATTAAGAAACATAAATTTCATACAGATTTCGTATTTCAGCCCTTGCATCCTCAAGCAGACTGTGACCATTTCTTTGCAGAAAACGGTGAGGTGATCTCACTTCTAAATCCTGAAATCTCATTCCTGAAAAGAAAGAAAAGAGAAATAAGTTTTTGTGATGATGAATGAAAAAGCATTTTACAGAAAAAAATCCCTATATAATACAAACACCAGAAGCGGCTATATAGATGACATAAAAAGCATTTTACTCTGATCTCTGTGAATTTAATGTATCTACAACCATAGCTACTGTAAAATTTGAACTACAGGTGATACAGTAAACACTGTTAAAGTGAGGCGTTAAAACAGGTCTTGAAATAATTTTCTTAGATTTTCTTTTGAAAGACAGAAGTGAGATGGTTATCTTCAAAGAACAATTACAATATAAAAAAGGAACACAGACTTGTAATCACTTTTTTTCTGACTGCACTTGCTTTACAAATCACAATAAGAACATCATTTACCTAGACGAGCAACTACAGAACCATTTTTAACAACAACACAAATAAGTTCCTTACGTTCTTTAAAAACATACTAAGCTCCTTGTGAAAAACAGTGCAAAATTACTTAAGCATGAACTTAGTTCAGCAGCAAAATCAATGGTTTACCCAAATCTCTTTTTCCTCCTCCTTGTTCTTCAGCATGAAGAAATTAATGAAGTGTTGAAGGGGGAACAAAGTAGGCATTAAATTTCAAATACAACATTAAAGCTGCCATCCTTCGGACCCCATAATTGAGTCACTTTGGTTCAAGGTATAGCACCAGCAGTAGGTTATGAATACTATAGAAAACATTCTCTGAGCTTCTGGAAGACAATACTACCATGCCCAAGTTCTGTGTCCAATATTCATTGGTTACTAGATTTTTAATAATAGTCTTCACCTTATAAAAGGATGTTCAAGAAACAGCATATTCAAATTAGGTGTCAGTGCTCCAGCACATCAGAATCCCTTCTAGACTGGGCAAGGTCCTAGAACTAAGACAGGCACACTAGAATTTCTGTAAAGTTTCTGAAAGTTATTATCTCAACTCATTGTTCTGTGGATATCTTCTCTTCTTTTTTCCTCCCTTCATGCTCTCCCTAGTTTGAGAACCACCAGCTGAATCAGTATGGCCTGAATCCTGGTTTTGCACAGGACATCTTTGATCTGGATCTGTTCTTATGCTAAGACAAATCCTTACAGCATGCCACATCAACATTTGTTCTGCAATCCTCAAAGCAAGTTGCCTGTCTTTCCCTGCTAGCACTGGGACTGAATAAATTTATTATATTTATACTTTATCTTTGTATTGTTTAAGGAGAAAAAGAACATTTTGGGGAATAAAAATGCTTAATTTGTCATATGAAGTGTAAACATACAGGTATATTTAGAATGTCAAAACTTCCAATTATATTTAAATTTGAGGATCGAAGTGGTAGAGCTCATTGCTTTTCATTACCTGTCTAAAAACATTTTTATTGTTTCTGGTTTTGGCTACCCGAATAATCAAAATAACCCAAATAAAGGCCATTAGGAAGGGTAGTTGGAGAAAAACGCAACATAACTGGCCATCAGCCTAATCCATTGCTTGTAGAAGTTAAGGATACAGTTCTGTTGACTGAATGTTTTGAATCCAGGCAAACATAGCTGCCTTTTTTTTTTGTTTTAAACCCAAGTCCAACTACTTCTACAAATGTTCTTATGAAAATAGAAAGATTTTAAAGTGCAATTTCCAAACATAGTTATCAGAAATAAAGGATTGAGAACAATGCTGCGTTAAGCAGTAAGTCTTGACACTAAAAGGCGTCATTAATGATGGCTGCATTGTGCTATTTGTTTTTGGAAATCCACACATAATAGATTTTTCAAAATTCTACTTCAAAAAGTGTTGTGCACACATGTATCAACAGACTAGAACAAACGTTGGAATTAAAAAGGAAAATCACGTGCAAACAAACTACAGATGTAAAACTTTGTTACAACATGATAATGCTAAACCTTTCCATATAATACTCTATAAGTCTTCAAGATTCAGAGAAATCATTCTGGGAAAGTCCCACAAAGTTAACTATTTGCAAACTTGTTTGATAACTACTGTATTTTCAAATTTGTATTTGTTTTAGCCCTACTGTTGTGGATTCTCAAAATAAGGACTTAAAGCACAAGAACGCTATCAGAACTACTATAAATACAAGAAAAAGGGGGAGCAATGATGCCTATAGATACTATTGCCCACTGATGTTCAGAAAAGCCCATGTAGTAATAATTGGTGTTACATGTATAAAATAATATCATTAATACACATGAATATACCTTTTTTTGGGTGCTCCAGCATGCCAGCAGCATCATTCACTTTTTTGAGTCCTGTGTTAATACGAGGTTGAACATGGTTATATGAATTAGGCCTGTGGCTTTGGATATGGAGTTGCTGTTTGGCTGAAATGAGCTTGCTACGGAGACTCTCGTTTTGTTTCTCAAGCTCACGAACTCTCTCTTGCAAGCGCTCAATCATTACTTCCATCTTCACAGCCTGACCCAGCCGCCTGGGGCCGCCACCAACCTGCTCAGACTTTTTTTTATCATTAGTAAGCCGTATTAACTTGGTGGTCATTCTGGGGAAAATAATAAAAAAAGATGAAAAAGAATGTGAAAAGTCAGCATAAAAAGCATTCTGTTGAAAGGAACATAATCACTGTGAAGACTTCAGCATAGAACCTGAATAATAAATTTCAGGTTTTGATATAACTATTACTGCCTGTGAAGAACTCTTTGAAGATAATTGAAACCACTGTGCAGCAATCTGCTTTATAGCACTGACAAATAACAGTTTCCTAAGGCTTATCATTTAAGGTTAGTAAAGGGAGGGCACATATTTACTCCATATGCTCCTTAAATGTATTTTTTAACGCATGACCTTATATAGGAACTTCTGCAGGCTGTTAAGTAAAGTTACAGATTTTGGATGTGGTGGGCCAAACTATAAAAGCTACAATTCCACAAAACATCCAGTTATTGAAAGAATGCTAATAATATACAACATTCCAATGATATATCAGTTACAGCATTTTAGGATTTAAATATACATTTCAGTTCTAAAACTGTTAAATTGTAGAGGTGAAGATATTTAAAAAGGTACTCAGGAAAAAGACTTAATAGTTCATATTACTGTACTCAATTTTATACTTGGTAAGTATTACCAATGTGTTTCAGAGAAGGAACAGTTAGATGAAGTATAAAATTAGATACAGAGGGTATGGTTTTCATCTGTCTTTAAAAGGATAAAAATTTTGCTTTTGGCATCTCAAGAATTGTACCTTTGATTTCCTTTAGTTTTGATAAACATTGCTAAGCTAGAACAAAAGGCAGAGAGGGCACATGGAGGTGATGTAATATACAAGAACAGAAAACATACCCAGCAGTGAATGGAAAAAACTTGGCATATAAAGAAAGAAAAGGTGGCTTTGATGAGAAAGACAAGTTCAAGACTTTACAAAATTGGTCGCACATCTTCGACCTGTATCTAGTTTACAGGGAATCTATTTTTGCAGGCCCAGAAAGAAAATTGAAAATAAGGACACACTTCATTTGTTTAAAGGGGCTTTTTTTATTTTTGTATACTTGTGGACAGAAGCTTCTACTTAAAAGAACAAAAGTGAAACAAAAAAATCTGTAATAACTTTAGGATGTCACAGAACATTACTTGCCTGTAAGCAGTTTTCTTGTTTGGTTGTGTTTTTTTTTTTTTTTTTTTTTCAAATGTATTTCTACTGCAAATTCATTCCAAACTTCTACTTACATGGGTTTTTGGCATGAGGGATGCTGGGAAAGAAATGCAGCTTAAGGAGTTAAGATTTTTTCTCTGGCAATCTAAACAAACACTCTATTGGGAATTTTGTATTTTCTGTGACTTAAAATATTAATTTTTATATTCCAATTTGGATGTTCTGTGTAATTTTACATAAGTGGATAACAAGTGCATTTGGTATGTCATTTAACAAACACCAGAAATGCCATTTGGAATGAGCAACAATTCATTTGTTCCACCATCTGGTATTTAATAGTAGCCTGACAGAAAAGATGGAAGTTATGCTGGTCATTTTGATCATGACTCACTGACTACTGAATCAACAGCGAAGAACCTTTTTAACTTTAGAAAGGTATGAAATAATCCTATCTCCTGATGCAGTATCTTCAGATACCCTTTTGGGAATTGGTTAGTTTAGATTCAGTAAGGTTTAATCAGTGTAGATACAGCACAATGTGAACACAGAATCAGAGTACTTCTGGATTAATTAGCCCTCCTGGAATACGGTAATACCACAAAGAGTTCTGCTGAACCCAGACTGGGATTGCCAGCACAGCACTGAATTGGAGTTAACAACCCTAAAGTTGCTTGTATATGCTTGGGTACACCGGTACTGTGCACCTGATGCTACCTGGGGCTTCTTCAGTAGAGGTATCTATTACCCTGCAGCAAGGAGAGCTGACCATGTTTATAAACGTATTTTGAAGTTAACAAGATGATAAAGGCTGTATGTTAGTCAATGTCTGGGAGGACAGAGGATTAAAAAAAAAAAAAGAGTAGAATATTTCTGTATAGGCCATTTTGATTCTAGAATGAAAGTTCTGATGAATAATTAGGCTTCCATAGCCTCTTCTTCAGCTCCCAGAATACCTATCATTTTTGTACTCAGCGTAGTTACAAACCCAAGCTACCAGCTTAAAAGTGGCAAACAGAGATGTACCTCTCCAGATGAGGCTCCAAACACTGCCCATCATCAAAATATCCCACACGCCACAGAGACAATCAGAAATCAAAACAAAAATGAATTGCACTAAATAATTTTTGCTATAACTGAAAAAGAAAATAAACTATTATGTTATCTTATAATTTTGGCAAATGTATTGATATTATGATTCAGTCAGCATAAAAAATCCTATACTATGATTGGCGTGTAATTGGTAGCTAACTGTGATATATGGATAGCTTTCTGATCATAACATACAGTTCTCCCTTGTTCACGAGTACTAAACAGAAATAAAAATTAAGAAATAAAGTCTTTTGTTCTATATTTTCCTACATAATTAATTTCTCCATTTGGAACTGAATGGTGTACATCTCATTTGAGAGTGCATCTCAGTTCTCATCTCTCCCCAAAACAACCCAGAATGTTTCTCTTCATCTCTAACGACACGGTGGTAGCAGTCCACATAGCAACTTCTCTGTGAACATTTTGTTCATGATCAAGGTTAAGCAACTTTGCTAAGAAAAAGGTAAATAAAGAGAGATGTTGATACTTCTAAGTTACTTGTACAAAATCTATGCAAAGACATAGACAAAAACAATCAATCAAACAAACAAACAAAACTTAACAGTTGTAACAACAACAAAAAAATACTAAAATCGGTTAAAAGTGAAAGAGATGTTTTGGTATTCATGTTTAATGCTCACATTCCTAATGGAATGAAACTAACTGTATTAAGAAAATAGTGAAACTGATTTCCAGATTTCTTTAATTTCATGTTTAATTGAAAATGATATAATCAACATAGCCAAAACTTTAGGCCTAATACCATTGCTGTCTATCGTAACACAGATTAACACTGTTGAAATAATGCAAACAATACATAGCAACATCTACTTTTTTTGGTTTCCAAATGTACCTTGATATCCTTGAGACCTATTTAATTTTTATTCTGAAAGTAACCTCTTATCCTCCAAAATTTTATCATCCTTTACCATTGTTTTATGTCCACCTTGTCTTTTATTCAATAATTGTTTAAAATGTAAACTGCTCCAATCACTGCATGAACTCTTCTCTTTTGCCTAAACCCTCTTCAAACCTCAAGCATGACTGTATGACCTGTTAAGTTGGTACAGTGAAGTTGTTTCCAGGTGTTTTATTTGTACCAACAGAATTCTCCATTTCTTAGTAGAAACTAGCTTCACAGAACAATGATGCATCGTAGAATATAATACGAGAAGCTTCAGTTGGGCAGAAGGGAATGTAGGATATACCAAAGCTTTGAGAGACTACTTTAAAAAGTGATCTGAGAGAAATCAGCATTCTTTTTTATTTGTTGATAATTAAAGTTTTAAGAAGCAAAAGTGTTGCTTTAAGCAAAAATAAAAACAAAATAAAACCATTAAAACCCATACCTTTTAATTTTCTCCTCTTGCTCGTTTGCATGCTGCTTAAGTAAGATGTTCTCATCACGTAAGCGTAAAAATTTGTCTTCCAGCTCCTTTCGACTGATTCGTGATATAGCTTGTCGAGCTTTAACATTCTGTGAAGCTGATGATTCTACGCAAACCAAGAATAAGTTACCTTCAATGTATCCAACACCATGTAATCCAGGTCTCTCATTTTGAAATATTGCATATTGAAAGTTCTCAAGTAATTTGATGTTTTACACTTGTATGTGTTTGCTAATTTTTTCAGATTTATTGGAATATTAATCACTTCCTTCTTCCTACCTTTTATAGCTTAAAAAAAAAAGTAAATCAAATGATACAGCAAACTGATTACCTAGTCAACAACGAAAATAGTTTAGCAAAGAACAAAGTACTGTTTAACAAACTAAAAAAATAAGATGACCCTCACCACAGAGATACTTTCCAATATGTTTCACAGTAAACATACTCTCTTGAAGCCTGAAAAGATCAACTCAGAATTCTGTAAATTCAGTCAGATACAAGACCGAGCCCAGTAATTCCAATTTAATGGCAACTTTTTTTTTTTTTTTCCTGGAAGGATGAAGGGTATAGCTGAATGAGATTTGCAGTTTTTAGCATCTTGCAGCATTGCCCCTCTCATAACAAGTAATGTGAACTCATAATGGGTCATAGTATCTTTTACCTTTCAGAATTTAATCCAGATTTGCAATGTTATATGAACTTAATTTTGTGAGTGTGAATGTCAGAAACATTTTTAGAAAGAACCTAAAGAAGCCACTGATCAAAGTCTGTAACTGTAATAAATAGCAGCTGGTACAAACCTTGTAATCCTCCAATTCTAACTAGAGTTAGACCCACGTCTCTCACAGGCAGGTCCCCCACCGTTTCATCAGCTGGAACGAACATGGCTTATCTGTGGATAACAAAATTCATATAAAATTCCTCTCCATCTGTAACTTAAACTGTGAGACTAGAATGAACTACAATTACATCGTATAAAAGTAATGACAGATTCACTGAAATGATAGACTCATACATTACTGTAAATGCTCCTTTCTCAATTGCTTGGCTCTGGGGACAATTTAAACTTTCAAGTTTAACATGATGTCAGATTGAATCTGTGCACAAAATATGGCTTCCTTTCTATTGTAGTAACTCCTATTTTATTTAACGTTTGTAGAATTAGCTTTTTTTAACTTCCTAGTTCCATTGTTTTCAGCAATCTTTGAGCTAAGCCCGTATTTCTAAGCACATGTGGGAGAGGAAGCTGTGAGTCTTTTTTTTTTCTTTGATTGTTTGCTTGTTTTAAGACAGGTCAAGGCTTAAGGCATCAACTGGTAGATTGTAATGCCACCTTCCACACTTTGAATGGTGCTCTTGGAAACAGAGGTGCTGGGGGTTACAAAGTCATTCCAGCATTGCCTACTATTCTCTTAGTCTTCTTTCAATCATGGTCATATGAGAAATTACTTTCTAAGACAGAGACACTCCTATGAGCAATTCTCATAAATCTGAACGCATTTCTTTCTTAAGGCAATAGAAAGCTTAGCTATACGACAAAGAGAGATTAGGAAAGTATTAATGTGAGAAAGCAGCACGTTAGTTTCAGTGTAATCTATGAAGATACTTGTTAACAACTATTGTTTCTCCTTTACCAGTGCGGAAAATTGTATGTTGGCCATAAAGTCAATTAGGGCTGGAATAGCATTAAACAAGTCCTTTGGACAGTCTTGTGTTTTTTTTTTTTTTTTTTTTTTTTTTTTTTCTTTTCACCTACTGTTACACTCTTTCTTTAGCTGAGGTAAAATCTGTAATAAATCCAAAAATGTCTGGATTTGGGGAAATTACCGTGTACGGCAGTGATGCTACCAGATACCTGCATCACAAAAGTGACACAGTATAATCCACAGACATTCCAGGAAGAATCTGTTAATTCTATCACAACCAAAACTGCTAAAGAAATGTCCTTCTTCTGCCAATAGTCTTCTATCGCCAACAAGTTTCCTTATGACTTTGTCCAAAAACAAAGAAAAGGATTAGCAAAGTGCAGTTATCAACAAAACTTTAAAGCACAAATTGTGCTGATGAAATTCATAAAGACAGCTCTCTTCAAGTAGTACGACTGCAAAGAAATCATTTGGTGTAAGCAGTGCTTATCAGGAAGCTCCTAGATTGCTCATTTCAGCCTGAAGGGAAGTCATAGTATTATCTTCTTCATGAACACTCAACTTCTTATATCACGGTCATTATAACTTCTGATCAAGTCAGCCTTACAATCTTCTGATTTTTGTATTCATTAAAAAATATATAAATCTAAAATCCAGAAAAATTACAGAAGTAAAATTTTTGAAAGTAAAATTAAAAATTGCTTGTTTCTTTGTCATTACAAAGTGACAGAATTTAAGCATTTATCTTTCTTTTCTGTCTGTCCTAGGGCAAGGAAAAATATTATAACTGTCTTAGTGAAAAAGAGTCGATTTAGATAGACGTAGTAGAACCTGCATCCTGGTTTTAGGGAGACAAAACGTAATTCCAGATATAAAATTTGACCTTGACATTTGTTTCATTAGTAACATCAGAACCTATGTACCTAATAATTGCTATCAGCCGTCCTTTATGTTTCTTCTCTGAGGATACTTCGAACAGCAAATCATGTGTTACATGTGTTACAGTTCTTTAATATTAACTCAGCCTCGATCACGAACACTTAAAATTATTTTCCTTGCAGCCAATGGCTCCAGCTTTATTTTCAAAAGCATGTGAGATTTCTCCACAGAGTTCCAAATTACTTCTTGGGAAAGCACTTCTTAAGTGATTAAACCTGACAAAACCCTACAGCAACGTGGCTACAAAAGTGACGGTACTTAAAAGCTTGGCGTTTCCTAAAATAAAGCATAATAAAGCAAGAAAGATTAAAAAAATTATCCGTAACTGGACAGATCCATGTGCCATGCTGAACATCAACAACTTAAAACAGTTTATTTGCAAGACAGGTTACCCCGTGGTCACTTCAGCACTTCTTGTTCCCAATACCAACACAGCGCCAAATAACTTCACACACAAATAGAAGAACTTCCTCCATATCTCTGGATTTAACCTACTTGAATTTAAAGTTGGGCCTAAGTAAAAGCTTTAGGTGTAGTAGTAGAAATTACAGAAACAGTAACTTTCTTATACACTGCATGAGTTACAAGGCCACTTGTATCTGACAAACCACTGTAAAAAACTGCGTGCAAGTCTGCAGCGTTAGGCACGGGCAGACAGTAATGAGCATGGATACTGAAAGTAGTAAAGCAGATGGATGCTTTAGGCCCAGATCCTTACAGAACTCCCCAGAGCTCTCCCAATATCATTCCCACAAACCTGAGGCGAGATTACTTCAATTTCCACAAGTTCTCAGCTAGCGGTGCAAAGTGGGGGGCTTTCTAGTGAAACCACAAAGACCTTTAATTAATTCTCTCAACATGAATTTAGAAGTTCATGAGGCTTGGCCGTGGCCACGATGATGCTTTTCTCACAAAATCACACTCCACCTCTCTAGGAGGAAAAAAAAAAAAAAAAAAAAAAAGCCCACCCACCGATCTTCGCCTATCACAAAGAATTTCCAGCCTACGTTCCTCCTCTGTTGACTCCTTCGAGATAAACGTTTGCGCTCTGTCGGGCTTGTCACCTAAAATAACCTCCTACAGGACTCGTCAGGAACACACAGACACGACTTCAGGGATCACCTGCAGCACAGAGAGCTTTTGAGGTGGAAGGGAAACGCAGCGAGAACGAAGGCATTGTGAGCTCAGCACATCAGATCTGAGAGGAAAAATCTCTCAGACCTGTGAGTCTGACAGAACATCGAAATAAGGGTGCCTCGGCAGCGCTCCCCTCAGGGAGCACAGGCTGCGCGGCGGGACGCCCCCTCCCCGAGCCCGCCGCTTTCCTCGGTTTGATTTTTCCCCACACACCCCTGAGGAGGGCTGGGGGGCTGTTTAAGGACAGAAAGGCAGGCAGGCAGACACAGGAGGCGCCCCGCCTTTCCGAGCAGGGAACGAAACGCCCGCGTCTCCTCAGCGTCCCCTCCCGCTCCGCGCCCCGCACTTACAGCTCCCGCCCGCCCTCCGCGTCCTCGCCGCGTGCCGTTAGCAACTGCGGCCGTTGCTAAGCGAACCCCGGCCCTTCCGGCCGCCGCCGCGCCCCCCGTTACCAGCCGGGAGCTGTAGTTCGCTCGGGTGCGCAGAGCCGCGCCTCGGCGTTCGGCCGGGACTACAACGTGGGGGGGGCTTCCCGGCGCCCTGCCGCCGAGCGCGCTGGGAGCTGTAGTCCGCCCTGCGGCAGGGCGGCGGGCGGGAGGCGGCCGGGCGGCGCCATGAAGCGGAGAGCGGGGGAGCGGGAGAAGGAGCTGAAGGTACCTTCCCGTGCCGCCCCCGCCGTGAGGGGGGGAGGCGGGCACGGCCCCCGCAGCCGCCCCCAGTCAGGGCCTTGGGGCTGCGGTGGTGGGGCGGGGGACGGGGCTGTGGGACCGGAGGGGCTCCGCCAGCTTCAGGGGGGCCGTGGTGCGGCTGCGCCTGAGGGCCCCGGGCGCTTTCACCCATCCTCGTGTGGGCGCTGCTCCTGCGGGCTCCGCCGGCTCTGGTTACAAACCGGTAGCACGGCCCCGAGGTGCTCGGTGGGGGAGCACCGGGGTCGCCTGCTGGGGCTGCCGAGCAGAGGGGGAGCTCCGGGAAAAGCCTTCCCACATAACAGCTCACTCACGTGCCGTACACGCTGTTGGTGCTGCTGTTACCTACCTTCTAACATAAAACGTTTTGCTACAGGGCTGGGTAAGGGGTTTGACCTAACAGTTTGCATCTACGTGCTTTAATGGGGGAAAAGAAGCATAAGGCCTGTTCTCTGTACCCACGCGCAGCGCTTTAAGGACAACCTGACCGTGTTCCCTTCCCTCTTTCTGCTCTTCCCCGTTGCTGAAGGACAGCAGCTCTGCACTTTCACTATGTTCTGTGCTTTCTACACATCTGAAAACCCACGTGGGTGTAAGCTGTCCCATCCAATCCGATGCAATTCGGCTGCATATAAAAGGCACTTTTTTTTTTTTTTTTTTTAAAAAAAAAAAGTCTGTACGCCGTCCATACGAGGTCTGAATTCAGCTTTTGTACCACAACGTATCTTAAATGTACCTGGGAATCGTTAGCATTAGGAGAAAATAACTGCTGTGGGTAAAAGGGGTTATATGTTTTGAAGGCTGTAGGAAGTAAGAGGATGGAATTGAAAGTGCCCTGTCAGAGGTTGTGGCGGCCGAGGCGTGTGAGCAGGTATCAGAGCACCGCTGTGTAAGGGGGCCGCGGGGGAGCAAGCGAAGGAGTAGACCTACTTAGATGTTGTAGGTGCACGCTCAAAAAGGATGAAAGTTAAGGAGATCCTTCAAGAGTTTGAAGGTGTGAGTACTTAAGGGTTGGGTACTACTTGACATAAGCTTGGTGTATACTGAAAGTGCAACAGAAGGAGCCTGTGGAGTGTCTGAGAATGAGGAATACGAAAGGAGAAGGCAGCGATAGGAAGACAAGGGGTTTCACAAAAACAAGCGTACCCTTTATTTTCAGGAGATCATCCTTATGCTACACTAATACAAACTGACATTATTTTATGCAACTTAATTGCAGGTGTAATCCTTGGGATGCTGGCACTAAGCTAGTTCACCCGCCGGTCCCCGAGTTTAAGCCTTGCTCGCTGATGTGGCGCACCTAAGAAAAGCAGATGGTGAAGGAAGTGCGTCCTTATTGTGGTAGCTGTGCCAAGTGATCCATTTAGGTCTGGATCAAAATATTTCATAGCAAACCAAATACTAGTGAGGTTAACCCGACCTCTTCGGGAGAGTAGGATTTATGAGGCCTACTAATGAGAGGGAAGTGGTTGGATAGAGAGGCTGGTTTGGATTATGCATCTCCTGGCAGCATCTCTGTTCTGGAGAATGAAATCCTGAATAAAAGTTTGTGTTTTGCCATACTTGTGTACAGTAGAATGTTGTTGATCCAAAGCTTCGTGATGGGCTTTAGCTTTGTAATTATGCAGTATGTTTCTTGTGTACGGTAAGCTGTTTTCTCTCAAACGTTCATGTGTATAGCAAGTTTTGATTTATGTTGTTGTAGAAGAATAACATTTTTGTTCCAAGGATGTGTGGTAGAATTTCCTCAGTGCGCCATGCTGTTAGACAGCAATTTCCACGTTGCAAATCACTCAATTGGATTGAGTAAGATTGAGTGTCCAGCAGAAATGAAACTGTTTGTGCTAATATCTGGCGTTCTTAGCCTAAGAGGGCTCCTTCCTGTAGCGGGAGGACACAAATTCATTACCGCAAAGCAGATCTGAAACAAGCTGGGGAATCATAGCCAGAAGTTAATTACACAAATGTCTTAAACACCATGATAGGGATGCTAGTCTCCTGTGGACTATCCCTCTGACACTTAAGTGGATTGCAGAACATAATTAATCTTAAATTTCTAAAGACATCTTTAAAGATGTTGCATGCTGTCTACTTCTCTAGTCTTCCTCATAGCAAATACTACTTCTGTGCATAAAAACAGAGCTGTGGGACCAGGTGTTACTCATTAACAGCAGAATTTTTAGCTGAACTGTCCACCCCATGAGTGTGTTTTGTTTTTGTTTCCCTAAAATTCTGTTCTAATTAGTTAAGTCATAATTATTTTTCTTCTTTGGACTGTTGGTCCAAGCTACGGTCAGTTTGCAGTAAACTTTTACTTTTGCTGGTTACCACATAAATTAAAAGCAAACACAAGCCTATTAACTGGTAGTCTACTTGGAATATTTTTTTCCTCTTAAACTGGAAGGAAAAGCTGCTTTGCTTTTAGGCTGGTGTCTTGATTAGTTCATCTGTAACACACGCCTGTTCTCAAGACTTAATTTATCAAAAATGTTTGCAGTCAGTCTCGGTGTGACAGATGCCTAGTTGCAGCAAGTGCATTTATATTCTTCCTCTTGCCACTATTTGCCTATTAAGACCCTTTGACGTTGCCATGTGAAAGACGGGATGCTCAGCTAGTCTGGAGTATTATTTTCTTTTACTTGAAAAAGATTACATTGACGGGGCTCTGGAATAGACTGCTAAGCCCAGTTCACAATTACCTTTTGTAGCTGTTTATGCTAATTCACATTACTGCGAAGCCAGAACCAGCTACGGAGAATTTATTCCACAGACATTACTGTTAAATTTGTACAGCTCCCAGTGCAGCTGGGACCCCGATCCAATAAACTTATTGCTATACAAATAATAAATGCATCAATATGCACATATCTGAATATTCACAAGGGCTTTTACAAAGATATTCATGTGCAATTTCACATTTGTGAGACGTTAGACAAAGTGGCAAGGCAATATAAAGCTTTAAATAACTCCAAGCTTTGTGTGTGTTTTATTTACGAGGAGTAAAAGGGAACATAGTGGTTTGGCTGGGATTTCGATGAAAAGTCATGTTTCCTGCATCATCCTGATTTTTGCTGGCTGGAAAATACTGTATGTTTGATAAACTATAAAACTATAAAATAGTTTGCTTCAGCATATTAATGCTGAGGGGGGAAAATAGGCAAGTAATCTCAGAGCATTTACGAGATTTTAGGATTAATGGTGAAATGTTACTCGGGCCACACAACGAAGTATATCAACTTGGTCGTATCAGAGTTTGTTCAAATATTACATTAATTTCTTGTTTCCTGTTATTGTTCTGCCTCTTAAGATATAAAACCATTAATTTTTCTAATTGACAGCTTAAATAGATTCTTTCAGAAGTTGTATTTAGGCAAATTAAAGTTAATGAAACAGCTTAGCTGCAGCTAAATAAGCTTGTTGTCATGTCATATTTCTGCGTAGGTAGATGGCGGGCAGCTTTTAGCAGAATCAGCAGCCACTATGCCAGCAGCAATTTTTGTGGTAATCACATTATTGGCCCGTCTTGTTATTAATGAGACAATAATTAAGAAATAGTGTTGATAGTAACATAACACACGATTTGTGTGTTGGAAGTGGTCAGGTAGAAGCCTTGCATATGCAGTACAAAATACAAGAAAGACTGAGTGGCCAGTGCTCCCCGCTTTTAAACTCATCGCATTGCTGCTGCTGCTTAAATTGCCTCAGCTGCTAATGCTGGGACCATTACAGTAATGGACTCAGCAAATGAAGGAGAACCAAGACATACACACTTTATTACTGGAGGGGTAATTTTCTCTTCATCTGTAATAGCAGCAGTGCCTGGTATTGATCAGACCATCAAGATACTAATCCTCTGTAAAATTACTTGTTATAACTGAAAATGTGTTAATCCAAATCAGTCTGTGTCCCGACTTTCTACTTACTATTGAATACAGACTATTAGATGGTTTATTTTTTTGTGATTTAAGGCCTTTATGTTGATAACAGTAGGAGCTTCCTTTGGAAGAGTGGGTGCTTAATCTTAGCTATGGCCCAGGGTTGTCTTTTTGTTTTAACCAGAACATCACCCACTTAATTAAGAAGCGCGTGTCCATCTTGGTGCGCTGAATTATATTGGTGCTTCAGACCCCCTAGATTTATTAAACACCTTGTTTTACGTTCAGTCTCTTGTTTTTTGCAGTAAATAAGAACAGATCTATGTTTCATGTGTTAGAATCTTCTAACATCTTGGAGCCAAGGATGCGAGGAGTGTGGCTACAGAAAACACGATTTGGTGTTTCATTGCTTAGGGCTGCAAGGCTCCTGCAGATGGGAGACATGTCAGAGTAGTCCTATGGTCAAGGGACTGAGGGTCTTCAGTTGACCTGGCTCCTCGTCATTTATGACACGGTGGCACAGCAACTGTTCTTCGGTTTGCCATATTAGAATACACACTCTGGGGCTGGCTTTTTTTTTTTTTGTATTTTTTTTCCTATATTTGTTTGTAGACTTGTATGTTAAGTAAGTCTCTAAGCATATGTCTGTTACCTGTACGGCCAAATGAAACCTGGGATTTTGGCTTGCCTGTATGGCACAAGCGTAATAGCTGCTACAACAGTACCTCGTAGGACGTGGCTGTAGGAAGTAGCTCCATTAACCCTGACCATGCATTAGACTTATTTTCATTTAAAATAGCTCCTAACACATCCCAGCCACTGGTAGCTTGTCAGCTTGTGGGAGGAGTTTGTGGTGGTTCTAGAAGCGGGACAAGATGCAGATCTGGTTGATTTGCTTAAGGAAGCTGAGTCCATGCATTGTACGAATTGGTTGTTGTATCAAGTTGATATTTGCTCTGGCAAAACCAACATATATATATATATATATATATATATATATATATATATATATATTTTGTCTAATTACCCCTCTCCTTTCTATTTTTGTCTTAATTTGATTCAACTTCTCTCACTTAGGCTGTTCTCACACTTTTGAAAAGAGATAAGTATTTTTCTGGGTAGGACTCCTCCACGTGAGATTTAAATATTTATTTGGCAACTTTATAGACACTGGTGAGCTCTGATTGCCTGCCAGCAAATGAAAAATATACCAGATATGTCTGTAGTAAATGCTTAAAATCCCATGCAGGGGAATTTTTGGTATCCTATAGTAAAAAGATAGACTATCCATTCTGAATATTAATTGTATTTTCTGGATGTAGGGAGAAGCAAATCCACTTCTGTCTTCGGTTAGTGGATGAAATTTCCTGCTACTTGCCTGGAAACAGTTGTGGAGTTGGTTGTATTAAATGGAAAACGGTGGCGTCCTTGAGCTTTTCAGAGCCTCTCCTTAGCTTCCAGATGGAAATATCACTCATGGCAATGGAAATAAATAAAAAATCTGGGAAAAGCAAACTCCTCCTCTGTTTCTTGTATTCATTGAATATATTTATGGGTAATTACAAGGGAAGGGCGGATGTTTTCAAAGCTTGTTTTTGATAATTGTGATGGTTTTGATTTCTTTTCTGCCTTGTCTACCAACCCTTTCTCATAAAAAATAGGAACTGAGCAGATGCTGTTTGCTTAATTTGTTTACTTACTGAACAGCCGCTTCTCTAATTTTGAAGAGCACAGACGAGAGATGCGTATGGCAAAGCTGCTTGTGTGATGATAGTGGTTTGGAGGCGTTCACTTACCCAACCGAAAGCTACGCTGCCAAATATAAGATGAACTTAAAAGTTTTCTGTTGTAGTTCGCAACTAGACTGTGGTTGAACATGTAATGCTGGTATGTTCTTGAACAGCAACACTGAGACAAAGAGAACGATCATCTTTGAAGCTTTCCAAAAGTGTTGTTGTACATGTAAGTACTTCAATAAGTGTTATCACTCGGTTTGTAAAATAGAGTTGCAAAAGATTGGAAGGGCAGCTCTTTTTCTAGAGATACAGTGTATAATAAACATAATGCTTGTTTAAAAAAATGTATAACTTGTCTAACTTTGTATTCAGGAAAATTAAACTCTTAAAACGCGGCCCCCCCCCCCCCCCGGGGCAAATTCACCAGGGAAAGTGCACTGTGGAAATCTTTTCTGTGTTCTGTAGAGAACAAAACTTTACGTGGATTGAGTTTTCAGTTTTGTATGAACACTTTTCTGAAGAGGAATTTTCATTTAATTTAGAGAAATAATATTTTGCGAGTTGTTAGCATGTGACTTAATTTCAGGAAGCTAAATAGTCTCAGGTGTGAGTCATCAGACCCTGTTGTCTTCTGATTCTGAAGCTGGCTTACAGGCGTAGCAGTTCCAGGAGGAAACCAGCATCTTTGCAATGAAGCTGTAGTGGAACATCCCTGCTGGGGATGCAGTACTGGGCCTACTGTCACTTCTACTTAGAGATTTGGAAAAAAGAAATTAATAATTACACTTCCCTCTTATATAGCATGTAGGATTCAGTTTCATCTGACAAGGTCAGTGAAAGCAAGAAAGACCAACTGTAAATGGTAAAGCTTGCTTCGGTTCCTAGGGGAATTGGTGGTCAAATTTGCACAGCCTTCACCTGAGGCAGAATTGGGCTCTCCAGTGTTTAATACCTCATCCATTTTTCAGATGATTCAATTAACCTTTAATGACTAAGAGCATCCAAAATATCAGGTGATCCCCTTTTTAGTTAAGACTGAAAAGCACTGTAGTATGTTACTGCATTTGGTTGGATTCAAGAGTGAAGTGCAAAACATGGCCATGAATATGTCCTACTATTTCAGGGATGGTACAGATTGAACCTACCTTTGTTTTCCAGATATAAAATGATAGAGCTGTAATTTCAAAACTTTTCTGAAGTTACTGGAGGTTTCCTATGGGAAGAAACTGTTCTTCCTTATTTAGTATAAACTTTTTTGCCTTTGTATGCTTATACTACATTCTTTCAAAAAGAGTAACATCTGTATCTCCTAGAACTTGCTCTGTTTCATTTTGCCCTTTTATCTGCTGCTCATCCCACCACTTTTATTTAAGACTGTAAAGTTACTTTAGTGTAACTGCTATTGTCACCTTTGCCCTCAGCTAATCAAATAGTTTACCTTGAGGGAAGCATTTATCTCCCACTTTCATTATTATTATTTTCGTAGCTGTTAAGATATATATTTTATGTCTGCAGAAGGCTGTAACAGTGAAACGAGGTATTGATCTGCTGTATTTGGCAATTTCTTTCCTCCTTGCCATCGATATCATGTCAGCCTCTGTCTGTACTGTGGTTGACCTCACAAATAGCTCTTTATGTTCCCATTGGATTCAAATGATATACTATGCTCAAAACTAAATCAATGAATGATTATAAAGTTTTTAGTATTATTTCATAACCCCCAGGCAACTGGTACTTCATGCAGTGAATACTTGAAAAGGTATCTGGTTAAAATATGCTGCTGCTTCTGTTCCAAGGCTTTAAAATGTGTTGAAATCAAACAACTCCTAATATTAAGCTCAGGGTCTGATTTGCCTGTTTCCTTATGGATACTAAAATTACTGAAACTTCTGCCTGTAATTCCCTGGAGAGACATGAGTCTACAATGGGAAAAGATTACTTCAAGCTAAGCCACTCACTTCTGATGTGTACTGTGTTTTGGGTGCAAAAAAGTTTTGCTAGGGAATAGCACAGTGTGTGTATGTGCTTTGGGGTGGAAAGGTGGAGGTAAAGAGCAGGTAAGGTTTTCATCACCAAAAAGTGAAGAGGAAGGAGTAAGCTTAAGCAGCTCTGGGACTGAAAGCCAATCCTTATATTACTCTGAGGAGTGACACACCTTGTGTATACTTCTAACTGTTTAACAGGTAAAATTTGTGTTCAAATGCACATTAATATGTTTTTCTGTGAATGGAAATTGGATGTTCACAAGCACTTAAAGGGCTGCAAGCCCAATCAATTGATGCTGAAGTTGTGCAAGAAGTTTTTACAGATCTGTGTCAAAGTGGTAGGCCCCTTGAAACATTCATCTGTATTTGGGAAGAACTGACTGAAAACTGTGTACGAAGGGACATATGCAAATTAAAGAATAGCTTTTAAACCTGGAAGAATCTCAACTTGTGTATGTTTACTTCTGATGTGAATGATGTTGTTGCAGCAGCTAAGGATGTGCTGGTGCTCAAAGGAGATACTTGACTGATATCTAAATCATGGGATGGGGAACAGCTGCGGATGACAGAATATTGAACAGGTCTCTGAGGTGTGTGTGTGTACCTAACTGCAGAATAAAAACAGAACAAAACATTTTAATCCAAAGGCTCTGTAGGAGAAGCTTATTTGGGGCCTTCATCATAAACAGCGAAATGACCATCTTTCTGGATTTAAAAGGAGTTGGAGTTTACTTAGATATATAAATATATATAATAATATATATATAATATATATATATATATTTTAAATGAGCATTTGTCAAACATAGCACTCATTACATTTAGGCAGAAAAATTATGGAAAGATCTTGCCAACGAGATGGATTTAGGGTAGAGCACTTTGGTTGCGTTTTCTTAGAGTACGTAACTGGCATGTTTTATGGTAGGCAATATAAAGCCACTTCAAATAGTACCAAAGCTATGATCAGTCTGAAACTGAAAGCCTGGAGTTTTTCTTAAATGTAGGAAAAAGTTTTTGATGTATTTCACTTACTATGAAATTAAAAAAAAAAAACAGCAAAAAAAAAAAAAATCCTCTTCTGTCTTCTCTCCAGGTAGAAACCAAATGGTAGTTTTTACTCAACTAATTTTAGTTCTCACATGTGAAAATAGACACTATAATAGAGCTGACCTCATGGGAGGTAAGGCAGGTCCCTTTCATGCTTTCCAGCTACTCCCTTGTCAACTATTTAGAGTAAGATGGGTAAGTCAACTCTGTGGTTCCTTGCACCTTTGCTAGGAGGGAGGAGACTTCTTTTCCTGTGATGACTAATTCAGCAGGCAGTTACCTTCCATGGATGTTCACTGCTCTGGTTTTTGCCTCTGGCATGAGAAAAGCGTACCACACTGGTGATGGAGCTTATGTTTCTTTTTGAGCGTTGTAAAGATGATGGTAATTAAACTTTCCAGGAGGAAAAGGACCTGGACAAATGTCAAGTTAGCACAGACTTCTCCCATTCCTTACAACAGAAGCTATTAAGCTTCCATCTTGTCAAGCCTGGCAGCCTTTTGGTGTGTACTGTTTTTTGTTTCCTGGATTTACACCACTGGTGTTTGAAAAATAGTCCTGTGATACAGTCACATAGATAGTATCAGTCTTGAATCAGTGGGAAAGCATTTATGGAGAGCCTTTGCATGCGGAGGAAACTGAGGTAAAGGCAGTCTATGAGCTCTACTGATGCTTTGATTTCCTAGCATTGTATTTTAAGACTTCAAAATGCTTTTAACTTCTCTTGCATTAGTAGAAAACCACACTTCTTATACCTTCCTCTTTAACATATTTTTCTTGAATTTGTCATGGGGAATTTCTGTAGATCTGGGGACAGAGCCATTTTGTATTGTGTTTCAGATCTGTGTAACGTCCTGCACGCTCCAGAGGTAGCAGTAATGTACCAGTCAGTAATCGTCTCCTGCAACCAGAAATGTAGCAGATCTAAGTCCCACTTTGGTCTTTTTCTTTTGTTTTCTTTTGTCTTTCCCTGGCCAGTACCGCAATTTCCAGTGCTTTGCTATTCTATATACTTGCCTTCTGGGTTTCTTTGTGTTCTTAGAGTTCATATTTTTCAAGTCACTTTCCATGAGCTGTTCTCCTCTGTTGTTGCAAATGAGAGTTGAAGCTTTCCTAAAAGCTCCTGACTCCAGGACCTGGCACTCTGGAAAACTCCGCAGAATCACCTGGCAGTGACAAATTTTGGTGCTTGGTCCCTGTAATTAACAGGGCTCTTAGTTGAGTTTGACCCTAAACTGTTCTGATAGCTATGCAGCTATGCATAGCTCTGCAGCTATGGCTCAGCCTTCCTGAACCGCTTCAGAAATGTCCTTACTGAAATAGTTGGGATAGGCAATGTGCTTACCTTTTGTTCTTAGTGTATCCTCTCACCTCATTTTTAGTTGTCCTTTTGTCTGAAATGATTTTATGCTTATGGCTTCCTGAAAGCCATTCATTGTGAATAAAACAGTAGGTTTGTCATTAACTACAATTTCCAGTGTTGACAGTATGGCTTGTGCAGTACAACATGGGAGTCTAGTCCCTGCCTGGAAGAGCTGGAGGGCGGTGTGACAGCCACGTGGCTTCACGATCCAAGTGAATAAATAATGACGATTCACTTTCTCTTTAGTTTGTGAAGCGCAGTTTGCGAGTAAGGTCCTTAACGTGTTGGACAGAAATCAATACAAAGCAGTTGTGTCACAAACGGGACGATGCCAGTGACCCAGCAAAGAGGAACGAGCAGCTTGCGTGGTGATCTGTTCTGTTCAGGGGCAGGGTTTGGCCCTGTAAGTGCAGGAGAGATGGCCTGTTCATGCAAAGGGCATGAAGAGCTTACCCACATGATCCTTTGTCAGCCCGGGAAGATTTAGTGTCAGGCATGGTTTCGTGTGAAAGATGAGAGGCATCGCTGTTTATCTAATAATAAAACGAAAGTATTTCTATTTTTCCTGGAGTCTTTTATATGTTAATAGAGGCAAGTGTGAATATGATCACATAATTTAAATGTTAAGTAAGAAATATACATCTTTACTGGCAATAGGTTAAAAGTAAGATGTATATGTTTTATGCAAAATACTGCTATTTCATTGTTGATCACACTGTTCAAGCCATAACTCCCCACAAAACAGTGCTTTTAAACAAATAGGAAATACTGTTATTGAATCATTCATAACAGAAACGTCTAGGATATTTAGAGACTCATGCAAAGTGTTTATTTGCATGCTTTAATATATTCCCATGCTGCAATATTAATGTACACGTGCAAAATTGCAATACCAGGTGATTGTGCTAACCCTAATTATAAAATGTTAGGCTCTGCCTTTTACTACTGGAAGAAACCCAGGTATTTAATAAAGGGGGTACAAGAGATGTAATTTTGGAAATAAATGCATGCTGTTGCATGAAAACTGAAGAAATCCCTGTGAAATCCTTAAATATTGAAAGCAGGAAGGGAGAGTTTAGATGCCTTTCCCCTCACCCCTTCTATCCTGCCAAGTCTGGCTCGCTTAAAACAACTGCTGGGAGTTCTGCTTAACGTTATACTTTGCATGCATTTGTGATTTGAAATAAAAAAAGTCCAAATTGTGACGGACAGCTTGAATGGCATGCTGTCAGTTTGGCTCTTCATGAATTGGCAGTGGTCTCATTTAGGACCTTCAAATATGTGTCTGCCTGGACAGAATGAGAACGCTTTGCATGTTCTTCAGAAGACAACCACTCCTTGCTGCCTCGCAGTACTCAGTGGTGCATGACAGTTGCCCTTCATTGCTGTCTTCTTCGAACTTAACCTTTGACCGTCCACTTAGTCGCTGCGCAACGGCTGGAGCAGGCCGGGATGCTCCTGAATGACGGGCATCGGCCTGCAACGCGCTTGTCATTATTCGACTGTCAAAAGTAGCCTGCCATTGGGCTCCATCAAGGTTTGAAACCCATGTGCAGCAGTCCATATTACTTAACTTCCACGACTGTCAACAGAGTGATCAAATGTGCATAAAAAATGTGTACTGAAGGCGTCTTTGATCATAATATAGGGAGATAGTTTTTGTGTGCGCTAAATGTATTCATGTGACTTGCACGGGGCCAAGAGGTTGAATCGGCTGCCAGGGTAAAAAGTCAACTGTTGTCTCCTGTGGTCTAAGTTTCAGATAGCACAATTTAGATTTGAACAGCTCTGCCAGTTAAACTCTCTGCTTGTCTTGTGTATCCTCTCAGCTTTTGAGCCGGCAGCGTAAGCAGCAAGATGCTAGACCAGTGGTGCCTGAGGTTAGCTGTCAAAGAGGAGAGCTATTTTGGATCTTGCTGTAATATTAGAGAAGGGGGTCAGGCTGTGTGATTTGTAAAGCAGTTGTGAGAACTTAAAATGACGGAAATATTGTTTATTTCAGGTACCTTCCTCCCCCTTTCCCCCCCACGCTTAAAGACTCCGAGGGAAGATAGGATTTATCATAATAAAGTAAGAAACCCAAGGCCATGTGAAATAGTCATTTTTCTCTCAAGTACAGGGTACGGTGCATAAAAGAGCATCAAAATTCAGTATAAAGAACTGAATGTGTAAGTCTGAAAATCACTAGGAGATAAATGCTTGACATTAAACATATTTCCTGGACAGATGTATTTCTATTTTCTCATAAGGAACACTAGAGACATTTGGGCCTGAACCTCACCCTTAATCAAATGAATGGGAATTGTACCAATAGGTTAATTAGGAACACAAGCTTGGTGTGCAAGTGAATCATTTATGGAAGCTACTGTACAGTAAGATACAAAGAATTGCTTCATGTTTGGAAGAGTTGTATCCTGCTTTAACATAATACTTGCTAGTCACTTGGACAAAACCATCTGTAACTGCAGTTTATGTCTTAAATGTTAAATGCATCTGTCTTTTCTTCTCAGAACATCCCAGTTCATTCAGTTTTGAAATAGTGTATCAACAGTACATCAGAGTATAAATATCAACATTCAAAAATGAGATTCACTAGAGGTTGTTCATAACAGACAACTTCTGTCCAAAGGATAAAATTAGCATTATATTGCTAATTGGCTATGAAATACACTTTTTAAATATTTTGAAACGTTCTCATGCTAATTAGTTATAAACAATAAAATCCCCAGAAGTGATTAAGTTGATTAGTGACACTAACTGTTCTTTTCAAGCTATTTTTGCCCTGTATGTAATTTCACAGCCAGATTTTTTATTTTTCTGCTTACAATTCCATTTGCAAGAGACCTGTGTTTGGATGCACTGATCTAACAAATTGGATGGTGTCATGAAGATTTTTCAGTTTTTGGTTGTCTTGCTCTTATTCTTAAACACTGTTGTTTATTAGAAACCTTTCTCTGTGATTTGAGTCTTTGCTGATGCATTAATATGTGCCTTGCCTGAAATGCAGTTATAGAATGCATGTGTTCAGATATATGTTTGTGTGCATATACACATGTATATATGCATATAAAAAACATACAAAATTCTTTGGTGAGCAAAATGGTTGGCTAGTAGACATTAAAATCACGTTCCCCTAAACAACTATTTTATTTTTGGTCACTTTTTTTTGGTTACTAAGTTTTGGTTGGTATTTCCCTCTTTGTAGGTGGTGGAATACCTTCTGGTGAAGGAGAACTGAATTTTGTAGGGGTATCTAGGCAAATATGCAGACGTTTAAGTATAAATATGCACATAAATAGTGCTTAAATGATGAACCATTGTGTTTGTTGATCTGGTCTCTACACATAGAACTGCTTTCTTGGCCTGTGTAGCTTAAAAGATGTTACTGAAACAAATAGAAGAATTGACTGGACTAATTTCCAGAATAAAGGAATGTTATTTTCCATTTCAGGAAGAAGTTTTGTTCTTCCCCTATAAAAATCAAGCTTCAATTTCTAGTGGGAGTTCACTATACTGCTTGTAGCTGTGTTCCTGGGGGAAAGAAGAAATCACGCACAGAATCTTTAAGCACAAATCTCTCATTTCTCTTAAAGTACAGAACATCTGTTCTTCTTCTAACCAGAATTTCTTTTGCTCTTTTTGAAGTAACATTTTACACTTCTGTGCAGAAGAAACTGACCATCCAACATGCAGTTTATTGCAAGTGCATTTCATCTTTATAGTTTTCCAAAAAGAAAAGTCCTCTTGTGAATGTTGTCCAGTCCTTGGTAAGGACTAAGCAGCTTGTGCTGATGTTCTTGGTAAGAAGATCCTTTTATCTCCTCATTATTTCAAAACCAGCTTGTTAACAGAAAATGCAATAAAAAGTAACTTGCCATGTTCAGATGGTTGCATATTTAGCAGTTAGAAAGTGGCGTTTTTCCCCTGCTGTTTTAAACAATATAAGAAGCATTCACATAAAAGCATCTTTAAAGTTTAAGATGTTTGAATCAAATGTTTGAAAGTACAAGGACAGCGAATAAAGACAACTGTAGGTAAGTGTCATTATTTTGTGTTCAGAGTTAAGGTATCCCGACTGAAAGCAAAATGGTTTAAGCAAGCAGAGAAACTTCTGAAAGTTGTTTTCAGGAGGGCAGGAGACGTGCATATGCTTTTAATTCCGACTTCCAAAAACGTTCAGAAACTACGGACATGTGCTTGAGAGGTTAGACACACATGATGCTCTGTGGTGTTACAGGAAAAAAATTAATCCAGTTATGTGAAATAAAAGAGAGGTAAGTACCTTAAGTTGTCACCTGCCTCCTCTGCAGTACAGATACCAGCTTGTCACAGAGGTTGAGACCTTTGTAGGGCATTCTTCCAGAGTACAAATCTGTCTCTCTTCTGCCTTTTAATGCAATAGCTGTGAAATATCTGTATTAGGTAAAATAGAGGTTAAGGCACCTTAAGGGCACTGAATTCTTATCTCTTTTTACTAGCAGTGGTGTCAACATGCACTAAAATGCGATGACCTACTCTCCTCTTTGATAAAAGGAAAATGACCTGTCTACTGTGGTTGGTGATAGAGTTGCCCGAGGCAGATTATATTGTCACCTTCTTTAGTACTGGCGTGTAGAAAAATAAAAAAAAGGCCAGGATATTTCTGTTTACCATAGAAGTATTTGACATTTCTAGCTACTGATAAAATATACTCAGGGGTAGAAAGAAGGAACTGTTTCATGCCACTAAACAAGGCTATGAAGAAATGCGGAGATTTCTTATTGTGTAAGCTGTTGGTATCGCAGGACATGATACGTATCAAGAGATTCCTTCTGACGACTTCAGACACTCAAGGTTCAAGTTCAGCGTTTAACCCTGCTTTCTGCTTGTCTGTGGCCTTTTTGTACACACACAAAAAAAGCTGACATCTTTTGAGTCGTATCTTGAAGTTCTGATGCACCTGTTACTGTGCAACATGCAGGATTTAATCATGCACGGAGGTAATACAAGCACTTCAGTTGTTGTTTTGTGGAAATAAGTGGTCTCCGGTCAAAGACCAAGGACTCTGCAGCATTCCATAACGTTTATAGTTTCGTAACAATTCATTTAGCAGTAACAGAACAGGCACTCAATGTAACTGAGTGATGAGATGTATAATGATTTAGTTGATTTAAACTGTAGACCTGGAACACGTCAAAGCATTCAATGTCCTTTAAGCTATAAGTAATAGATCTGTGGCATTCTGTAAATCAAATGAAGGTGGTCTTCATGCTAATCAGGAACTAGATTTAAGAATGAAGGAAAGACTTCTGTTATGCGTTTTAATGATGTTGAAAATGGAGTGTGTTTCAGCAGCTGTCCGTGCTTTACAAGATGGTGATGAAATACCAAAGATCCTTCTCATGTGAGTTTGTCGTGTGATAACTTTCTTTGGTTTGAAAGCTCGGATTTTTTTTTTTTTTTTCTGAAAGAATGAAACAGGCCCATATGACTTATTTACAGCATCCTTTTAGATGAGTGAGTATCTGCTACCATTGCTTTATGAGGAGCCTTACGGGCCGTATGCCTGCATCAGGCACTTTCTTTTGTTACTTAGCAATTGAAATCTGAACATCCAAGAGAATAAATCAGTACTTTAGTACTTTGTTAAAATAACAAAAATGTGTGAAGTAACCTTTGTTTAACTTTGAAAAACTGAAAAGTACATGATTAATGTAAAATCTGGCCCCATCAATGGCCTAACTTGGTCCTTGCTGACTAGTGTTCAAAAAAAATTGTTATAGGAGTAAAACTTCCCTGGATAGGAAACTATCATCAAATCAATGCTTTTTTTACATAATTTTTAAATCAAAAATTTTTAAAGACAACTCTTTGTTCGCTTGGGCATATGTTAGCTCTTGGTTTTGAAAGGTAATGAACAGCAGTAATTAACACTTTTTTGGGGGGGAATGGAAGGATTCTTTAAGCATGGGATGTTAGCATAGCTATAATTTTAAAAAAATCCAACAAGAAGCTTGAGAGAACATGTGGCCTGCTGGTGTGTAAGCACCTGCTGGGACTTGGTTGTTGAGTCCTTTCAAGAGGCACCTGGCTGCAAGTCTGGGTTGCTGGGTCACGAGAGATCATGTTCAGAACCTTGGTATTGTTTTTTTTTTTTTTTTTTGAAAATCTTTGGCATGTGGAATCTTCCCTGTGACCCTAGGCCTAATTTTCTCTCCTTTCTGATTGACTTCTGGAAATCCTTGAAAATTCCAAACCCTATCTGCATGTGCAAAATTGCAGCCCTTTGCATGCAGAATAAAAGCTCAGTGACTCCTTGACAGTGCCAGCAGCGTGATTATTTCCCATGCATAATACATTCAGTCACACTGTGCATATGCGGTGACAAAATAAGCTAAGGGGAATGAAGGATCCCCGTGGATGATGTCTGGGTGAGAGCTCTTGTCTCGCTGTCAAGTATGTTTGCCTCTCCCGAACTCCCCGTAGGGCTTTCTCCTTGGGCTCTCTGCCAAGTGCAGCATCTGGCCTGCACCGTGAAGCTGGACCACACCTCGCCCGCTTTAGTCTCTGGCTGGTAAGCTTGTGCAGCTCTACCAGGAGGCAGAAAATGCAAGATGGATGGCATTGTCCTAGTGTGCCTTTATGCAACAGTCCCTGGTGCTGACATGCATCGTCTTTTCCTGTTGAAGTGGCACAGACTACAGAAAATCTCGCGTAGCGTTCTGACTGCAGAAACTCATACCATCGACGTGTGCCTTGTATGCTGAGTCCTAGGGCTTCTGTTGTGATCCCTCTTCAAAATGTGCAGGACTCTTCGTGGCTAATCTTAGCGTTACTCAGTTGTGTTTGTAGCAGGCCATACGCTTTCCTGTGCTTCTACAGGTAACTTCTAGACATTGCTATACTTGCGGTAGTAAAAATGTCAAGGTATTGGGGGTAATACAAATTAGAGCTAAGACCACTGAAGCTTTCAAACCAGGAAATTACCTCGATCTCTGTTCTGACACAAGCAGTCGCTGCTGCAGCCTCTAAAGCAGGATCACATGGTGCCTGTAAATGTTAACAAAAAGCCTTGGAGAACGTGGACTGACAAGGCAGGAGAGCTGTGTGACATGATGCTGGCAAAACTGCCTGTGTCGCATTTGTAGCTACAGACGTGGGAAGGTATAGTACACTTTGCTAACTGGAGTGTCGAGGCAGGTATAGCGGTACGATGTCATGCTGCATGTATTCCTCTATCACAGCAAACAACATTTATCTATTTCTCATTAAATTAATAAATCAAGTAGTGTTTTACAGCTGTTTTAGGCACAAACTGACAGGGATAAAATATAATGGGAATTCTGGCTGGTTTCCAGAGTTTATCAGTGATGAAAAATTGCAGATTAGTCTGTTTCTATAATCAGAACATTTCCACAATGGATATATTGTTACAGTTGTCGTTCTAGTTCTGATTATTACTCACAATGTCTATTGCAATTTTCTCATTATTATTGTTATTGAATTCCATGTGTAATAGATGGAATTACTTTGTCCACCATTTATTTTATGAATAGCCTACAGAAACATCAGTGTTAATAATATTACCACTTAATGTACACAACGGTTTATAATATGGATAGATGAATAATGCGTTGCACTGTTTAAATTTTGTTGGAATGAGATAAACGGGTGCAGAGCATTTCTGTTGGTAAATGCACTGTTAATCTGATGGGTTGTAAAAATGCAGATGGTCCGTTCTAAGTGGTTGCAACTGCTCTTACCTAATATGTGAATAAAATGATGTACACTCAAAATTCTCTTTTTAAGATAAGAGGAATTTTTCCTTTTCAAAGTGAAGAATGGAGAGCATCTGCTGGTTTTGCTTATTAAAGGTGTATTCTGCTAATCAAGTGAACTAGGTGGGAGAGCTTTGGCAATTTGGTTTCTTTGCCCAGTAGTATGTGTGGTACATATTAAACATGGTTAAACTCAATTTACCAGCTTGGTGAATACGACATAGAGCCCTGCTTAAATAGGGGAGTTAGCAGCTTGGAGAGGAAGCAAAGTAAGGCCTTGCCCAATGTATCTTCCCTTCTTCATATAGCAGTTTTGAAAATTTCTTGTCTCATTTTTCTCTTTACAAGTATACAAACTGGAGGAGCCTGAACAGCAGTTTTCTTTTTTTCACAGTCAACTGTTTTTGATTATTTCTTTTTAATCCCCTGGTAGTTCATGGTATTAGGATTATGTACTTCAGGGTTAAAGAGGCTGGTCTTTCCCTATAAAGCAGCAACTGAATATTTCTTTTTAAGTACAATTCTGTCTTCTGCTTAGGTTTATCTTGCTGCCAGTGTTAGTAGAGGGAGGTGGTAAACAAGCAGCTTTGGGATTCCTATTTTATACAGTCTGATTTATCATCTCCAGTCCAATTCAACTTTTCTTTTTCTAAGAAGAAAAACTAATTGTGTCATTGAAACATAAGCTATTTTTGATTCATGTGACTCTAGCACCAGAAGGTAGGCATTAATCAAATTTTGGATGAGTAGAAATGACTCTAGGCAGTCAGCTTCCTAGCCACCCTTGTTCTGTTCTTTGGTTTGTTTTTTAGCTTAGATTAGCATCGGAAAGCTTGGTTTTGTAAGCCAAATAAGAAAATGCTTCCTTTTCTAGTGTCTGATACTTCTGATTGTATGAAGGAGAAGCTCCTTAGGCTGTTTTAGGTAGGGCTTCTCTATTGTCTCTAAGACACAGTTTTTGATAATGTCATTGCCTTACAGATAGTAAGGATGCGCCTTGGTTTTGTGGAAGTGCATTGGAGTATTAACTCACTACATAGTGGAACCACAATTTATAAGCACATTTAAGTTTTCCATTTTTTCCCCATAATGCATGGGTGTTTAAACAGAAAATTTCCAAAGAGCAATATGTATAAGTTGCACTGTTTGAGTCAGAAAGTGAAGATCAAGCTTTTGACGTTGGTGTTTAAGTATATTTAAGAAAAGCAGTTGTGATAAGTTCTTTGCTAGATTAAGACAAGTTTGATAGAGGTAATAGGTGTTAGACCAGTTTGTAGGGCTGTAGGAGTTATACTAGGATGAAGAAGGGCTTAGGTACCCAAGATCTAGTCTGACTTTGCCCAAGGATTCTAGGTGATCGTACAGAAGGCAGACCCACAGCTATTGCATTGTGCTGCTACGTGGCCGTGATGGTTGGATCCAATGTATTTTGGGTTAGTTTGCTCCCCACACCCCCCTGCTACCACCCCACCAGCACGCAGTTCTTGAGACAAGCTGCGCCATGCAGACCAGGCAATCTTTGGTGCTCAAATAGCACAGTTCTCCTATTGCTTAATTGCATAGGTCGCAAAAGAGCTGAGATGCTTGGCATATTCAGTCTTAATTTTCAGTGCATTTTTAATGATACTTCATAACAGTGCAGTTACTCGTTTAACTGAGCGTGGGCAGCAAAATGTACTCATACCTCTTGTGGCAAGTTGTATATGTCTTTACAGTTGTGTATTCACCAATTTCTTTGAAGTACCAATACTTTGTACGTTCTGAGGTAGTGCAGGAATTCATAATGAGCAATTATGCACCAGAATTTGGGGCTGATCAGCAGACTGCAGAGAGCTACCTGGTATTTTGCTTCTAGCCCCCCAAAGTACCTGATGTTTCAATGAAAGGTAAAATGTGTGCACCACGTGCAACTGGCTGGAAGCAAAGCATATGCATAATATTGTTGCTCTCTTTGTTAAGATAATGGTACCTCTTCCTTGTTTGGGACCGCCTGTAATTCTGTGCAAAGTAGAGTTAATTTCCTTCTGACTTCCATGTGACTATTTTCCCAAACGTATCAAGAGCCTTTTAGAAGTTATGTAATGTTATTTTAAAAAAGCTAAAAACAAAAGCCAACAGCGATAGCACACAACCGATACTTCAGCAGAACAATTTTGGAACCTTCAGTGGTTTTCAGTTACTCTATCAGTTCTTTTCGCAGATTCTTTTTTGCTTACTACAGAAAAATTACATCAAATGCAGGATAACAGAACACTGTCAAATGAAGAAGGTTTTATATGGACAGCATTAGACAGGAGCAGGAAGATCCAGTGCACTAATAGGCACGCTCACATGAGCTACCTAGTCCATTGACAGTTTCTTCCTTTGTTCTCTCTCTCGACCCACTTTCTGCCAGTGATTTGTGACATATTTTGCAAGAGATCAAATAAGCCCTTGACACCTGATTGCAATGTAGTGCTTGTTTACAGTTGCATTTTTGAAGGACCTCTAGACAAGATGGAAGGTTTAACTTAAAGTAATTAAATTTGCATCTGCTCTGTGACAGGGATTTTCTTATGTATGCATCCTGTTGAGCAACTTTTACCGTAATTGGCCATGAAGTACTAAAAGAAAGATGCAGGTAGACAAAATCATTGTTGCCTACTACTAAAATCTGTCATTGTATTTCATAAGGACTGGCTTGTAAATGGGTTTGCACCAGGTTCTTTGAAATACAGGAATTCCTGCATTTTTTGGGAGGGGGAAGGGAGAGATTTCCAAAGCCTTGGACCTTTGCATGGACCTCTTGCACTACCTAACTGAGGCAAGATTTCTAAAATGCCCGTAGTGAACATCAACCTCATTCAGCATTACTTCTGCTTTCTTAAACATTTGCTAGTATTTGCTTTGCAGTTACCTGCCCTTTTTTGGCATGTCTACTTTTGTCCTTGGGCGGATTGCTCAGCTGTTCAAGAGCTGTGTAGCAAGGCACTGAACTGATTTTCTTTGCTTTCATCATCTTGATTTTCTGATCATTAAAAGTAGATCTGATGTGAGGTGATTTAGCTGTGCTGAAGGAACAGGCATTGTACTCCCTTAGGTTGGCTCTAAATTGAACCAGATGTTCGTGCTCCTTCTTACATCTGCAAAGGTCCCTATTATACAGCAGGCTGTGCTTGCTTATGTGCTAGTTTAGGGACAGAGGGGGTATTTGCTTATTCATGTGAGAGCTTCCTATCAGTTTTTTTTTAATTTTTGAAAGAATTTTGGGGGAAGATAGAGGACTGGAGAGATGAGCCTCAGGAAAACTAATTGACTTGATCACATTCAAACAGGGAATATGATCACGTTCAAACAGGGAATTGGAACTGAATTATCGGTTTTTCTGACTCCAGGTCTAAACCAATATACAATAGGTTGTAGTTAAAGAACTTAATAATAGTAGCAATGACAAAAAGTTAGGAAGTCTTGGTTATCACTACAAAAATACAGTGTTTTTGCTTCCATTTTTCCTTTCCTCAGTCATTCGTTACCTTACCAGTAAGATAAATGTGTGGTTGTTTTTTCAGAGATGCCAGCAGAAATTCAGGAATGGGTCGTGGTAAGTATTGGTTATAACTTGAAATGTGTACTTTGCTTGTTAGTTGATGATTAGATTAAAAGCAGTAACTGCTGAAGTTTCGGTTAGCATCCCACAGTTCTCATCCTACAGTAGCTGTTTGTGGCGTGCAGTGAAACACGAGTCTCTGTTCTAGGTACTAGGCAAACGGTCTTTCCCAGATGCATGTAAAATGCTGATGTGCTCAAGTCTGGAATAGGATTTTTGTTCATGTCACACAACCCAGAATTTCTACTTTTTTCCCTTCCTTTTTATCACTTAGTTATTTAGTTCAGAAGAATAAGCACTAGGTTGCTGTTAGGGGGCAGAGCTCTCAGGCAGTATTTAACGTCATTTTATTCTAGAGCCACCTGCCTGTGGCTTATACACAATAGGGTAAACATTTAAGCAAGCATTTTATTTGGGCAGATACGGCCTTTTGCATATGCAGTTCAGTGCAAACTTGTTAGGAGCCTGACAGCTGGCAGCAAGCTCTCCCAAACTTGTCGTTTCGAAGTAACTATCTATTCTCCAGCCAGAACTTTCAACTGCCACTGAGTTACCAAGTTTAATTTCTTTCCGGGGCTGCCCTGCAGAAGTGCGTGATTCCCAGGATTCTCATGTTTGTTGTCAACAGGAGAATCTTGTAATGTATTAAAGGTCCGTGCTAATTCTGTATTTCAGGAAGCAACCAAGACCTGCTAGATAGATCAAACATAAGTGAAGTCCTCTTAAGTACTTTTAAATGCAAACCCTGATTTGAAAGATAAATGAGGATGGACTTGATGAAAAGCATTCTCTATTCACGTTTTAAAAACTAAAAAAACTATTTTGTAGTTCCTTTGCATTTGCCACAATTACTTTTTATGTACTCCTCATGGCATGTTATGGCCAAATGCAGCTGGAACAGGTGACGCAACGTAACGTGCAGGGGATACTGCTGCGATTTCTCCTGGCAGTGGGATGTGAAGTAATGTGCCATGGTGGTAGCTGAAAACCATCTGAAGTGGTTTTATGAGGACCAAGAATTATTTGTGTCTTGCATGACCTGTCCTTATTGCTGCATTTGAGTACAACATAGGTTAGAAGAAGTAATTATTTTCAGCCCACTGACTACAAGCGAGATTAATAGCTTCTGAAAGGGCTGTAATGAAAGGCTGACCCAACTGGCTTCTGTATTACTCCTTGTTTATCCTACTCTCATCTCTATCACCTTTGGGCTACAACAAAATGTAATTTATGTTAGCAGTGCTTCATAGCAGGTGAAAGGTCATATTTTTAATGAGGGTAGCCCTGATTGGGATTCAGGTTTAGAAATGTTGTGTGCTAGAGTACAGTCAACCAAGTCCATGTAAACACGGATTGCAGAAGGGGGCAAGCAAACCTGTTATTTGACAGTATCTAAGACCTCTTTGTTTACGCTAGGTGAGTGAAGTTCAATTAGCAGAGGTTAAGCAACTAGGAAAGGGACTTGGTCATCACAATGCAGGTGGGAGTTGGGCCTAATAAACCTTTTTAGGCTCAGTGGACCATTGGCTTCTTTGTACTGGAAAAAACATTTTGCAGACAGTCGGTTTTCTTTCTCACTTTGATGCAGTTTGATTAAAAAAAAAAAAAAAAAACTCAAACCAAATACAATCATATTTATAAAATATATAATATATAGTATCTTTGGTTTATGACTGGCAGAAATGCAATGACAGCCCGTGCTTGACTCCGGGAGAGATGTGCTGCGCAGTGCGTCCGGGCTCGTCCCTGCTGGGGAGGGCTGACCCTGGTACTCTGTTCGGAGTTCTCCCTTTGGAAGGAGAAGCTGTGTTGTGTTTGAGTACACCTGGGGATTGAGCAGAGCTGTTTGTTAGCAGTGTGTTCGCTTCAGTAAAACAACCTGGGAGTGTTACTCTTCAGTTATAGAGAATGCTGCTGGATTTATTTGGTGAATTAGGTTAATACTAGGGCTCCTTGTTACTTACAGGCATTTTTGACAGAGCATGCATCCTCATAGAAGCCAAATTTTTTGAAGTTGGTTATAACTGAGAGAATTCTAGTCGAAACAAGTATAGCAGGTGCAGGGGGAAGCTTTGGGGGGTAAGAGAAGAAGTGAAAGATTTCAACAAAAGCTGATTTGGAAGAAGTTCTTGGATTTAGGTTTTCAGCATTACAAACCCTGTGTGACTGCAGCATCCCGTGGAAGCTCGCTCTTGTCTGTCACGTGTGTGTGTCTTCTTGCAAGTGACAAACTGCTTCAGTTATGTTCTGGAAAGGAATGGGAAATATTTCAGTGATTTTGAATTTCCTTATTGTGTGAGGAGACAACTCCTAACTTGGTTTAGTTCAAAGTATGCATAGAGAGGAATGGCAGCATGTGCCCCTTCAGGTATTCACAGCCAAATTACCTTTCACAGAGACTAAATCATGAAAATCTCAGCTTTTGTATGTTGCTTTTTACAATTTGAAAAGTTCTATGTTAGAACAGAAAGTAATTCTTTGCTGCATCACAGCACGGTGACAGACGGTAAATGCAGACAATGTAATAGTAACTGCTGTGTGCCCAGCCGCGAGGGCTCCAGGATTCATCTGGCATGGGATTTCGTTAGAGAAGTTGGAGAGGGCAGCAGTTTAGACTACACAAGCACTGCAAGACTTTGGAGAGTTGCTGTGCTGATGCTTTTTCTCCTGATTTTGCACCATGCACCGTGCATCATGTTGTGTCATTCAATACTGGGTTGTGCCCCTGTAGGACACCAGCCTTTTCCTTCCCAGGACAGCGTGAAGCAATATGCTGAGCCCTTCTTCTAGGACTTGGAACGGGGGCACCAGCCCCCCTTTCTGCAGCGGTGCTCGGCTGCCTGCAGGCAGGGTCAGCCTTCCTCTGCCAGCCTCCCACCGCGCCGCTGCTGCCCTGCGTCCCTGTGCAGCGCTCCCCGTGCCTTCGCGCTCCTGCTGGCTGCGTGCACGCAACAGAATCACACGGTTACCTTAAAGCAACACAATGTTGGGAGTCCCCTTCTTTTCTTCAGTGTCGCTAGGTCCTGAACTATTAATGCAAGTCTTCAAAATGACTCTTAAATTTACACTTGTTTTACATTATTTTATAATTAAGTTGTAGAGTTTAAAGAGAAGAAAGGAATGGAAGTTTTTCAAGTGATTAAATATTAATTTTATTCGCATTTAACCCTAATTTACATTAAGGATGTTAACTGAAAGGCAGATCTTTTGAATTCAACATTTTCATTTCCTTCTAGCCTCTCTGATGAATAGCTGGATCTTGTCATATGTTCATAAAGGGTGGTAGTCCACTGGGAAAGAAGGAATAATTGTGCTGTCTTGCACTCTATGACGGTCTGTTTGTGATGCTTACTGTTTCTTAATTTTGAAAAAAAAAGCTTCCCTTTTGTCTAAACAAAATAAAGATTTGAAACAAAATTGGTTTGGACCCTTTAAACGCTGCCCTATGTCTCATGCAGCTAATTGTTTTTCTTTTATTGCAGAACATTCTCCTTGAAAGATCATGACAGCAACATGTTCAAAATACCTTCTTAAAGGTTTTTTAACCTCTCCTTGCTTAGTTGTTCCTGCTTAAGTCTTAAAAGCAAATCAGTCAACCTCAGGTACCTTGAACACCTGCACTGCCCTCACTTGATGCTTTTTACATGCATGAAAAACTGGATTATGATATAATTGTTGGGTTTCTATATTTTGCATCCAGATTGCACCATTACATACAAATTAAGAGACTGATTTCAAGAGGTCTGTTAATCCTAGGTAAGCTTCTTGGGAAATCTGGCCATTTGCCTTAATTCCTTATCAGGACTTAAGTGTTCTGAAAGTCTGAATTCTAAGGTGTTTTATTGGAAGGTGTATCGAGAGATAATGTTGGTAGAAAAGTTATGTATGTTAGCGTTTTTAGATCTGTTACGTACAGTACTATGAACTTAGTTAAACAGAAAAATGTTGTGATGCATGCAACTGCAAACGGGTAAAACTGACCTGGTCTTTAATTTTGTTTAATTAAAATGTATCCGGTATACTCTAACTTCTGTCAAGTTGTATTTCTTGCTGGGGAGTTCTGGTGATACAAAATGTGGTTCTGTAATCTAGATTGGCTCCAGTACCCTCAGTACAAGTCCAGTCTTTGTTATTGCATAAAGCTTTACAGCCTGTTCCCTGAATTCAGTGTGTACACGTGAATGAGTAAAATACTTGTGAACATTATCCAATGTTATTGCTTTAAAAATCACCTTTTTATTAGGGATGCTTTGCTATTTTTGCACTCTCTACAATCAGGCATTTTTTGCAAATGATACAGAGCTTTGTGCAGTGTTTAATGAATTATTGAACTTCGAAGAACCCTTGCGAAGTAGGGCCTGCATGTGACTGAGCATAGACATGAAAAAATGCTATCCTCAAGCGTATCTAGCAGACAGTAATAGATGCTTGATCAGACAATATGAGCACTGAGTGACTGATGGCAATAGCATTAAATATTTACATACAGCAAAAGCATCTTGGCAGCAGAAAAGAGATGGTCTCTGCAGTAAGGTGAATAAAACCCAGTGCAATGTAAGTAGCCTTTCTGTATGACAACTGTCGTAGAGAAAATACCAGTGGTCATGAACAGATGCATATTACTGAAGTAATTATTTGGGACTCACAATTGTTTCAGTCTAGTTATTTTATATGACACTTTAGAAGCCTGTGAGTAATTCTTGTTGTTTAGGACAATTATCAAGACTTTATCAGTATAATTATTATTTTGGATATTGTGCCATACCTGCTATAATATAAAGATGATTACACAGCTGAAGAATAAGAATTCATAACTGCAGAGGAATAGTATTATACACCAAACAAACATACTTTTAGACCTGTATTTTACTAAAGCTCAGAATCCCTCTGCTTTTCTTGCACTTACCTTAGTTTTACACTGGTGTTCTTAACATAGGATCTGTCTTGTGAATCTGCTGTTGGTGTCCAACAGAAAGCTGTACTGTGGCTATGCTCAAAAGAAATCATGAGAACAAGAAGCAATATCCCGCTCCCTCCTTCCCTCTACACTGCTGAGCAGTTTGTTGGGAGTAAATCCATTTTATTGATGTCCAGAGTCCTTGAAGTGCGTCGTACTTGTTTACGTGCCCTTTTTGGGAACCTGCGAACTACAGCTGTACGACACTTGGTATTGCTTGCACTGTGTGTTCCACAGTAAGTCATGCTTGATTTTTTTTCCCATGATTTTGAAAAAAATTACTATATCAGAAACATTGGATAACAACTTAATTTTCATACTGAAACGAGCAGATGACTTGTGTTGGAGGTTCTTATGCTTTTTAATGCATTCCAAATAGCTATTGGTTATAGGGGAAAAAATAAAACAAAGGTGACAGGAAATTGATTTTTTTAAAAATACTCTGTGATGCTTGTATTATTATGATGAACCTGTTTACAGCTAATGATCTGTTCTGTTGTAATGAAAGCAAATTAAAATTGAAAATGAAGTGAAAGGGAGCAACATCAAGCCAATTTTTAATATAGTAATTTATTTGTGGTAGCAGATAAACATAGTTTTAAGTGATAACGTGTGTTTTTTTTTTTTTGTTTGTTTTTTTTTTAATGTCTTTGGGTAAACAGAATTCCTTGGAAATGTATACTAGGAGCTGTTTTACTTTTTTCCCAGAACTGTTCCCCAGCTTACTGGTTTCATTGGAGAAATGCAGTTCATTCCTTAGTACGTGGCTAGCCATACTGAAGTCATCTGTGTTTGTAAGAAATAAGCATCCCTCGGAATATGGAGGATGATGAACGTGAAACGTCCAAGGCATATGACAAGTTGAGCATTGGTCAGTGAATTCTTTCTAGAGGTGTAAAGGAAAATACATTTATGGTAAGAACCCTATTCCTGGAGACATGATTTGAGAAGCCATGAGCAGAATTCTCTTAAATGGAAGGAACAAGATTAGACATATATTTTATTATTTTATTTGCTCTTTTAAGTAGGGGCAATATTGATTCTTGTGGTAGCAGTTTAGTTCTAAGGCAGGGATCGAACATCTGAAGTGTATTTGCACTAGAGGCTTCTGAACTTAGTGTGCAGTCCACTGAGTGGAGCTTCTCCAGGTGGCTTTCTGAAGGTCTGTCAGTCCTGCAGTGCCTAGGCTCTTTACATCACAGCTATTTGTCTAACATGGGGAAAAGGTTTAAGGGGTATAGATATAAGGGGTATTTATAAGGGGTATGTTGTCTTAATTTGATCATCAAGGTAGGAATTTTAACTCGAAAATCATGTTGCATTGCACACCTTTTCTGTAATTTTTGATGCACATACATAAATAAAGATGATTCTTTGTCTTTAGCAGAATAATATAATTTTCAGGGTCCTGACCCTGTAATAGTCAGGACCTGAGCACATGCACGCTTCTCCCTGCTGCTACAGAAATTTGAGAATATTTAAAGCCATATGTAAGCATCTTTCTTTTAAAATGTTGTGATAGAGGATATATTTCAATCAGAACTGCCTCTTAGTGTACTCCTGTGTGTTGTCAACATACTAAGGAGGTACAAGATTGTTAGATGAGAGGAGTAAATGTGGTAGCTGAGGCTGTGCTATTTGATGCTTACCCATGACAGCATAGGTGAGGAAAACTAGCAGTGAGTCAACGAGTTATCATTGATCCTGTTGGGAAGAAAAAGGTTTATACATTTACCACAAAACTTTTTTTAAGGAGGAGAGTAAACTGGGGAGAGATACCTGTAGGGAAAATGGTGTTTACAGAGGGTAACGATGTTGGAGGAAATTTGTGGTTGCTCACTAGTGGGGGCGCTGGCACAGAGTTGTGCAGCTTCCTAGGGAAGTAAGCGGGGTGTACCAAAACGGATGGGCATCGGCATTTACACCAAAGGATTATTTTACTGGAAAAAGGAAACAATGAATGCCAGGTAATGTTGTGCACAAATAGTTTAGTTTTGGGTTGTAAATTGTGTGATTTATTTTCCTTATAAAAGTTGGTCCCGCGTTATCCAGGAAGTCATGCAGGTGGTGCACAGAACAGGACCTGTGTCCGATACCATGATTTTCTCCCTTTGTGGTCTCTTCATATTGTATTCTATGGAATGTGGTACTGAAGAAAGCAAAAAGTTTCAACTGTTTTTTAAAAACGTATTTCATAATGTGAGATTTGCAATGTTCACTAGTATGGCTGTATGGGCGTTGATGCACTTAAGTTTTGAATAATTGGAAAGTAAGAATTGCCATTTCAGGTAGCCTCAATAAACTTTGTTAATCCAAGCTTTCACTTGTTTTTTCTCTAAAATCATGTGAAATAAAAGCTGCCCACAGTGCAGGAATGAGTTTTAGTCAGGGATGGTTCTGGATTATTTAAGCATCTCTTTTGCAATCTCTTCTTGATCTAAGTTTGTGGATTTGAAGCTTTTGTCGCTGGTAGACCAGTGTGCTGGTATTCAATGTGCATTAATTTATAGTCTGCATAAAATACTTCAGCCTCTTCCTGGCTCTTCAGAGGCCAGGTTGCCCTGCCAAGTTTAGTTAGTTTGCATCAGCCTAAATTCAGCTGTTGTGCTACTCAGCAGAAGCGCAACAGGATATTGGAGATGTGAAATAAATGCAGTGGCAGAAGCATACGCAGTGTCAAAATGCAAACAAGGAATGAATGTGCAAAGTTTGCAGTCTCTTAAATGCTTTCTTAAGCTGTGAAAAAAACTCCAAATAAGTTCATTCAAACAGGGAAAAACAATCTCTTTGAAAAAGATTAAGTTGATGGAATAAAGTCAATTTGATAAAATGTCCAAGCTATCAAAACCTTGTGCATAGTACAGGCTTTGATACAAACTGTGTTGTCCGTTTCTGCAAGGCATTTCTTTTTGACTGTAAGAGCAGCTTGTAATCAAAGTGCATATAAGCCTTTATCAGCCTTTTAAGCGAGTATTTTAATAGCAAATAAGGTGGAGGAGGTTGTTGCACCATGACCCTCCTTTGTCTCTTCTTTGCAAGGAGCGCGGCTGCTCGCTGGTCCTGTAGGCACCGGTGCTCAAGCTCTTGAACTCTTTGTGATCTATAAATCTTAGGAGACAATAATGTTAAAGTGGACGTCACTAGGTGGCACTGAAACATCGTCGTACGCCAAGTACAGTCTTGAGCTCTTCATCTCTGCTGCTGGAACTGCCTGGGTTTCTAAGTGTCAGGGAAATTGTTTTATTGTTAAAGGGCAGAGTGTAATATATTCATCTCCATCCGAGGCAGCCATTTAATGCCCTGAAACATGCCCTCTCACAGCTCTGGCCTGTTGACTATGCTTATTTGGTGTAATAATTAGCAGAATTTCTCACTAACAGGGGTACTTACTAACACCTCACATATTCCTCAGTGTTTTTGTACGTGATGGATCGTGCATTCTGGGAATGAAGTTAAATGGGTCATAGCCTAAGCCCTGTACGACACCACTGTTTTCTGCACAGTACTTTGGAATAGGTATATATTAACTACTTTTTAATTCCTGTGGTGTGTAATGCAAACAAAGTTCAGTCTTCTTTAATAGGCTAATGAAAATTTGTAAGCACAGAATAGTTAACTTGTCAACTTCCAGAACAAAAGAAATTTAATGAGTGGCTGTAGGAATTAGAGTATGCTGTCTTTGAATAATGGCATGCTTTAGAAGCCTGTTGTAATGCTTTTCCAAGTTTTGTACAGAGTCCTGTGTCTTGTTTTAGAGGAACAAATCTCTTACGCAAATTAAAGGTGATCTCTGTATTGTTGATGACACTCAAACATCCTGCCTTTATGAAAATAGGGGTAGCAAGCCCAAGTTAAATATCTTTTTCACACTTCAGTAGCTGGAAATGAGTCAATATGTTGGAAATTATTATGGTGCAAAGGAAAAGAAAAGGTCCTTGAATAACTGCCGCGGTAGGGATCCCTCTCATATTTCTTTGCAAATGTGGTAGCAAGGACAAATAAAGTTAAAGATTCCCAAAATTACTAGGTAAAGGTATATGGTTTTAGTTCAACTTCTAAGCAAAAATCTAATGAAATCCCTGTATAATGAGCTAACTCAAATTACAGTGATTTGGGGCATTTGTCATATGGAAGCACAGCTCTGCACTGAGACCATCAAACCATTTCACATAGGGCTTCAAGTTTCCAGAATGTATTTATAAAAAAAAAAAAAAAAAAAGCCTTTCTCATTTCTAGTTTAGATGGGTTTCCTGGCATATGTAGTGTTAAATATCAACTATCGTCTGTTGCTGGTGTCTGATATGACTGAATTTTTAAATCCCCCTTCCAATAAATACGTATGATATTTTTCCTGTGTTGTTCTTTTTTTTTTTTTTTTTTTTTTTACCTCTTGGTTTTAATTACTGCTGAAGGACTTCTGGTGTAGAAGGGGAAGGAATACAGCATGGTAAGCCAGCAAATAAGAACAGCAGTGGCTCTGGCAGCCTTCTCTTCATGTCAGTTCCTTGCCCTCAGCCTCTGTTATTAATGCGTCTGTGCTGCTGTCACTCAGATAGCATGCATTTGTGTTAAAAGTATGTGTCAAAAAGGTGGCCTAGATTTTTGAATTGCAGGTTGAGAATACCCCCAACCTACAAAACCACTGTACCAAATTATAAAATAATTGACTTAAGTCCTTGTTAGACATTCTGAGGGAAATGAAATTTCTTCTTGTCTTGTAAATATGCTCTAAAGAAGCAACAGAGTTGAGAATGTTAAGGTGTCCATGATCTTTTCACTTGGACAGAGACTTGCATGCATGCCTTTAAAAATAATTTTGTAAGAGTTTGGAACAAAGCTCTCCGTGGAGTTTTACTGTCATACTGGACTTTTTGTGTATTTGTTATAAAGTGTTTTTCTCTCTTCGCCATCCCTGTTCCTTCAGTTCACCTACTTTCCCTGTGAGCTTTTTGATGTTCTTATATACAATTATGTACTTCTTAAAAATCCCCTTTTTGGTGCATTTCATTTATTGGGTCATTTTAGAATTGTATCCATGAATGTTATAACTGAGTTAATGGAAGATGTTTATTTTCCTATCATCCTGATAACTGCTTTAGTATCTGGTACAGATCAGTATTATGCCTTTTTTCTATACTTGTTTGAAGAATAAAATGAAACCATTCTTGAATGCATTAGTAGTCTTTGTAGGAATTGTTTGTTAAGTTTGGCAGTTGGCATATGCAGTAGTATAAACTGAGTTTGGCTTTTTTGGTTTTCATCAGAAGGGAACAAACAGGACAGAGGAGAGCTGAGAGGAAATGTGGACTGGTCCTTTCTCTTCTAGCCTGTCTTTCTCACTGTCAGATATACGTATTTGAGAACGCAACATGGAGAAAGGGAAGAAATGATTTTTAAAAACTTGTCACTACTGTGCACTGTCTCACTTGTTAAGTATGGGCAGTGATAGCAGCAGGGCTGTCTTGACTTGTAGGCCAGCTAGGAATACCAGCGTACTTGGAGGAGGGCAAGTCAAGTCTCCCTGAACAGCTGTAGGCTGAAGGCTTAAGGAATCGGTTTTGTACGTGACCACTTGAGTTGAATAGCACAGTTGGACCTGATCACGGCAAGCAATGGAAAAAATAATATGAAATGCTGTCTGTATATGCAAACAATAAAAATGAGGACTAGAAATTGTATTAGTCTTTGCAAGAGTTAGGATTGGTTTTTTTAAACAGTAGTATTTGGCAGGGGGAGGTGGGGACAGTTCTCAACTCTGCTTGACACATGTATTAAGTAACATGTTGATTTGCATTATGAAATGTACCTTGGTTTGGCACAAAGCAGATGGCTCAGCAGTTGTACTTTCATAGTAGATCAGTGCCCTCTTGTCTATTTATTTACCTGCTAGTGCACCCTAAGCTTATTCTTTAAATTATCCAGATAGTTTAAGAATAAAATGTGAGTGAAAGAAAACTGCAGAATCTTGCCTTTAACTGTAGTAGATGAACCTTATAATTCTACTGTAAACGTACCAAGCACTGTGAAATACAGATCCCGACGGCTCTTCTCCAAGTTTGCATGAGCTGTGATGGAGAAGAGAGTTTTTAACCCCAGCTTCAGGACTTCAATGAAATGCATTCTTACAGAAGCAGACCAGTGTCTCCTGATTCACTGACCACAGGTAACTGGCAAAATGATGAATCAAAACCAAACTGAGGAATCAGATGGATCAAACTTTCAGTCAGTGTCTCTGCTGCCTGCTGTTTATTTGGTTAGGCTGTATGTGCAGAAGCTGGGGAAAAATGGGTGATTCATTACAGTCTGGTCTGAACAGTTTGGGAACCATTGAACTAAAACGTATCATTTAGACAAGCATCGAAACCTGATATAAAAAGAATTCCCATGAAGGCAAATTCATCTCGTGGAGTGATGATCTGCTCCAATGGTTAATTATCCTTTCTTTTTAAATTGTGCTCCGTGACTCTGGTCTGAACTTGCCTAATGTTCTTTCAGACCCTGAATTTTGCTAATGTTGTCTGCCAACTTAATGCTAAGTGTTAGCTTTCTGTTCCCTGTGTGGCTTATTGTGGAGGCTGTGAACAAAACAAAGCCTTCAAACCAAACAAAATTAACTAAGTTTAAAATTTTATTCGCTACATCTGAGTTGTACAGTACAAGTTTTCTTTAACTCATTTTTGTTACAAGAAGAAACCCTCTTCTTTCAGTAAATCTCCTGTAGAGATGTTCTTCTTCAACTTGGATGCCCAACTCAACAGGGTTTCATTAATAGTTGTCTTATAAAACCAAGGAAACAACTGCAGTTTGCAGGTTTTCTAAGCAAGTGTTACTGTCATCATTTGACCAGTGGTGCAGTTTATGCACAAAATCATCAGTTCTATTATATTAGTGGTTGGTGTTGTCACACAGGTTACTTTTATGACTGTATGAAATGATGCAAGTTGCTCTTTTGCAACTGAATACTCTTGTACAAATATTGATACTTAAGGTAAATTTATCTCCCTAATATAATTTGTGGTTATTGTCCTTGAAGTGGCTGTAGAAATGATGCAGCTGTATTCACACTGTACTCCTGTGTAGCTTCAAAAATAATCTCATTTTTTGGCTGTGCTGTTTCAGAAATATGTTGGCAATGTGTGTGACACCAGATTTGTTGTAGCCATGATCGCAAATCATGGGGATGGTTGCCGTTAAAGTGTTTTGAGGACTGGAGGGGGACTTGCACAAAGCGTCTACTCACAGGCTCCTCAAGTGTGAGAAATGCTTGCAGGAAAATGTCTTTGTCATGTCTTTTCCAAGGACAAGTCACAAAAATTGAAGAGAAGAGGCAGCAGGGTGCTGCTTGTACAGCTGAATTCCAGGGGATGTTGTGTACCGCCTTCTGTCTTCTGCAGTAATTTTCTTAATTGTGGCATACAATCTCAAGAATAAACTCAAGTTTCTCCCATAAAAGGTATTGGCTCTATATTTGCTGAAATGTAACTGACACACAAGAAGAGTGTTCCTGGAACACATTTCTTTTTATATTTAAGGCATTCAACGGTCTTCGTGACTTTTCGTTATGGGGTGAAGAATCTTCTTAAATAATCAAATATGATGTCTAAGATGGTTATAAAGGTCTTTAAATTTTAGTACATTTGTAAGTGCTTTTATATTTTTATAGTGCTTATTCTGCTAATAGAATCTGTGAAAATAACTTTTAAGCATAAAAAATAAAAAGGCCTACAAAGATGTTCAAGTAGTGTGTAATGGACATGACAGTTACAGTTTGTGAAATTTAATGCTCTAGCTGCTTATTGATCTTCCTTGTAGCTGATTGCATGGCACAAGCATTTGCACTTAGCACCTGCTCTTTCTACATTTACACTATCTTCAGAATTGTTATCAAGGGGACTTGGGAAACCAAACTTGACGATAAGCTTAAGTACTTAAGAAAATACCTATATTTTTTCGAGCATCCATTTTATTTTCACTCTACTTTTGACATCTGCTTCTTCTGGGTGATATTTTAACATGTAAAATATAGATGTATTTATATACCAGGGTTGCTGAGAAGCCCAAGGTTTCCTGGGAATAATGGAAAGCTGCACAAAAGTTCATTGCATCCTTCACCTTGCAGGTGGATGTGGTAGTTCATGTGTAAGCAGTAGTATTTGCCTAGATCATACAAGGAGTCTTAAGAATCAGCTTCAGTAATTTGAATGGGAAGTATGCAGTAGGATAAGAGGCTAAAATAGCTCTACCCACGGTAGAAGTTGCAAATTCAAAAGGTTTTATCTTGACCAACAGGCCTAAATTTCCCTCAGGAATATGGCTATTGCCTTTTACTGTGGTCAGTTTTTTCATGAACTGATTGGTGAAGGCCATCTTCAAAGAGAAGTTGTCAAAGTTAGGGGTTGGACTGGATGATCTTTAAAGTCCCTGCCAACCCAAACCTTTGTTAGGGTCTGTGAAAGTCATAGCTGATTGCGTTCCTTGTAGTGACTTCCATACAGTCGTTCTTTCATGACACAAAGCCAGATGTCTACTTCTTATGGTGCATGTCTTCATGCACACATCTACTAGTACTGTGTAAGTTTAGAACTTCAACTATTTCTGCTTTTAAGAAGTTTCCCTTCTTTTTATTCTGTCTCAAAGTGTCCATGTAGTTAGGTCAAGATTCAGTAAAATGGCAGTTTATGTGGGGAAACTGCTACTGTGACCTGCTCGCGTACGTGTTTGAAAAGTGTCTGTCTACATCCACAGAAGCTGTAAACATGTTGCAAAGATTCAGAATCTGCATTTCAAGTTCTCAGCCCTTTAATTTAATTCTGGAAGTCCTAGGTTTGTTCTCTAGGTGTTACTCAGGTTATTTCTTGTTCCTTCAAGAGCTTGTGCCTACTCCATGGTATGTCCCAAGCAAGCTCATGCAGTTTTGCATCCCAGATGTGTAATGCTTCCCAAACCACAGTGGCGAGTCTTAGTGGTTCTGAGCATCCCTAAAACACAAGTCTGCAGACAGCAGTGCCGAATGAATTCCAATTTCAATGTTAGCCCAGCTTATTTGTTTTTTACTTTTTTTCTGATTTTAAAGTTTATTGAATCTCTTCTATGTTGAAGAATTGTTCCTTGTTTCACACCTGGTCAACCTCCTTTGTATTTGGTTTCTTGGGACTGGGTGGATAGAGGTACTTTTGCTATGTCGTGCAGAACCAGTTCCTGATGACAGTCACCAGGAAGGTCTCTGCCCTCTGATTTACTAGGGGTGAGTTGATTAAGAGCTGCTTTGTTATGAAACTTAATTTCTCGGTATCTATAACAATTTTTCAACAAAACCATGTAAAGAGTGGCATGCAAAAATGTCCCAGGATCCTCATTTGTTCCTTGTGATTCACAAGGAACATACTGAACTGATGTAGAAGGGTCTACTCTTTTAAACATTTTCTTAGATGCATGTATGCTCTTGTTCCTTGCATGTATATGAAGAAAAAAGAATTGGATATCTGATTGAAACCGGATCATTGCTTTCACCCAGAGTTTGAATGTTCTTGCACGTGTGGGGAGCGGCTGGGGTCACTTGGCCTGTTCGGCCTGGAGAGGAGGGGGCTGAGGGGGGACCTCATTGCGGTCTACTTCCTCGCGAGGGGGAGTGGATAGGCGGGTGACCTATTCTCCATAAACACCAGTGACAGGACCCACAGGAACAGGGTGAAGCTGAGTCAGGGGAAGTTCAGACTAGATATCAGGAGGAGATTTTTCACTGAGAGAGGGTGGTTGCACACTGGAACAGGCTCCCCAGTGCAGTAGTCACTGCACCAAGCCTGTATGAATTTAAGAAACGTTTGGACTGTGCACTGAGTCACATGGTCTAAACTTTTGGGTAGACCTGTGTGGTGCAAGGAGTTGGACTTGACGATCCTTATAGGTCCCGTCCAACTCGGAATATTCTATGATTCTATGAATCTATGATTTCTTAACCATCCCCAAACACCCTTCCCCCAGTTGTTCTCTTTACAGAAAGAGTAGCCTTTTTTCCTCCTTCCTTTAGAGGCAGGGTTGGAAAGGATCTGCCAAAACACAATATTCATCTGGTTGCCTTCTTCCTTTGCTACCTCCTTCAAACCATGATCTTCCGTTCCCCCTCCAGCAGCAAAAGCAGAGTGCCAAAGTGACCTCCTGCTAGTGCCACAGTGGTGCACAAGGCACCACTGAAATCCAGGCTTGAGGCATGGGGTTGGCTCCACATCTGCAGGGGCCTTTCCTGAGGAACCACTGAGCTAGTTGGAAAGGCACAGGGTTGGCATTTGTATATTGATGGAAGGCTAGAGGCAAGAAAGGGGTGATGGAATGGAGTGGACGGGAAGAGCTTGGTCATCTCTGCCCTTCATACATATTCTGGAAGTGTAAGATGAATGTTTCCTGGACTGAAAAAATACATGTCTTCAGGAGTGCAAGGAGTTGGACTTGATGATCCTTATGGGTCCCTTCCAACTCAGAATATTCTATGATTCTATGATTCTATGCTCCTGACCTAATACAGTTGATCCGTTTACCAAATGGTACCGGCTGGAAGAGGATGCACAACTGGTAGCAGCAACAAGGACTGGCTGATGGTGGCCGGATGCTTGCAATATCGGTGTAAGCTTGATAGTTATACTGAGGAGGCTTGGGGACATCTAGTCAGCAAAAAGAGGCTGTGTTTGAATGATGTATCATTTCAAATTTCTATTATAATTACTTATGATAAACAATGTGTGACTAATCTACGCTCAACTGGGTAAGAAAATTGCCAGTTCTGTTCCATTAACAGCCATGGGCCTAAACAACAATGTTGCTGTAGGTTAAAACAACAATTAAGTGGCACTTAACATATCAAGGTGGGGAGAGAGGGGATACAGTTAGCAAAGACACTTCTCACGCCTTGCCAAGCTGCTTCAGTGCATAAATTACCTTTTGGTTCAGTTGTGCATATGCACGACCGGTCTGTGTGTGTGTACCAAAACTGGGGCCTGCAGATTTATAAGAGAGGACAGGCAGGAGAGGTTGAAATTAGTATGCAAAGGCAAACAGTACCTTCACAGGGAAGATATAGAGCAGTCTTTTAAACAGCTGCTCACTTAGAAATTGGTCTCTGTGTGCATTACAGACCGTTACGTGGCTTTTCTCCTGACCAGCTCACTCAAACGGCGGCCTACTGCTTCGGTAACAGGCGGGAGTGAGGTGCGAGGCAGCTGCGCTAAATAACAGCGCTCTGAGGTGTAGGGTTGGTATGGGCTGGTATCTTTAGTCATAAATAATGAAATATTAGTGAGTTCTTGTCATAAATATGGAAATGTTTCTGGCATATAGCACCATGGGGTAGGGCGGAAGAGCGGTAGGATGCAAAGTGTGGTGTAACATGGTCATATTGCCTGCCAGTGGCTGTGATGGGCAGGATTATAGGAAGAATGTAGCATGGACAAGGCAGTTGGTAAATTTTGAGTATAATGAAGGGTAATCTGGAAATATAACTTTTTCATGTGAATAAATGGTGCTATAAAATTGGCCAGTCCCTTAAGATCTTTTAATGAGTGGCATTTGCAGAAATAATTTGAAGAAAAAAAATTCCGAAATCTAATATATGTGATAATGGAGAAATAAAAGCTGTAATAGTGCATTTAAAATGTATTTTTTATTACTCTAGGTTCGTTTCTGACATAACTGGTTTTAGTGAGCCACTTGAATGATCTTGGTTGCTATGAAGTTTTAATAGCTAACACTTGGAAAGCCTCATAGTTTAAAGAAATGTCAACTTCAAAAATCACATTCCTGTCTTGAATAACTATCCTGAATTTGATCTTTTTTTTTTTTAATTTAAAGATGTGAAAGTATGTTAGGGGATAAGGTTGTGCAAGTTCCTGTAAAGCAGTGGCTTTTTTTCCTAGATGGGACCTTAGTATTATCACAATTCTGAGCATATAAAGTATTTAATCTTCTTCCTTTATGAAGCCCTTGAGCTCTCACTTCAGAGCACTAATGCTTTTCTTCAAGAACGGCTTGAGGTAAATCCACATAGCTAATGTAAAAACAGCAACAACAACTGCTAAACCAGGCAGACCCTACCATGTGTCCTCTTGTGAGGAACAAGGAGGGATTTATGGAAATCTGGAAGTCTGCATCTGAGCTTGTGGTTCAGAGTCCTCTGTCATGAGACTGTGTTTTCAGTAAGACCTGCCTTGCAATCCCTGATAACCTTTTGGAAAACAAAAGGCTGTTGGGGAAAACAGCATGAAGATGGAGATGATATTTTCTTATGCTTTAATTAGAGGCCTTTAAATTAAAAAAAAAAAAAAAAAAAAAAAAAAAAAGAAAAACAGGTGCCCTAGGAATTTCTGCAAAAACATTGGATTGCACTGAAGACAAGACTTAAGTGTCTGGACTTTACTAATTGTCATCCTGCATCAGTTTTCTCAGCAGTGTAAAATTGGCAGCAGACTGTCAGAATACAGAGGATGTTTCCCAGCGTGATGTGTGTACGTAAGCATTGCAAATAAGGAATGTCTAAATGGGTTAAAATGAGTAATTGTAAGAATAAAAAGAAAAGAGGAAGATAAATGCAACAGTGAGATACTCTGAATTATCTTCTTTCATGCATCTTTTCCATAGTGTGGTTCCTCTCTTGCTTTATTCTGCACGATGCTGATTGTAAGGGGAAAGTAAATACCCTAAGCCTGAATGCAGGGTTGTTTGCATCCCCTCATAGGTTGGGAGTGCACATGTCAGTTTTGGAATCCTCTCTTTTCTGTAAAATCTTATTTTGGGGAAGTAATAAGATGAGTCTTTCTAGAACAATGAGTGATAGGCATGTTTTAGGGGATCTGGTAGTTTGAATAAATTATCTATTTTAACTGTTCATAAGAGTGAGTGCTTGTTGTATAACTAAAAGCTAACATCTCTGAAATATTTCATAGACATTGTGTCTGTCTGTGTCTTAGACTTATGACTGATGTCTTACATCTGCATGGGATGCTTCTCCAGGCCCGGGTAGATTACTTGGTGTAGAGAAGCTGATGTTTTCCCCTGAATTTCTGAGAAATGCAGGACAGCAGACAGCCCCGGGGCGTTATCTTGGAGGCGCATCCTACTTGCCTTGACTTATGTCTGCCTGTGTGTATAAACACAACTTAATAACTTCTTGAGTGCATTTTATGCAAAGTACTGGAAAAACAAAGTTTGCTTAATGCTTTCAGTTTTGTTATGCATTAGGAATTGTTGAGATGCTATGACCTTAAGTTTGTTTTCTGTACTAATTCAGGTAATACTGCAATACACTTCCAACACAGTTCTTTCTCATTGTGTTGTTCCAGCCAAAACAATGATCTATAAATTGGAAAGTGACTGTCTTCTGACTTGCTTGGTGATGAAACTAAGTGGGAGTTCTAAGTTTGAAGCACAAGCCTTTGTAGCCTAGATATTGAACTCTTTGCCTTACAATTAAGAGAGAAATGAAACCTTTTGAGAACGGTATTGACACCCTGCAGGGAAATATGTCAGCTGCGAAAATTTTTACATTGTCATGTTCCTTCACCAGAAAATACCATTAAGTCTATCTTTTCCTTAATATCACTTAATTTGAAAATAATGAGCCGTGTGTGTAACAGTACTGCATTTTGGCCTGACTTTGATATATATTAGCTGTGTTTCTATTAGTTTTCCTGGTCTGTAACATGCAGCGCATTATTTCTATTACCATGAAGTTACTTGTGCAGGAAAAAAATGTGCAGATTGGGCTTGAGAGATTCTACCTATTACTCTTCCACTTGCTGAATTTTACAACCAACCATCTCATTAGTATGTCCACTTCTAGTAATAAATGGGCACATATTGTTAATATCTGCAAGAAGGTAATTGCATACTCTAAAATTAGGTATTAGTGCTTCTGGTACTTGCTCTGTTCTCTGAAAGCCCAAGTGTGACTCTTGAGAGGTTTCTTGAACAGTGAACGGTGCGTGAGGGTATTACAGGGATGGCGCACACCAAATTGTCTTTTCACATGTTGGCATTGCTAAGCCATGCGTAAAAAATCATACTGGCATTTAAAGCATGAGAAACAATATTGATATCTGAATAAACTGTTAGGCTGTTAATAATTTTTCAAATGTAAGAATACAATTGAGAAAAATATTTTAAAGATACTAGGTACCTGCAAGTGAAGGCATTTTTGTACTTAGGGGTTTACCTGTTAGAAGTGCCTATAAGCAATGCTGATGTAACAGTGCTTAGACTTGGCATCAGGCAGCCAGTATAGCTAGATCTTCAGGGTTTTTTTTGGAGGTATTTGAGAATAGCTTGATATTTTTGACATCTGTGTGACAGCTTCTTGCATAAGAGATGAGCAGCGCGTTATACCACCCAGCTGCGTGTATTAGTCTGTGCATCAAGCTGAGGAGCAGCACTTAGCCAGATCTGACAATCAGATGGGAGCTACTACTACCTATACACAAGGGTGCATTTTAATGTGGTGTGCGTTTTGCCAAGAGCCTGGTACTTGACAAAGAAATTGTCAGAATCTCTCTTCTTCCCACCTCTTTTTTTCCTCCCAATTGAGTCCATGTTGAAATGTAGGATTTCCATCTGCAGTTTGTTTTACTTTGCATATAACAAAGGTGGTCTAATGTGTTTGGTGATTTCATGCAATAAAATTGTAGCAATCTTTTTTGGAATATGCAGTGTATTAGCACATCATTTTCTCCCAGCTTAATCTAAATTTGCATTATGTTTGGTTTCACTGATGACTTTGTGTCAATATGTCATGTGTCCCCAGTGGAGACTAGAGGCCTAGAGAAATTACATTTCTAGTTTTCAAATTTCAGTGCTGCTATTCTCAGTGTTGGAAGAGTTAGTGAATGGCAGATTGTGAATATAGAGATGAGTATATGAGAACTACCTGCTCTAATTTTAGTTTGATGGGACTGGTAGTTCTTAACCTTAAAATTTCTACACTTCTTGCTGGATTTAAGTCTGTCATTTGCCTTGATGCTTAAATTTGAAGGAATTGTGAAATTTCTGCCACAGGATAGAATGCATATTAATGTGCTTCATAGGTTTGCTATAAGCCAGGAGTTATTGCATGTAATAATATTACTTTCTCCCTTTTTTAAAGATAGAATTCTCATTATTTGGAAAAAACTATTTTACACCTGTATATAGGACGTATTAAACAGGTGTAACCCAAAAAGATTGATTATGATGAGGGAAATTTATGAGAAAAGTACAAAATGTTGCTGTTTAACAATGAATGCTGCTCTTGGTAGAAAAAACGATTTGCAGTGAGATCCAGGTGATGAAATAAGTTGCTGTTCCTGCATAATCTAGTTCTAGAAAAGTGTTTGTTATACCCCTTTTTTAACCTATCGCATTTTTTTCCTTTGCGTCACCACTTTATTGTTCTTTTAAAAACTGTATTCCATTTCCATCTGGTCGTTGTCTTAAAACATAAGTTTTGAGCGAGCTGCAACATCATTTTTTTCTTCTGGTGATGTTTCTGTGGTTGAAAATATTTCAATAAAAATGAGAATTGGAATCCTTTTGTTGTCTGAAATATTCAAGCACTATGGCAAACATAGGTTTATGATCTTGGATTGTATTTTTATTAGCAAGTTTTTGGTAATGAATGAAACGTGAAGTTTAGTTTTAAAGGTTTTTAGCCGTATTTGAAGGCTAAAAAATGAGGAAGAAATAAGGGGAAAATCATGTAAATTTTCTAGGCCAGTACTTCCATTGTAACAAGTTAACACTTCTGTTGATGTCTACTTGTATCATGTCAATGTAGTGTCTGACTGTAGATTGATAAATGTGGATGACCTTGTCATAGATTGGGATTGCTCCGCTCCAAAAATCTGATGGCTCATTTCAAGCTTCTCTTGCACTTTCAAAGTCCTTAGCTGCATGCTTAACTCTATAATGTATGCAAAAATTCTAATTTTATTAGTAAAACATGGAAGAACAGTTTTTGGAAAACCAGGCTTTTTCTCAGCAATTTATTTGCAATAGCATTAACTAAATATTGGTGGAGACACTCCTTCCAAAATAGAGGTGAAAACGGAGTTAAGAAGAAAAAGGGGCAGAGAGAACCTCTTCAGTCAGCTGGTTCTTAGCTCCCCTCCAGCATCAAACCAGAGTTGTGGTTAATCTGCTGGGACAGCAGTTCTTGAATAAGGCATTTAGAATATGTCAGGTTGTAGAGGCAATAGTTTGCAGTAGGTGTTTTGCTTGTCTTTTTTTTTTTTTTTTTTTCCCATTCATACACCCATTTCAGGAATCACTTTAGAATGTGGCCAACATTAGGCTAATTATTTTTAGTGAAGTATGCTATTAAGCCGTTCAGTGGAATATGAGCTTTGTACCTATCGGACCCACAAACTTAAACAGAAAAAAAAAAGGGGAAAAAAAGAAAGGAGAATCAAGAGTCAAAGTAGGAATAGTGCTGAAGATGGTTTTTCATCTGTGTTGTAAGGACTGATTACCTAAAGAATGTAAGAGGAAAAATACTGATGTGCTCTGAAACTACTTAACCTGAATTCCTGTTAAGTGGAAAAGCTTCACTAATCTCACATCTATTTTTATTTATTTAAATTTCCAGAATTGAAGGTAGTAAGAGCAGTAACTACATGTTTGTCTTTTTATTACAACTATTTTGATACTTAACTGTGTTTTTTATCTTGCTTTTTAGTCTAACTCCATGTTTTAATGTTATTCCCAAAAACAGAAGAAAAAGCTTCTTGAAGAACTTGGAGAGAGTAGACTGCCATATATGACACCAGCCGATGCTGACTTCCAGCAGTTGGTAACGTATTATTTTTTAACTGTACTTATTTTAAACTAAATTGTTTGCACAGAACAACAAATACAGCTTTCTGATAGGAGACACTATGAACACGGATATGAAAAAAGTATCAACTCTTACAGTTCTTGCTTATGGCTGGTAAAGGTACTTTCAGACGGTGTGAAATAAGACCTCTAGCATCAGGATATTCAGGAATGAAAACTTTGGGAACCTAATTTATTTTTAGGATACTGGCCTGACCAGCTTTCAAACTCAGTCTTTAGCTTGCTTCCACGCTGGAAGCTATAGCAATATGTATTGAAAGACACTGAAATGAAAATCTGCATTACAGGAAGAAATGTCTTATTTTCTATTTTCCTGAAATGTTGTAACTCATGCAACAGTGGATCACTGTTTCTTATGCTTTGTTAAAATGAAGTACACATCACCATTCTTCTAATGTTTTTGTGACTTGTAAAGAGAATGTATTTATGGTTAGACAATGGTAAAATAAGAAAAATATTTATATAGAAATTGTTGGGTCTTTTTACATAGTTCTACTTTTATACAATAAGTAACCGTTGGGTTTTGCAGAGAAAATGAACTGTGGAACTGGAATACATGCCTCAGATGAAACCAAAAACAAGTGAAAATGAGCCTGGTAGCCCCATGAGAAGTAAGCCAAATGAGTGCACTGACAAGTACCATGGAATGAGTCAATGAATATTCTGTATCTGTGATGGATCTTTTCAGGTCAGCTAGAAACCATATGGCAGGGACTGCAAGTTCAATCAGATCAAATGGGAGCACAGAAAGATAAAAAGCCTAAGAAAGAAACTGTTAGTTTGAACAGATACAGCAAATGTGTTTACATGACAGACGTGTCACCTGTCTTGTATTGACATATGGCCCAAAGATGCGTATGGTAGCATAAAAATGGGTCTGACTTTTCCCTTGCAAGGATGCATTTCTCCTTTGCAGGATGCCAAGGCCAAGAAATGTTTCGTGTATCTCACACTACAGGAAAAGGAAGATGTGATTTTTTTTTGGTTGGGCACTGGATTGCAACTAAGAAGCATAAAATCAGACTGCGGTCTTGTCACAGGATTACACCTGTGATATTGAGCAATCTGTATACTTCCCTTACCTTTCCACTTTATTTCATTTGTGAGGTGGTTAGTGAAGGCATGGTTCTCTGTATTCCTGCCGTGCTGACCAAAGTGGCAGTAAGCTCTTGATTGGGATCCTTACCAGCTGTCAGAATAATGAGAACACATGACTTGCTGTTAACCAGAAAAACACTTCTGTGAGAGAGGGCAAGCAAAAGTGTACAAGAGCTTAATGGAATTATACTTTTTTGTTCTTTTTAAAGAAAAGTCATGCTTTTCAATCTTAAAACGATGTTCTCTTTCTGCTTTAAGCACTCAAGCAGATCATTGTTCTCTCCTTCATAGTCCTGTAGTATATTCCCTTCTGTTTATTTTTTATCTGCTTCTGTCAAGAGGTGCTGCTCCCAGCATCTTTTACTTTATTCCACATTTTACATCTGTGGTCTTGTGGAGCTGACAGGAAAAGAGAAGACAGAGCTGAGGCTGCTGAAGTGTCATTTCATTTGCTTGGTATCAGGAATATATAAATACAGAACACAATTGGAAGAAGATAAGCAGAGAAATTGGACATGTTCAAGCCTTAATAGAGTTTAGATTCATTGTGTTTGCATTATGTAGACTTACGCTTTCTGTGTAGTGTTTGTGTGTATGCTAGGTACTTTTAAGTGATAAACATCACAACATTCTTATGGTGATTGTGAAATATTACTTTAATCACAGCTATAGATATTACAAGTTCTGTGATGCTTAAATGTACTACACACTGAGTGAGAAAGAAGTGATATACATACAGTGATAGGATGAAGTTTAATTTTATAGTCTGTCCTTCCAGGAGAGAACTTCTTTAAGAGTCTGTCCTTTATAAAGCAGTATGCTTTGAGTGTGTTGGAACAGTCAGGTAGGATGAAATTCAAAACTATTGTGTACTAACAAGCATGGAAATGTACAATCTGGATGAAACTAAATTCTGTCACAAGCAAAACTTCACTGACATCCTCTTTCAGTGGGTGTCCTGCCTGATGAAGGATTTTAGTAATGTTCCTAAACCACCAGCTGAAACAATGTCATGTTTAAAGCTGAGTATGAGCAAGAAAGCCAGCTTAAAAAAAGGCCGTTTGCAAATATGTGAAGTAGAAACTGTCATTTCAAGATGTGTCAGCTTGCTTATCAAGGGTCCTTATTGCTGGTTTCCAGCTCTATCATCACTTGAGTTACCCAGTAGGTTGATTCTCTGCATTGAGTACCACTGTTGTAAGTAGATGCATGGCTCTACTTGAAATAGTGTGTGTAACATTCATATGGGGAATTCAGCATCAAATGTGCCTTTTTTGCCCTGTCACATAACCACTTTGTTCAGCGAACAGTGAGTTGACCTTTAATACTTGCTGTCAGAGTTACAACATACAGTACACGATTCTTCCCCCTTCCCCATCCCCCAAAAACAACGAGGTGTCCAGTGTGAACCCAGTGCTCACCCCGTGCTCTGATCTCTTAATGCTTTCCTTATGTTGGACGTGGCACAATGACTGGTTGGAGAGTTAAAGAAGTCCAAAGTGTTTTCGTGTAATGTGTCGGAAATGTGTTTCCACTCCCTGACTTCTGAGATAGCAGCGTGGTGTTTAGTTAAGGTAGAATCTTCAGTACAACGTGTAAAACTTAATGATAAAGTAGTTCTTAAGCGTGTAATCTTAAAACAGAACCTAAAGGTAACTTGCCTCTACCTGACTGGCTGGCAGGAAAATGTGGAAGGCATTACCTCTGCAGTTCAGGAGGGAAATACAATGTTGTTACCTTTATCAAATCTGTGTGCTTCCTTTCTAGTACGTGTTTTCAGGCATTTAGTTGCTTTACATCATAGTGTTATTTTCCTCCTTCTGTTTGTAATAATTGTTTGGAATTTCGCATCCGATTCATGTCAGAAACTCAGTGTATTTAATAATGTAAAAATGTGTAGTAATAATGACTTCTTAAATATGCCATAACAACCAGCTATCACATTACATATGCTGATCTGACCTGAGCACATCCTATATACAGAATTATTTAAAGAACTACTGGGATACTTGTATAGAACTGCTCTTTTAATACACATTTGCATAATGAAACAACTCGTGCAGTAATGATTTTATACATCACAGCATATAATGTGGTTCAGTGGGATTGTGAGGTATGTATGGTCTCTGTCAACCTATACCCCCACATCTGACTGCAGCTTGTAGCTGTAAACACTTCAGACTTGCCCTTACTACTTTCAGTGGTTATTCTGTGCGGATATTTTTCACTGTGTTGTTCAAAGGCTGCAAAAACAAAGCACTGACTGAAACAAATGAGACAGTTCGTGACCTCTGAAGGAATTGTTTCAGGCTTTTGGCAATTCTTTCTCCCGTTTATGTTCAGTTCTTTTAATGAAAGCTGGGATCCAGTATTTTGTGCTCTGGATTGTAGAGGGACCTTCAAAGTAGATATCTGGAATGATTTTCAAGCTTTGGTGTTTAAAGTTAAGCACGTAAATACTGTTGTCAGAAATTATTATCTGTAGATACTTTTATATCAAATTAATTTTTTTACCTTCTTTAGGAAGCTGCTTTTTGGAACCCATAAAAATGTGTAAAGAAAGGGAGCTTCACTTTAAAAATTCACAAGCAGTGGTGGCAACGTTTATAGACAAACTAAGATTTATTATGTTTGATCGCTATTGCTAAAATAGGCTTCCTTTTATAGTCACCTTCTTAGTAGAACCACAATCCTATAAAACCTCAAGTGTTGTTGGTTAACAATGCATTGTGATGCAAAAGTCTATTTTCATGCAGAAGAAAATGTGCATACTGACTGCTTGATTTGTATTTTTTAAAGGCACCTTTTAAAATTATTTTCCTGAAAGGCAGGTGAAAGTCTAACGTGGAAGTGGGAGTACTAGATAAAGTGGTTTTGAGTTGTGGCAGCAGGACCCTGCAGATGTAAGCTAATGCGATGCTTTTGTGGTCACGGGTTTAGTGTTGTTTAAAAGCATTTTGAACATGAGCTCATCACAGAATGCCAGAGTAAAGAAGTTACTCTCCATCTTTCATATAAGCTCCCTTTAAGTATTGGAAGGCTGCAACCACATTAGCAAAATTTTGGGATCAATGTTGTGCATCTGTGTGCTCTTGCCCTGTTGCCCAGTGCTTTCAGGTTTCACCTCAACTTATTTCTTTTCCCACAACACCAGCAGTATCTTCCTTTCCTCAGGGCAGTGACTGACTTTCTGACAAAAGGAAATGTGTTGTGAGTGCTTCTGAGCTTCCAACATACTCATTGACACCTGATAATTGACACTTTACAGCCTTTCCCTTACTAAGGGTATTACTCTGTGTGTTTCTTTCATCTGTTAAGGTTAATGAAATAAGTAGGAATGTAGTCTATTTAAGAACTTACTCTCTAGTCTTCCTCTGGTTTGACAAATGGTCTCAGCAGTTGTTCAAGATGATTTACAGGCAGCCAATAAAAGTTATGATTATGTACTACTCGCTTCCTTAGAAAGCCATGTTAATAAAATTATCCAAGACTTCTTGGAGTGGGCAGCAGTATTTCGCATTCAAAGCAAGATGCTGCTGATGAGCAGTGCCGTGCTTGGCTGGGAGTCGCTGCGTACACAACCTGCTGAATTCTGAACTCCAGCTGATAGCAGAGATAGGGTGGTCAGAGGAGGGTGGGAGGGAAGAGGATGTTACAGGTGGGGAGATGGGGGTAAAATAAGTTTGGAAACATGTATAATTAAAAAAAGGAAGCTAACTGGCATATGTTGAGGAATGTGAAAACAGGAAGGACCAGAATGTTGAGGAATATTTTGAAGATAATGGGATGCAGTGCAGCAGAATGGTGGCTTTTTTGACATACTATTCTATTTTATTTACTTTTTATTAATTACATCAGTTTTATTTTTTAAATCAGTCTTGTTTGTTCTCCCATTAGTTGACAAATAATCTCTACTAAATCAACAGATCTATAAATACTTCCAGGATCTTGGTTACCCTTTAAAAATTTAATGCAGTCTTAATCTTTTTACTGTTTTGAAACTTTCTGAGGTTCGTGAATTAAGGGAAATCGGAGTTAACTGTTAATGAACTACTCTGACCAGGCCTTTTAAAACTTTTTAATCCAAACTGTTTAGGGCTGTTGATTAAACATTATAACTTACCCACTGCAATAGTAATGGATCTGTAGTATTCCAAGAATTTCTTCCTAAATTACTTTCTTGTCTGCTGGTCACAGATTACTTCTACCTTTCACTTCCTTGGTCGATTTTCTGCTGTTCCTAGCTTTTGGTTTATGTTTAATTCTCTTGGCCTCATTTTTTCCCCTCTTTGTTTTAAAGGTGCTTTTATCTTCCCTGTAAAATACCTTGTCACAGGTCTTCCTTCTTGATTTGCGAGATAGAGTAGTTCATAACTATTATAGGTATTTGGTTTGTACGATTTTAGCCCCTGTGATTGTACATAGTACTGCTCTCAGATTTTTTACATCTGCTTGTTTACGCTACTGAATACATGTGTACTTTACTGCTTTGGACTTGATTCATGTTGGCTGCTGTTCAGTTGCTGTGATCCAGCAGTAAACAATAGCAATGTAAGGCTTAAGAGCAGAGAGATGGAAAATGCCAGACTTAAGAAGGTTCCAGTACCATAATGGAATTAAGAGCAGTGTAACCCAACCATTTGAATTGAGACTCTTCAGCATTGCAGTGATTTAAGAGATGGCAGAATGCTGTGACGTGTTGCCATCTAGCAAGGGGCTATTAAAATATTTATTGAGGAGAAAGTAATTCATATGGTTTTATCTGATTATATGTCCGTTTCATATGCTTTTATCCAAGATGGTACATCAGCAATTTATCTAATTGGTACCAGCAAAGTGGGTTTAGAGTAGGAGTGAGACTGACCAAGTATTTTCTAACCACTGAACCTGAATAATGAAAGTATGGGAGCAGACCAGGGTGTCGGTGTTGTGCTGTAACTTCCCTCCAAGTACGAACAAATTCAACTACAAGCAAAGAATTTTTTGTGGCTTTCATGATCTCTGACATCATTCCAAAATGATGTCAGCAGAAAGGTTATAGAAGTGTCATATTGCTATGAAAAGACACAAAGCTATCTATACTGCCTTATAAAGTTGATCACAAAGCTGTAGATGTCCTTTGATACATTTTGCAGTTTTAACAGAGTAGAGTTGCTTTTAGATGACACTTTCTCAATGTTGTGTTATGACATTAAATATTTGCCCTGGTGATACTCTGGTTATAGGCCGCTGTGCAACATGTAGGAGTATGAATATCAAATAACAAATAATGGCATCTATTTCTTTACTGTGTTTCAGACTCATGCTTGGTAGTCTGTGAACTTATCCCTGCCTGTTCTTGAATATATGAAATACTTTTGCTCATGTGGAAAAATAATTTTTGTTTTTCCTTGTTTTCTCTTTCAGTGGAAGACCAAGTATTCCAAGCTTGTTTTCAGAAAATCTGATACAGTACCTGAAGAGCTTCATCAGATGGTACAAGAGAGCTTTTTGACCTTGCGAAAACACGATTGTTTCTTTCAAGATCTTGTAAGGATCAAAGGAAAAGATTTTTTTACCCCAGTGTCTCGTATATTAATTGGAAACCCAGGATGCACTTACAAGTACTTGAACACAAGATTATTTACAGTTCCTTGGCCTACCGAGGGTTATGAAATAAAATATTGCAGTCCTCAAATACATGATGCTTGTAAAGCATTAATCAAACTTAATGACTACTTGCATATTGAAGCAGTCAAGGCATTACAAGGACAAAATTTGCTTGAGTCCAAAGAAACTGAAGATACTTCTGTAATAGATAGGGAGCAAAAGTTTGCTACTTCTCTTAGGGAGAAAGGGTCTGTCTCACAAGATCAAAGCAGTTGTTGTGTACCAGAGGATGACTTCACAAGTCTAAATAACAGAACATCTTATAACGTGACTTTATTAAATTATATGGATCCTCTACAAATGCTGTACTTGAAACAAGAGCCTTATTTTGGAATGGGGAACATGGCAGTGAGTTGGCACCATGACGAGAATCTGGTTGAAAGGTCAACAGTTGCTGTGTACAGTTACAGCTGTGAAGGTGAGTAACGGGAGGTAGTTTAGTATGACTTGACTAGTGAAATAAATATCTTCAATCCCTGAAGCTCTCTTATGCTTCCTTGTGTGTACATACAAAACCACACCTGCGTGCTAGAGTAGATTGGTCACTTGCATCTGTATACATTGTGGTACTTAAGATTCCTATTTTTAAGACCTATCTTCATTTCCCCTAACACCTTTGCAAAATATAGCTGTGTTTACTGCAGCTGGTTCTAGCAGTAGTTCTCTAAGTAGATTTAAAAACTGCTGTAATTGACTTCCTGATTAAGAGCCAACAAATCAAAATCTGTCAAATATCTATTTTAGGCTAAAACAGGAACATGTCTTCTGTCCTTTAAAAATGGTTTATTACAGTTGAGATCACTTTGTGTTATTAATCATATGCAGATGTGTTTCTGCTTTATAATGATTTTACTACTGTCCTTTCCTTGGCAGGATCATTTTGGGTTATTCTTGTGTAAAACTACTACTATATTTACTTGGAAAGTATATACGTTTTGTATCTACATGCTGTAGTGCCAATTCATGTCTCGTGAAGGACCTGCCAACACTTAGTAGTTTAGAAGAGTGCAAATTTTCCATTAAAAAGACATGTCTGACAGGGTTTGCAGGCTCTTACTTAAAAAACAATTTAAATGCAGTATTATGGGGAAAAATGTACTCGAAGAGTCATTAAATATTTTTTAAAGTACCTTTCCTATTTTAATCTTTATTTAAAAACAGAAATGAGGATATATTTTTTTCCTAGCAATTCTGAACAGAGCCTTGGATGTTTTTTAATAGCTTCCAGTTCTGCAAACATAAGATTAGAATTTAGACACCTGATATGAATTTGCAAATGATCCCTTATGTATCATAGCTTACAAGTGACTTCTAGTACTTCAAAAAAAATCCTTTCTTTTCTTCAAAACATGGGAAAAATTCACACTGGCTTTGGGTAGACTTTGGCTGAAGACCATTATGTAAAAATAATAGCTTGTGCTTTAATGTGCTTTCTATTGTCAGCTTTGAAATGAAGGGTCACTTTTTTACTTAACATTCAGTGGAAATCACAATGTGTACATTTTCCTGGACATAAAACATCAGCTTGCTTAGCAAACTGAATGAAAAAGGATTCCCTAACCAGTAGAAGTGTCACATTCTTTTGTAAGTTTTTTTTTTTTTTTTTTCTCAAGCAAAGAAGTTGCTATCTTATTTCCAGTAAGTATATTTTTCAGAAGTACTGTAGATACAGAAATATCTAGAAACATTTAAATTAGAGAACCATACACATGACAATAATAATAGTATTTGTGAAGATTTATGGTCGCATGCTTAAACTTTTTACTTCAACATAAAACTTGCTTGTGGAGGAGAAAAAAATAGTTGAGAGAGCTATAAATTAACAAAGAAGTTGCTATGTCTAGTCATTACTGTGTCACTTGAGTTTGCTTCTTGGAGTTCAGCTGGTGAGACAAGTAATTACACTGTTTTAAAACCACTGCAAATTTTATGCGAGACTTGAATGACAAGGGTGGAAATGTCTTTGATGTATTTACACCAAAAATTATGTAGGCATCTATGTGTAACAAGTGTGCTTTTGCCATGAAGTACAAGATGTTTTCCAAAATAAAAAAAAATAAATAAAAGGTTTTTAACCTGAATAATTTTTAAATGATGGGAAAACTTAAAAAAGAGCTTTCCAACAACTTTCTAACAGTTCTTTGTCACTTAAAAAAAAAAAAAAAAAAAAGCAAAACACAAAATTACCCTAATTATTGTGACTAATTTTGCAGTGATTCTAAAAGTTTTGATCATTTTTTATTATGTTATATGAATAAATAAAATCATTTAAAAAAATCTTTGGCAGGAGCTGGCAATGTTAACAGCTCAGTATAGCTGGAGATGGCGTAAAAGACACCTTTTTGGGAGGAAAATAATTTATGAAGTCAGATCTAAATCTGAAGGAAGTTGAGCTTCACTTGGTAGCTTTTGAGCACGGCTCAAATTGGTTCTATGAACTTTGGAGGGAGTTAGTGCCACATCTGTTTGAAGATTGTTGTTAAACCTTTGGAGAAGTGTATCTTGACTCTTGTTGCCATTTTCCATAAATAAGCTTGCTTTTTATGCCAGTATCTTTTATTGGTATTTTGTCTACTAACTCAGTATTGAGTTAGCATTGAATTCTCTCTTGAAGTATATACACTATGACAGAGTCATTACAGAGCATATAATAAAAAGAGTAGAGATGGTTGGAAAATTTTTGATGGAGCAGTTCTTCCTCAGAAAATGTTGATTAGATGGATTTTTAATTTTCTGGGATAAAATACTGATTCTGTAGGAACTCCTACATCAGGCATGGTGGTTTTGTTACAGCTGGTTTGATTCTATTCTTAGCTAGGTTGTGCATGTGTTGTCAGCCTGCTCTTCCCCTGGTTCTCTGGGGTCACTCAAGACCCTGAGGGTCTGTGGCATCTCCTTGTCTGGGGAAGCTGGGGCTTGCAAAGCTTCATGGCCAGTGCTCACACCTCCTGCCGTGGAGGCAGAATCCCCAGCTCTTCGCTTCTGGAACAGCAGGAGCCCTGGGAGTCAAGCATTCGTCCTGCAACCGAGATAGCTCTTTGGTTTAGAGATGCACATCTCAGTTTATATGCTTTTTTTCTTTTTTTTACTTCAATTTGCAGTTTTGTGTCATTTGTTACGTACTTATTAGATGATATTAAAGCAGTCACGACTGTAATTGAAACAACTTCATTTGCTTGTTCATTTGTTCACTGTTTGATGCTGTAGTGAAAGTTTAACGTTTGAAACTTTGATCAGTATTAATAGAATTAGAAACTTTTTAATACGCCAGAGAAGAAATTTGAGAGCCAACAAAAAGATACTGGAACAAGCTGATATTCTAATTACTATCACTGTTTATTTTCTTGTTTCAAGTGTCAAACTGTTTCATAGCAACTTCAAATGAAAGGCATTTAGAACAGCAAGATGGGATAGACATTTTTGCTCAGTGCTCATCTGACAAGTAATGATTTTTATTTAGAGTAAAATACATAACAGCACTAGGTTAAAAGAAGATTATCAATTGTTAAAAATAGGCTCTCATGGAAATTAAATGTTCCCAATTTGTGTGTATACTGTGTGAAAGTGCCTGAGTGGTAGTCGTGGTGCATAAGGCATATCCGAATACAATATAGAATGTGTTCAATTATGCTGTCACCAGCATTATTTGCAATTAATTTACTTTAATAATATATATTACCTAAAATGAATATGCGAGGAGAAAGATGTGGTCTGTAACTTGTAGATTTTGGCCAGTTTGAATTTATTTTTTGAGAGAATTCCATTTTTAATGATGGAATTACTCATATAATAGTAGATTTGACCTCCCTCCCCATTTACTAAGAATATATCATTATTCGTATTAGCTGTTGATTTCTTGAAGTTTTTGACTATCACTGATTTTCATCAAATCACCTCTCCTTCAACAAGGATGACAGAATATTCTTTGTTCTTGTTTTAGTGATTTTAGTCTTGATATATTTGGACATAGTATCCTAGATGGAAATAGGTAAGAGCAATGTCAGCAAATATTCCCTTTTTTGTTTTTGTGAACGTTAATTGCAAGTGAGAGTTAAAATGTTAGTAGTCTGATCTCTTGTGCTGTGGCTTTTCAGTTATAAGGCAGATGAAATTACTCTGGATAGAAACTCCTTCTTTCCTGCCAGCTACTGAAAAGCAAAGGATGGTCTGCTTTTTTCACTTACCTTGTATTTAACATGTAGAAATTGTCATGGGAGACTGTAAAAATTCCAGTGTATATATTTCATTAAACTTAGAAAATGTCCCCAAATACTTTTACATTCTGGAAAAATTTAAATCAATCTGTGAAGTGCTGAAGTTAATAATAGAACTGGATGTTTACAGTCCTTATTTGCAGAAATACATTGGCATTGATTCCATCCTGTAAGAAATGATGTCTGATTTAAAATTACATTTAGGATATAGCTTGGCAGTACAGTTTCAGTTGAATAGGGAGCACTTAGGTTTCAGAGTGCCAAAAACCTCTAGATTTTTGTGCTAAATAGCGAAGAAGCCTTTTGAGGCTACTTCTACTTTCTTTGTTGTGCAACAATAGCCAAACTAGATCCTGGAAAAAAAAGTTTCACGTTGTTCTGTACCTAACGGTGACCTGAACCTGCTAAGATCAAGTCTTAGAGCTGCAACATCTCTGGAATTTGCGCTGTCTAGTTAAGGCATGGCATTGTGGCCAATTCTCTACAGCTATGTCCTTCTTCCTGGCTCTGTCCTTAATTACAAGTTTGAGCTATTACATTGTGGCAAGCTTGTTTCCTAGTTGTACTATTCCACTTGGGGTGCAGGCACAAAGGTTTCTTGCAGGCCAAATTCTATAACTTTACTGAACAGCGTTCAAATTTGCAGATAGTTTTATTGTATTCCCATTAAGTGCTGCTATATTGGACCATTTCTATATAGTCTACTCCAAGATAAATACATGTTCTTAAGGTGCTGTGTATAAAGTCCACATGATTTACTCTCAAGTGCCTAAGGTTTAGATGCATTGAAATGTTTTCATTAAATGTGAGCTGTTATTATCTTAACATATGCAACATTCAGTCACACTTGGTGTGACATACAGAATTTTAGAATAACTTCTTGTTAGGTAAATTTTGTCAGTGCCACCCAGAGATATACCACAAATGCTAAAGTGTTTTTCCTCCCTCTTGCTTCTGGAAGAGCTTGTATGTAAAAGCTAGTGTCAGCTTGCTTCCATTTGTTACCAAAATAACATGGTAGGAGCAATCAGTTTCAATTGCTGCTGATAATTATAAGGTGCCATAATTGAGAATATAGAGAAAAGGAGTCTGAGCTACATTTGAACTCTGTACTTGAGCAATAAAAAATTTATCAAACTGCAAAAAATAAGTCATTTTAACGAGCACATTCCAAAGGTGCTGGATTTATGAGGAGACCCCAGGAAACTTTGATTGAAATTGCTGTCTCTGATTGTAGTTCTATATTTTATTGGTGCCATATTGT